>NC_139624.1:99792427-99957427 GCF_964638095.1 Poromitra crassiceps | reverse complement strand
AAACCCCACATAATCCACAATCATTCATATCATACTCACTGTGTTGCCTTGTGCAACTCAGCAGCTGTAACACAACACAAATAGTTAATATTTGTGTTATGTGAGATGTGGTTTAGATGTGGGTGAGATGTGGGTGAGATGTGGGTGAGATGTGGGTGAGATGTGGGTGAGATGTGGTTTAGATGTGGGTGAGATGTGGGTGAGATGTGGGTGAGATGTGGTTTAGATGTGGGTGAGATGTGGGTGAGATGTGGGTGAGATGTGGTTTAGATGTGGGTGAGATGTGGGTGAGATGTGGTTTAGATGTGGGTGAGATGTGGGTGAGATGTGGGTGAGATGTGGGTGAGATGTGGTTTAGATGTGGTTTAGATGTGGGTGAGATGTGGTTTAGATGTGGGTGAGATGTGGGTGAGATGTGGGTGAGATGTGGGTGAGATGTGGTTTAGATGTGGGTGAGATGTGGGTGAGATGTGGTTTAGATGTGGGTGAGATGTGGTTTAGATGTGGGTGAGATGTGGTTTAGATGTGGGTGAGATGTGGGTGAGATGTGGGTGAGATGTGGGTGAGATGTGGGTGAGATGTGGGTGAGATGTGGGTGAGATATGGGTGAGATGTGGGTGAGATGTGGGTGAGATGTGGGTGAGATGTGGTTTAGATGTGGTTGAGATGTGGTTGAGATGTGGTTGAGATGTGGGTGAGATGTGGGTGAGATGTGGGTGAGATGTGGGTGAGATGTGGTTTAGATGTGGGTGAGATGTGGGTGAGATGTGGGTGAGATGTGGTTTAGATGTGGTTTAGATGTGGGTGAGATGTGGGTGAGATGTGGGTGAGATGTGGGTGAGAATGTGGGTGAGATGTGGGTGAGAATGTGGGTGAGATGTGGTTTAGATGTGGTTTAGATGTGGTTTAGATGTGGTTTAGATGTGGGTGAGATGTGGTTTAGATGTGGTTTAGACGTGGTTGAGATGTGGTTGAGATGTGGTTGAGATGTGGTTTAGATGTGGGTGAGATGTGGGTGAGATGTGGTTTAGATGTGGTTTAGATGTGGTTTAGATGTGGGTGAGATGTGGTTTAGATGTGGGTGAGATGTGGGTGAGATGTGGGTGAGATGTGGTTTAGATGTGGGTGAGATGTGGTTGAGATGTGGTTAACTAAAGTTAACTTAAACTACTCAGTGTCTTTGTGTGGCACACATAGATATGATATATACTGGTACCCAGTGTCAGGAAAGTCCTATATGGTAGATAGGAGACATGTGTCCTGCTACAGACTGCATCAGGAGAGGTGCTGTGAGAACAGTGTGCATTGGCCTATAAGAGCCTTCCCATCTGTCTGCCTGTCTGCAAGACAGCACTGAGCCAGATCAGCACAGACCTCTGAGCTCAGCAGGGATTTGTTCACCTATGCAGGGTTCAACGCTAAGCGTTTTCCCCTCTTTCCTGTCACAATTCTACTTCCCCCTAGTATCATTTATGCCAAGCAGGTAAAAATGAAAATAAACACATTTTCTTCCATTTTAAGTAATTTTTCAACTCTATGACAAATTTTGAGGGGGGAGTCCAATCTGATTGGTCCGATAAAGGACAACAGAGAGGAGAGTGGGCCAGTCGCAGAACAGAGAGGCAAAAATATCAGAAGTGAGAAATGGTAGCATCTAAACCTGTGTGCCAGACTAGTTTGTTGGAGACAAAGATAAAAGCGCTTTTATAAACTTGGTTTCATATATTTATCTGTCTATGTACGTATGTCTATCACCAATGGGTTTCCCAATTTGTTTTTTCTTCATTTTACTCTCGCTTGATTGTATGCCTTAGATGAAGATTATGATTGTTGTTGTTGTTGTTGCTGTTGCTGTTAGTATTAATATTAGTGTTGTTTACTATACTTGAGAAAACCAGCCTAATTGACCGAAGCACTTGACTTGGGTAACAGCTGGATTGTTTTTTAGATGCAGATAATGTCCATCTTGCGTTGATATGGGATCCCAGGGACTTAATACAACCAGAACAATAGCGATAAATATTGGATTACCCTATAAAAGTAACATACTGAAGAAATTCATGTGAAGTTAGTTCTACAGTTTCTTTGACTCTGCCCTTCCCTAGCACAGCCTCCTACCTCTCCCTCTCTCTCTCTTTGACCTTCATTTCTCTCACTTCTCTGCTCCTGGCCATCTGCTTGTGATTACGAGGGAACCTGAAATGATTTGAGCTATAGAATGTGACCCCCCCCCCCCCCCCCCCTCCATCTCTGTATCCATGGTGCTGCTGACTCCTGTCTCCCCCCACCACCACCCCACCTCCTCTCTTCTCATGCAGACATTCCTGAGATCCCCGAGAGCATTAAGTTCTGCAGGGCTCTGGAGATCGCAGACTTCAGCGGAAACCCCCTCTCCAGGTGAGTGGATTGGAACAGCCCATCTCTCCACTCAGTAATTAATCCTTTTGTGTGTCTGAACAACTTCTTATTTTCAAATAGTACAAAAGAAAAATACCAATGAGTAGTTTTACATACTCATAGATCCCCCAAGCACTCAGCTTGGGAGGGGGATATGGATCTTATGTTGGTTTGTATCTCTTGTTCTTTTTCTCCCTGACTGTTCTTCTGTATTGTTTGTATGATGATGATGTGTTACTGTATGGCCTGTTTTTATAAGACCTTGATGGCAATAACTTTTGCACGTCATCCCTTGGATCTTGTTATTCTATCTCCAAAATCAAATCAATCAGCATGAAAGGTAAGTAAATGTTGGGCTTGGCCACATGAGGACACTAGAGGAGATAGAGGGGGTGAGGGAGGGAGGGATGCAGCGCTACTTGGCTAAATGTCACAAAGCATGATCAATATCATTTGTGTGCTCTAATTCCTCTGCCTCGCCTTTTTATAATGTGCAGTGAATTGGGTTGGAAAGTGTGTGTGTGAATGTACATGTGTGTGTACTATATATACTGTAGTGTGTGAATGTACATGTGTGTGTACTATATATACTGTATGTTGTGTGTGAATGTACATGTGTGTGTACTATATATACTGTATGTTGTGTGTGAATGTACATGTGTGTGTACTATATATACTGTATGTTGTGTGTGAATGTACATGTGTGTGTACTATATATACTGTATGTTGTGTGTACTATATATACTGTATGTTGTGTGTGAATGTACATGTGTGTGTACTATATATACTGTATGTTGTGTGTGAATGTACATGTGTGTGTACTATATATACTGTATGTTGTGTGTGAATGTACATGTGTGTGTACTATATATACTGTATGTTGTGTGTGAATGTACATGTGTGTGTGTACTATATATACTGTATGTTGTGTGTGAATGTACATGTGTGTGTACTATATATACTGTATGTTGTGTGTGAATGTACATGTGTGTGTACTATATATACTGTATGTTGTGTGTACTATATATACTGTATGTTGTGTGTGAATGTACATGTGTGTGTACTATATATACTGTATGTTGTGTGTGAATGTACATGTGTGTGTACTATATATACTGTATGTTGTGTGTGAATGTACATGTGTGTGTACTATATATACTGTATGTTGTGTGTGAATGTACATGTGTGTGTACTATATATACTGTATGTTGTGTGTGAATGTACATGTGTGTGTACTATATATACTGTATGTTGTGTGTGAATGTACATGTGTGTGTACTATATATACTGTATGTTGTGTGTGAATGTACATGTGTGTGTACTATATATACTGTATGTTGTGTGTGAATGTACATGTGTGTGTACTATATATACTGTATGTTGTGTGTGAATGTACATGTGTGTGTACTATATATACTGTATGTTGTGTGTGAATGTACATGTGTGTGTACTATATATACTGTATGTTGTGTGTACTATATATACTGTATGTTGTGTGTGAATGTACATGTGTGTGTACTATATATACTGTATGTTGTGTGTGAATGTACATGTGTGTGTACTATATATACTGTATGTTGTGTGTGAATGTACATGTGTGTGTACTATATATACTGTATGTTGTGTGTGAATGTACATGTGTGTGTACTATATATACTGTATGTTGTGTGTGAATGTACATGTGTGTGTACTATATATACTGTATGTTGTGTGTGAATGTACATGTGTGTGTACTATATATACTGTATGTTGTGTGTGAATGTACATGTGTGTGTACTATATATACTGTATGTTGTGTGTACTATATATACTGTATGTTGTGTGTGAATGTACATGTGTGTGTACTATATATACTGTATGTTGTGTGTGAATGTACATGTGTGTGTACTATATATACTGTATGTTGTGTGTGAATGTACATGTGGGTGTACTATATATACTGTATGTTGTGTGTGAATGTACATGTGTGTGTACTATATATACTGTATGTTGTGTGTGAATGTACATGTGTGTGTACTATATATACTGTATGTTGTGTGTGAATGTACATGTGTGTGTACTATATATACTGTATGTTGTGTGTGAATGTACATGTGTGTGTCCTATATATACTGTATGTTGTGTGGGAATGTACATGTGTGTGTACTATATATACTGTATGTTGTGTGTGTGAATGTACATGTGTGTGTACTATATATACTGTATGTTGTGTGTGTGAATGTACATGTGTGTGTACTATATATACTGTATGTTGTGTGTGAATGTACATGTGTGTACTATACTGTATATATTGTATGTTGTGTGTGAATGTACATGTGTGTGTACTATATATACTGTATGTTTGAACATGTATTCCCTAGCTGAGATGAGGTGATGTACAGCACATGAACAAATGCCTGGAGGAGAGTGAGCTTTGTGTGACTGAGCTGCTCGCTGACCAGACGTGGCTCCTCTGTGTTCAATGGAAGTGTCACGCTAAGCTAACAAGAGAGATAGATAGAACAGCGCTGCAGCTGCTGGCAGCAGCACTGATGCTGAACACTTGTACAGATGGAAATGTCTGTCTGCGTCAAGCGATCCCATGCTTTGTGTGACGGACCCCTAAGAGCTTTCCTCTACTCGTTTTCTCCTCCTCCTCCCTTCTCTCTTTCTGCCTCAGATTGCCGGATGGTTTCACACAACTCCGAGCGCTCGCTCACTTGGCGCTCAACGACGTGTCACTGCAGACGTTGCCCAACGACATTGGAAAGTACGTACGCAAGCTCTTCAGCCCACACAGTACCGAACCATCATAGTAGGGCTTCATGATTAAGTGTCTAATTGTACCGTTTAATTGTAGGTTCTTCAATGACAATGGCATTTAATGGTATTATTATTATATGATTCAACATGATGACAGTCAGATACTCATTAAGAGAGCATACGATTTTGCTCACTCGAAGAAAAGGGGGAAAAAATGTAATCCGAAAAAATGAATGCGAGATCTCTATAACTGTAGATTAGAAAAATAGCATAATTGCATTTGTGTCGCAACATTTAGACATGGCTACACACATTGACATCTTGACATCTGGGAGATATTTTTGGGAATGTTGATGAACAAACAGACATATTATCTACAGTATGTTAACACATTGAGTGCCAGCCACTTTTGGAGAACGGACGCTCCCAGTGCCAGAGTTTCAGAGCGTTTTCAGTGATTTCTCGAGGCCCACAGAATATTGTGTGATATTACTATGTAAACACCGAACACGCACAAAGAACGAGGAGACTCTCTTCTATCATCTGCAAAAAAAAGTTTATTGATCCCATTTTCCGTTCTTTAGTTATGAGCCGGAGAAGATAGCTTGATTTAGCCAAAAACAGCAATTTTTTTCTTGAAGCTTAGATAATGAGCCTTTTGTGAAATTAAACATTTCAAGCACATCATTGACTCTGAAGCTAATATTTTCTGATATAATGACACCTCAAAAATAATTTCCTTCAATAAAAGAGTGAAAACAAAGGAATTTTGTTTGGCCAAATAATATGTTTTAGCTGCAACCAGCAGCGCTGGCCCCTGCGTGCGCAGACCCTACACCTTCTTGCTGGTCTTGATTTACTGCTGGTGGGCATCAGATAGCCTATTCTAGCTTGTTTGCTCTCTATGCATCGAGCCTGCTGCTGCCTGGGTGTGTGTGTACTGTCAATGGTTGCTGTAGTGCCCTGCGTGCCCCACCCCCCTCCTCCTCCTCCTCCATGGTGGGAGGAGTCGTGTCTCTGCTGCGGTTTGCTCTGAGTTTGATTTGCACTGAAAAGTCTGCTGCCTGCATCCCCCCGCTTTTTTACAGCGTGTCCTCGGCTCCCAGCTGAGAATAATGTAACTTTTCAGAAAGACGCTGGTGTCGCCGTGTCGGCAACTAAATCATATGGATGGACTATCGCAGCGGACACGGATGGGGCTCAATTGTGGCAGCAGATGACTGCTGTTCACAGGCACAGCTAACGTTATGCTTCAAGCATATCGATGCGATTTCCGTATTCCGTTTCCTCATGACTTCTTCTCTCTTTTCTCCTGGCCTTTGTCTAATCTGGAGAGCACTGTCGCCACCTAAGGGTTCTGTAAAATAGGTTAGACACATTCAATAGCTCCCATATTGTAAGAGGTGATGTAAGAGGCTTAGATCGACATCCCCCCGTCAAAATATGAATTTGGAGTTATTGACGCCATTTGGCGTCGCTGGCAGCCTACGGTAAATTTCTCCTGACGCCATTTGGCGTCGCTGGCACTCAATGTGTTAATGCAGGTCTATTTGATCATATAAATAACGTTCTTTTTCGTGCTTCTTTTGACCAGACGTGTTTTTGTCGTATAATGCATTGAAATAAAATGTCTGAAATCATGATGGTACAGAATTTCTATTCATTCAAATTAAAAGAATATACCATTGAGTATTTTAATCGTTTAAGTTTAAAAAACAATTGGGATTGTAATTTCAGTCACACTTGTGCAGCCCTACAACATAGCCCTTCAATCCAAACATCCCAGTTGTCCATGCTTGTCAGACTGAAGGTCTGTCACTCAGATCCATGGTCCATGAGTAGACAGAGCAGGCTTTCATGGACCCACTGGGGTCTGAGGCAGCCGGGGCTCTGGGCCACCACTGTGCCCAGACAGATGGAGGAGGCCGTCACCATGCCAAGGCAGCCCAGACAAACAGACCTGCCATCTGACTAACCACCCGTCCTGTCCTCCTCCCCCATCTCTTCCTCCCCCTCCCTCCCTCCTCCGCTTGTAGTCTGGCCAACCTGGTGACGTTGGAGCTCAGGGAGAACCTCCTGAAGTCTCTGCCCACGTAAGTGTCCTCTCCTCCAGGCACGCATGAGCCGGGCTCAAGTGACGGTTGACAGTACGAGGTGACGGCGATCGCTCAAACATGAAAGAATTCTCACGCATACTGGGTGCAGATCAACAACATGCCTGATCATGAGCAAACAGCCTAAGCCCCTAGCTAGAACCTCCCTGATCTCTGAACACAGCTAGCTAGAACCTCCCTGATCTCTGAACACAGCTAGCTAGAACCTCCCTGATCTCTGAACACAGCTAGCTAGAACCTCCCTGGTCTCTGAACACAGCTAGCTAGAACCTCCCTGGTCTCTGAACACAGCTAGCTAGAACCTCCCTGATCTCTGAACACAGCTAGCTAGAACCTCCCTGATCTCTGAACACAGCTAGCTAGAACCTCCCTGGTCTCTGAACACAGCTAGCTAGAACCTCCCTGGTCTCTGAACACAGCTAGCTAGAACCTCCCTGATCTCTGAACACAGCTAGCTAGAACCTCCCTGATCTCTGAACACAGCTAGCTAGAACCTCCCTGGTCTCTGAACACAGCTAGCTAGAACCTCCCTGGTCTCTGAACACAGCTAGCTAGAACCTCCCTGATCTCTGAACACAGCTAGCTAGAACCTCCCTGATCTCTGAACACAGCTAGCTAGAACCTCCCTGATCTCTGAACACAGCTAGCTAGAACCTCCCTGATCTCTGAACACAGCTAGCTAGAACCTCCCTGATCTCTGAACACAGCGGTTATCATGAGCAAACAGCCTAAGCCTCTAGCTAGAACCTCCCTGATCTCTGAAGCCCCTAGCTAGAACCTCCCTGATCTCTGAACACAGCCTGATCATGAGCAAACAGCCTAAGCCCCTAGCTAGAACCTCCCTGGTCTCTGAACACAGCTAGCTAGAACCTCCCTGATCTCTGAACACAGCGGTTATCATGAGCAAACAGCCTAAGCCCCTAGCTAGAACCTCCCTGATCTCTGAAGCCCCTAGCTAGAACCTCCCTGATCTCTGAAGCCCCTAGCTAGAACCTCCCTGATCTCTGAAGCCCCTAGCTAGAACCTCCCTGATCTCTGAAGCCCCTAGCTAGAACCTCCCTGATCTCTGAAGCCCCTAGCTAGAACCTCCCTGATCTCTGAAGCCCCTAGCTAGAACCTCCCTGATCTCTGAAGCCCCTAGCTAGAACCTCCCTGATCTCTGAACACAGCAGTTACGGGACAGAGAAAGGAATTATGACCGCTTGCCAGCACTACTGTAGTTGTTAACTTTAGCAGCACGTGGGGTTTCAAAACATTCCTCCCATATGTTAGTACATACTACATAGCCGCCGCCTCACGTTGTTCTTTCAGGGCGCATATTTGTGTGATTGACTGTGCTGCTTTGTATTCAGGTCACTCTCTTTCCTGGTGAAACTGGAACAGCTGGACCTGGGCAGCAATGAACTGGAAGTTTTGGTAAGCCAAAAAACGTTGACCACAAAAGATAGATAACACTCTCTGCTCCAGTGTTCAGGCTGCACAAAACACACACACACACTATGTCTTGTTTATGCTCTGCAACAAAAATACATACTTTGCCAGTGACACAGACACACACACGCGCACACACACAAAACCAACCACATGTTTCACAAACATCCTTCTCTCATTCCCACCACAAATCTTAGGATCCAACAGGCATATTTACCCCACAAACACAACAGAGCCTGTCTGTCAGACCTGGGGCCCTGCATGTACTGCACCCTAGGGCGATTGCTGGTTTTAGCCTGGCAACGCCCACCTGTCACAATAGGACAGGGTAAACAATGCCTGATGACCCGACAAGGGCGGAGGCTGAGCAAACAGCTGACATCATGCGGAAAGCCTGCCTGCCTGCCTGTCATATACCAAGGCTCCACTGACATTCTCCTTCATGTCATTTAGCACTCATAGTCCCAATTCAAATTTGAGCTCATTTTCAAATACCGTTTGTTGTTCCTAAAGTCTTGCCAGTGTTGCAAACAAATGCATGTTTATTACATTGATTTTTGTGCTTCCACAAAAGCTTAAAGGGTCTTATTCAACTGTGAACCGCAGTCAAAATCAGGTGTTTCACTTTCAATTCAAAACTGTAAATGAGTCCTGCAAGTCATTTTGAAGAGTGAAAAAAACTAGAAAAGGCCCAGTCCTACCGAGTGCTGAAATGAAACATACTGATGTCAATGACTGATGCTTATAACATCCATTTCATCTCCACATAATGTACAAGCCTGAGTCAGAGCGAGTCTGTGTTTAGGACGTATGATTTGTGTTTATGTTTTCTGTGGCCTCAGCCTCTCTTAACCAATCCCAAATGGCGTGTGTTTAAGTGCAGTGGATGGTGTGTGCGTTTGCCTCCACTCACTGCTGCGTGCATGCTTGAAAAACACAGTCACCCTGGCTTTGTATCACAAACACGAACAAAAATAACAAACCTGCCCTCTCTCTCTCTCTCTCTCTCTCTCTCTCTCTCTCTCTCTCCCCTCCCCCTCCCTCCCTCCCTCATCCCTTCTCTCCCAGCCGGACACCCTGGGTGCCCTCCCCAACCTGAGGGAGCTGTGGCTGGACCGCAACCAGCTGTCCTCATTACCACCAGTGAGTACAGCTTCTTCCGCTCCGCTTCTCCTCATCCTGCCTTGTTTCAAGATAGTGACGTGATAGTGGGAAGTTTCTGTGGTAAACAAGTGAAATTATTGTCCGCTGGCAGAGTTTCTCGCTTATTTTTATCTTCTATAAAAAGAGACCCTTTTAATACTGAGGATGTGACTAAATGAGAGCAGGATGAGACTAGGTAAGGTGTGTTTCTAGGTAGTGACAGAAAAACATGGGAAACTGCCTTGTAAAGATGCTGAATTATCGTCCGCTGGCAGAAGTCGTCACTTGTTTGTGGAAAAAATACTATTTTAATAGTGAGGATGCGACTAGGATGACACTTGGTTAGATGGACACTTTATACGTGACGTGTGTGTCCGTTTGTAGCATGAGAGGATAGACTGCTCCTAAACCTGCGCCACTTTCTTCAACACCTGGGTGGGATTTTTTGCAGTGAGGGTGATATTTGAATAGCATTCAATTTATGTGCATTCATGTGCAATGTATATGCATTCATTAACGTGTGTGTGTGTGTGTGTGTGTGTGTGTGTGTGTGTGTGTGTGTGTGTGTGTGTGTGTGTGTGTGTGCGTGCGTGCGTGCGTGCGTGCGTGTAGGAGCTGGGGAACCTCCGGCGGCTGGTGTGTCTGGATGTGTCAGAGAATCGTCTGGAGGAGCTTCCCTCAGAGCTGAATGGCCTCCTGGCTCTCACTGACCTGCTGCTCACACAGAACCTGCTGGAGATCATCCCAGACAGCATAGGTGAGAAGGAGTTGTCCAAGTGTTTCTATGATATATCGAATTATGAAAGCTGGATTCAAACAGCAAATTCAGCAAACAACGCAGTGTTTCTCTCCTCAGTTGAGGCTTAAATCTTTTTGGTTGAGAAATAAATGTGATTAATGGCAATGGACACACATTTGTTTAATATTTAATGATAAAGTGATGTTCATCATCTGTCCACCATCACCTCCCAGATGTGTCATACTGTACGTTCTCTCACTCTCACTCCAACCTGTGTTTTTGGACCGTATGATATAAGGGCAACATTAGCTAACAACTTGCCCAATACTAATCAATTCTTGAAAAGCTAATTACATTTTCACATCGATGTGTTTTTATTTGAGTTGATGAAGAGCAGCTGACGAAGACTTACCTAATTTCTATTTCACGTTTTACAAATGTTTGCTTAAATTCCATTTTAAAGGTCCCAATTCGTGCAGCTGTAACCTCTTAAAAACGTGTGTCTCTGGTCCACAAAACATGATTCTGGATTACGGTAATCTGTCGAAAATACAGCAAGCCCGTTTGCTGTGACGGAGTTGTCCCTTCCTCATCTCGTCGCGTCCCAAGAATGGTTGGTTTTGCTAATTTATTCAGAACCAACAGCTCCCATTGGTCGCTGGGGAAGAGCCCGCCCCAGGCTCCCAGCGGCCAATTAGATTAGCGTCTGTGGACCAGCACGCTAGGTTGCGAGTTATCGTTAGCTTAACGGTTACTACGCTAAAGAGGACATCTCAAAATGCCTAGACTTACCGAATGCACCTCTGCAGCTGCTGGATCACGTACAGCCGGCGTTGCTCCAGCTAGAAGTGTTAATTTTGTGGCTATAGACAAAATGGTGCAGATAGCTTGTGTGAGATACACGCGCGCAGTATGCAGAAGGAAGCTCGTGACGTCCCAATTCCCAGCCAATTCCCCTCTCGGCAAACGACGCGTTTGGGGGTGTGGCTTGGAGGAGGCTGCAGGGGGACGCTGGATAGGGACAAATCCAACTGTGGCAGTTCTGAGCGTGTGACCACTCATTACAGGGAGGGCTGACAGCAGTATATATGCATTTACAAGTAAAAACAGCTTTTGCACGGAATGGGACCTTTAAGAGCTGGAAGGGAACATACCGTAGTTGATCTAAATTAAATGTATTGTCCTATTATATTGAGGCCCAACCACCTGACTAGTGTTTCATTGTGTAAATAAAGTGTGTTTTTTAGGTACTTTCCAAAGTTTCCCATCTCATTGAGCTGTACTAACTAGATCCTGAGCAGACTTATTGGTGGCATTGGATCGTGTTCTGCTAAACTAGAACAGCACTGCCCTCTACTGGGGAAATGATGTCAGTGAGCAGTAGCATAGGCATAAACAGCTGCTCTTTATCTGTTGCTCCTAGGTGAAGACTATGGTGTTTTACCTTTGCTAGTGTCTGGCTTGGTGCTGTGGTTTTTAATGGTATTGTGTTTCGTGAGCAGGCTGTCTGAAACAGCTGTCCATCCTGAAGGTGGACCAGAACAGGCTCACCCACCTGACTGACTCCATAGGAGAGTGTGAAAACCTGACAGAACTTGTCCTGACAGAGAACCTTTTACAGGTAGGGGGGCTGTAAACCACTTACAAAACATCCATATAACCAACCTAAGGGAATTAATGCATTACCACGAACATAGAAGTCCCATTAACAACCATGAAGGTGCATTATTGATTATTTCCCCCTTCATTCATGCCGTGGCTTCTGTCTCCCTCTCTCAAAGTCACTGCCTCGCTCGCTGGGCAAGCTGAAGAAACTGACCAACCTGAATGTAGACCGCAACCGGTTGGGCAGCGTGCCCAGCGAGCTGGGCGGCTGTGCCAGCCTCAATGTTCTCTCACTGAGAGACAACCGGCTGGACAAACTGCCTGCCGAGCTGGCAGATGCCACTGAGCTTCATGTGCTGGACGTGGCTGGAAACAGGTGACCTCACTAAACACCCTGGACAGCTGCTCACACTAAGGTCAAAGCAGGGAAAGCCTAGAATCAGATAGAATTGGTGTATTATCAGTAGAAAAAGAAAACGGGGCCAGCACTCTGTGTCCTTTTAGTTTTTATGCCTCCGCCGGCGATAGCCAGGCCGGAGGCATTATGGATCCGGGTTGTCCGTCCGTACGGCCGTCCGTCCGTACGATGTTTGTTAACGCGATATCTGAGGAACGCCTGGACGGAATTTCATCAAATTTGTCTCAAACATCGACTTAGACTCAAGGATGATCTGATTAGATTTTGGTGGTCAAAGGTCAAAGGTCAAGGTCACTGTGACCTCTCGAACGCCATTTTCAAGCTTGTTAACGCAATATCTCAGGAATGCCTTGACGGAATTTAATCTAACTTGTCTCAAACATCGACTTGGACTCAAGGATGAACTGATTAGATTTTGGTGGTCAAAGGTCAAAGGTCAAGGTCACTGTGACCTCTCGAACGCCATTTTCAAGCTTGTTAACGCGATATCTCAGGAATGCCTTGACGGAATTTAATCAAACTTGTCTCAAACATCGACTTGGACTCAAGGATGAACTGATTAGATTTTGGTGGTCAAAGGTCAAAGGTCAAGGTCACTGTGACCTCTCGAACGCCATTTTCAAGCTTGTTAACGCGATATCTCAGGAATGCCTTGACGGAATTTAATCAAACTTGTCTCAAACATCGACTTGGACTCAAGGATGAACTGATTAGATTTTGGTGGTCAAAGGTCAAGGTCACTGTGACCTCTCAAACGCCATTTTCCAGCTTGTTAACACGATATCTCATGAATACCATGACGGAATTTCATCAAATTTGCCTCAAACATCTACTTAGACTCAAGGATGAACTGATTCGATTTTGGTGGTCAAAAGTCAAAGGTCAAGGTCACTGTGACTTCTCAAACGCCATTTTCAAGCTTGTTAACGTGATATCTCAGGAATGCCTTGACGGAATTTAATCAAACTTGTCTCAAACATCGACTTGGACTCAAGGATGATCTGATTAGATTTTGGTGGTCAAAGGTCAAAGGTCAAGGTGAGCTCTCGAACGCCATTTTCAAGCTTGTTAACGCAACATCACAGGTGCGCCTTGACGGAATTTCTTCCAATTTGCCTCAAATGGCGATTTGGACTCCAGAATGAACTAATGGCGGAGGCATAAGTCCACGTTGCGGTCATTCTAGTTTTTTTATAATACGTCTTTAAAAAAACCGAAAAGCTTCCTTTGGCCTTGCACCTAAAAACGAAAAGCTTCCTTTGGCCTTGCACCTAAGTTGTGTGCTCGCATTTGCCGAGTCTGCAGAGACAATGTACCTCCAATTTTGCCTTTTTTATGTTATTGTCGAACATTGTCACCTATGTGCTGAAATATTTTCATCAAGCCATTAAAAATGTATTGGGTAATTCAGACAGATTTTGGCAATGCTTCCTGAACCAGGTTTCTGCATCATCATGACATTGTTATTCCTGTGAATTTACCAAAACACAGGTTGTGACTTTAGGAGTACAGAGAAATGTTTATTAACTCATTGAGTGCCAGCCACTTTTGGAGAACGGACGCTCCCAGTGCCAGAGTTTCAGAGCGTTTTCAGTGATTTCTCGAGGCCCACAGAATATTGTGTGATATTACTATGTAAACACTGAACACGCACAAAGAACGATGAGACTCTATTCTATCATCTGCAAAAAAAAGTTTATTGATCCCATTTTCCGTTCTTTAGTTATGAGCCGGAGAAGATAGCTTGATTCATCCAAAAAGAGCAATTTTTTTCTAGAAGCTGAGATAATTGGCCTTTTGTGAAATTAAACATTTCAAGCACACACTGACTCTGAAGCTAATCTTTTCTAATGTAGTCACACCTCAAAAATAATTTCCTTCAATAAAACAGTTTAGGCCAGGGAATTTTGTTTGGCAGAATAATATTTTTAGCTACAACCAGCAGCGCTGGCCCCTGCGTGCGCTGCTGGTTGCAGCTTCTTGCTGGTCTTGATTTGCTGCTGGTGGGCATCGGATATTCTGGCTTGCGTTTGTCAATCCTGTCCTGCTGCCTGGGTCTGTCTGGGTGTTGCGTGCTGCTCTGCGTGCCCCCCCACAGTGAAGGGTGCAGCTTTTTTACAGCGTTCCGCGTGTGTTTGTCACCGGCAACGATGCTTCCAGTTGAGAATAATAACTCCACGGTGTGGATGTGCGGATGTGCTGTCGCAACCGACACAGAGCGGCTCAATTGTGGGAGCAGATTGGCTGCTGCAGGCACAGCTGCAGTAACGTGCTTCAGCATATCGATGCATACGGATGCGATGCGATTTCCGTTTCCATAACGACTTCTTCTTTGTTTTTTCCTTGCCTTTCTGTTATGTGGAGAGCACTGTCGCCACCTAAGGGTTCTGTAAAATAGGTTATAGACCTCCAATAGCTACAATAGTTGTACCAGAGATGTATCAGGGATTGATCCACGTCCCACCGTCAAAAAACGCAATTGACGACAACCGTCGTCATTGGCACTCTACGTCAGTATTTGAATTGACGACAGCTGTCGTCATTGGCATTCAATGAGTTAATGACATCACACACTATGGATTCGTGATCATTAATTTACCCATTCATGATCAGAGGAATAGCGTGTCAACTCTGTTTTACTGTTTGTTTTCCTTGACCTTCAAATAAGCGAGATTATCTCTCATCTCACCACGTCTCCTCTTTTGTCATTCCTCCCCATGTCCAGATTACAAAACTTGCCCTTTTCCCTGGCTAACCTCAACCTGAAGGCCATGTGGCTGGCAGAGAACCAGTCTCAGCCCATGCTCAAGTTCCAGACAGAGGATGATGATCGGACAGGGGAGAAGGTGTTGACCTGCTACCTGTTGCCTCAGCAACCTTCCCCCAGCCTGGGTGAGAAGCACCTTTTCATAGCAGCAGGAGTTTTTCATTGTTTTACTTGGGGCATGAAGGACATTTCAGTCATCTTTACCTGTGGGTTATCCAGCTTCATCACGGTTTATACCAGTAATCTTTTTGTTTGAGCAATATCTGCCTAATACAAGTTTTTGTTGTTGTTTTTTTAACTAAGAATATTCACAATTTTCACACAACTCACTCCGACTCCCTCTTTCCATCTACTTTGTCTAGTATACTTTTACTGCTCTTAGGAAGAAAAAAAAAAGTTTATTTTTAGGATCTATACTAAATTATTTGAAATGTCTACCACACCTTCCAGTGGGTAGGATTCTTCAGTCACAACTAACAACTCCATCTGACAAGAATAATGGCTGATATTTGCAGTTTTACGCGTTTAGATTTTGTTTTAGCTAGCTACCACAAATGTGTCGTGGGACTGAAGCTGTATTCCTACTGCGATCACAGCACATTTTGACGGCCTCCTCTCTTTCCATACTGTCCCTCTTGTTTCCACAGAGAACTTGCTACAGAACAGCGTTGATGACAGCTGGACAGACAGCAACCTGAACAGAGTGTCCGTCATCCAGTTCCAGGAAGAGACCAAGGCTGAGGAGGACGACGACGAGGCCGCTGCAGAGCGCAGGGTGAGGGGACACAACCTCAAACATCTCAGTTTGTCTTCTTCTCATGTCATGTGGTTTAGATTGTTGTTCCGTGTTTTGCCCTGCTACCTTAAAGCTGTAAGGTGATATTGATGGTTTTGAAGTCAGTCAAAAGCTACCGAATTGATATTTTGATCTTGATTTGACTTTATGGTTTTCTTTGCCCTCAGGGCCTTCAGCGTAGAGCCACCCCCCACCCCAGTGAGCTGAAGGTGATGAAGAAGGTGATTGAGGAGAGGAGGAACGAAGCCTACACATCCAAACCTGATGGAGATGCAGAGTCCACCGATGCACAGGTACAGCGCATACTGTATTAGCCACCATTTGGAGGTCCAGTTAACTGGTAGAACAGTGAACGTGTGAATCTGGAGAATCACGTGGCCCTGACAAAAGAAGCTTCTTGCCCCATTTGTAACCCTAGTACTCATCACCTTCATAGACCTTCTTGCTGTGCATAGAATGAAACCTACATAGGAACCCAGTGCTGCATACTCTGCCATTGGTGCTGATTGACTCAAGCTGATGATGTTGGCTACAGGAGAAGCGGCTCAGTGACATTTCCAATCAGAGCCACGACTCCCAGGCCTCCAACAGCACGGTGTCGGCCCACTCCCACGAGGAGAGGCGGGGTGTCACTGCCACCGCGCAGGGGGTCGACCTGGTGGACGGCCACTACCCCCAGGAGGAGGAGGAGCTGGATGAGATGGAGGTGGAGTACATTGAGGTGAACATTCAAAGCGTCTTATCCCTAATGGCACCAACACACTACACAACGGTCAAAGTCATCAGATCGCTGAACTGAATAAAAATTATATAAAAAAAAAAGTCATCAGATTGCTGTTGTGTTCAGATTACTTGAAGTTGTGGTTTTCACATGACATCACTGAGCGGTGACAGGAGATCAGTGCAGATCACACATCACAAGATATTTAACCAGGAGAGTCTCCAGACACAGTCTCACACAGGTCTGCTCACGGCTTTATTTCAACACACACGCGCACGCACACACACACACACGCACACACGCACGCACACACACACACACACACGCTCACACAACATATGGGCCATTCTACAGAATTGGTTCAAAGTCAGAGTTAAGTCAGTTATTAAGTTGACTGCTGTCTCAAATATTATGTTAGGTTTCAATAGAGGCTAGAATGATCTTAGTAAACATCTAACATGTGTTTTGCTTGTGGCCTGTGGGACAGCAGTTAAGATGTGTTGTGGCCTGTGGGACAGCAGTTTGCACCAGTTTGGAAGAATGGACCATATGCTTTCACAGTCTTTGCTCCTCAGACCACTTGCCTGGAGTAAAGCAGCCATCCTCATTGGCTGTAGCTCGTTGATGGCTCTCCCGACACGAACAGATATTTAGCCTGCTAGATATATGTCGGCTATCGTCATGTATTCTGAACTCAACATAAGAGTATGATTTTCCCTACAGTGTCTGTGACTTTTAATGAGAAAGAAATATGTTTGGTTTATTGTTCGCGGTCTCCCTTCCCCTCTGTTTATTGAACTACCCTCCCCTCTCCAGCCCACTGTGCACTTTGCGGAAGAGCCCATCATCCGCGGCGGGGATGAGGAGGACGAGGAAGACGGGGAGGAGGGCGAGAGGAGCGAGGAGGAAGACGAGCGGCCGGCTTTCCCCACGGAGAAGCAGCGTCTGATCAGGAAGGACACGCCGCACTACAAGAAGCACTTCAAGATCACCAAGCTGCCCAAGCCGGAGGCGGTGGCCGCGCTGCTGCAGGGCTTCAGTCCCGACGGCCTCACCCCCCTGAGCCCGGCCCAGCCCGCGGGCCTCACCCCCCCGAGCCAGGCCCAGCCCGCGGACCACCAGGAGGACGACCAGGAGGACGAGGAAGACCAATGTAATGTCACCCCTCAGATGCATCACAGAATGGAGGCGCCAGAGCTGGAAGACAGCCGGCACCTCCTCCAGGTCAACTCCAGTCAAGTCAAGGTAAAGGAGAAAGCCCGGGGCGGGGTGGATGCAGTTCAGGGAGGTGGGAGCAGCTGGGTAGAAGATGTTACATATCAGAAAATGAAATATTTGGTTGTAGTTGTGTGTAGATATAAGTGAAAACTAGTTTAATGATGCAAGTTCAGACCCTGATGTTCTTGGTTGTACGGTAGTTGTGTGTAGATATAAGTGAAAACTAGTTTAATGATGCAAGTTCATACCCTGATGGTCCGGAGACAATCGGGCCTCTCATTCATTGCATCATTATACCACAGATATAGTAGTTTTACAGTGGTCTTCCTACATCATTATACCACAGATATAGTAGTTTTACAGTGGTCTTCCTACATCATTATACCACAGATATAGTAGTTTTACAGTGGTCTTCCTACCTGCATTTCATACAAACTTATGTCACAGATGCATCATACAGGTTGTTTAGGATATTGTATTTGACCCTTCAAATTCTCTCTCCATGCTATTAGAATGTGTGTGTGGTGGCCTGCAGAAACACATTGGTGTCAATGAGACCAAGAAGGTTGAAAATGATTTTTTGCAGCTATTTTGAGTGATTTGGTTACTTTCGTCTCCGTAGTACATCACGGTGAATCATTATTTTCATAAAACAAAAGGAAAGCATTTTTATGGTTTTGGTGGAACGCTAGTGTAGAAAATACAATGTTGTGGAATGTTTAAAGCCATTTTTCTCATGTCTTACTTTTAGACACACAAAAGATTAAAATACTCATAACTTTTGATCTGAGAGAGCTATCTCAGTCATTTAAAAAGTCATATATAGGATAATTTATGGGGGGGGGGGGCGAATGAAAATGTCAAATTCCCACCACGTGAAGGGTTTTTGCAGACCACCACACACATTTGCAATGGCTTGCTCATTGCCTCTATGCAAAAAGAGAATCTGCATAGAAGCCCCTTACCACCTTGCAACTTGCATTCAGTTTGGAGTGGGCTGCACTTGATTGAGGAGGATATGCTGTTGCATGCAGGGAACACGCCTGGCCCTGTGCTAGTGATTGAGGGGGGGGGTGTTTTCTCAGGATTTGACTTTGTGGTTTTGACTCTGCTACACACTCACCAATAAAACTCCTCTCAGAATAGCTCAATCAAAGCCTGGCGTTCTCCCTGCTCTGTCCACGTGCGAAGACAATTATGTCCTGTCCTCTGCCAAAGACCTACAGACGCTCAGTTGTCATCATTGACTGTCCTCTTCATGAACGCTACAGCACTTGGGCCACATTACTGTAGATATGATACAGTGACAACAGAGACATTATGAGAATATGGCAATATGCTAAATTAATTCTCATACTTGGAGATAGATCAAAGAAATGTTGTGTGTTTCTGCTGATTAGTGGGTGGGATCCGCAGATAGCTTCTTGCCCTTTCTTAATGTACTGTTAACATGCCATCTATGAATTCTGCGTTATGCCAAATGACGATGCCTTAACCTCCCAAGCAGCCGACTTCTAGCCAAGCTCCTCTTGCGCCGCCACCACCTGCCCATTTCAGTTCTACGCTTCTCACCATTATCATTTGCTATCTCCTCAATTTAATTGGTTAATAATAAACTTTTCACACACCTGCTTTCATAACTTTGGGCGTGTGTGTTGCGTGTGTATGTAGAGTGAGTGAAGTCTGCTGAGATATTGTTGTAATCAGTAATCAACAAGCCTCAATCAGATCTTTTTGATTTGTCATGCCTTTTTGTTTTTTTACATTGTGATCAAATCTCAATCACTGGTCCATCAGCCGGGATCCATCAAATCTGCTACTTTATATTTATTGAATGAGATGAGATTTGTACTTGTGTGTGTGGATGTGTGTGTCTGTGTGACGGCCCTTACACCAACCAGAACGTTATGGATGTGTGTGTGTCTGTGTGACGGCCCTTACACCAACCAGAACGTTATGGATGTGTGTCTGTCTGTGTGACGGCCCTTACACCAACCAGAACGTTATGGATGTGTGTCTGTCTGTGTGACGGCCCTTACACCAACCAGAACGTTATGGATGTGTGTGTGTCTGTGTGACGGCCCTTACACCAACCAGAACGTTATGGATGTGTGTCTGTCTGTGTGACGGCCCTTACACCAACCAGAACGTTATGGATGTGTGTCTGTCTGTGTGACGGCCCTTACACCAACCAGAACGTTATGGATGTGTGTCTGTCTGTGTGACGGCCCTTACACCAACCAGAACGTTTATTGGCAGAGTTGGAATGCGGAGATCCAAAGACCCTTATTTGTATGATATGATGATATGATAATGATGCAGGTCTATTCTTGTTTGTGACATTGGAATAATTTCAAGATGATAGAATATCAGATGGCAGATTCTTTGTGGTTATTAAGCCTCGACTTGGAGCCTTGCCGACAGCACCTAGTCAGCTTGACGAGGGGGTCGCAGGGGAGTGGGTGAATGAGTAAATTGTGTGATTTCACTAGGTTTTCAATGACTAGAAGTTAGCCCAAGGAGAGAGAATATAGTGCATATAGCTTGGTAATAGCTTTCACTCTCTCCTGTTATCTTCCCATCGACGTTATATTTAAGGATGGGCATTTCTAGCAAAAGCACTATTCGAAATTCGCTGGCCAAAGTCGACTTTTAATCGAAATTCGAAAAAAAAAATGTAAAAAAAAAAAAAATTGTGTGTGTGAGTGAAATGTTGCATTGTCTCCCCTGATTCTAAGTCTAAGGCTTTATTAATTAATAGAAAAAGCTTCTGCTGTGGATTTTTAGCTCAAACAAGCATTGCACCACTGAAGTAAAGAACATGTTACATGACATTGACATTTTCGAAAATAAAAAACAGTTTTGACAATCATGAGTGGTTCATTAAATATTTAGTAGGCTCAGGTCTGAGTGCCAAAGGGGTGCCAAAGTCACCCCCTCTCCCTCTTCATGGGATTTCATCCGCCATTCATTTTTCCATAAACCTTGCTTAAAATGCTTATAAAAATTGTTTTACTTGCTCAAACCAAGCGATTCGACTATACTTAGAATCAGGGGAGACAATGCAACATTTCACTCACAAAAAAAAAATCGAATTTCGACTTTCAATAATAAAAGTCGACCTTGATAATAACAACGATTATTTGAAAATTCGAAATTCGATGCCCATCCCTAGTTATATTATACTTGCGCTGTTCGCGTCAGGTGCATTGAGTCACATTTCAGCTGCGATGGCAGGCTCAGCAGCCGCGGTGCAAAGCCCTCCACACATTCTGCCAGGGCTTTGATGCTGCAGCATGTTTTCCATTGAACAAATATCAAAACAATACCATTACTCTGATTTTCTTCAACTTTTTTTTTTTCTCTTACTGATTTTCCGAGAGTTGTCTTGTAAAAAATCCTTTGGCGTATCATACGCTGAAAGTGCTGCACGTGTCTCATATAACCTTTCGGGATGAAGGGCTCATTCAGTCTTTCGGTAACAGTTTAACAACCATGACAAGCAGGCCTGCTGTCCATTTAAACCTGAGCTTGCTATTGCGGCAGAGCTGGTTCTGTGGTGTTGAGGCTGGGTTGACTCTGGTCTGGGAGCCTTTGCTTTCTTTGGTTCCACTCCTCTCTCTACACTGTGTGCTTTGCACTGTGGCTGAGCTCCTGGGTCTTGTCTTTCCACCTCTGCCTGTATTTGCTTCTGGTGGCTGGGGAGTGAATGTGGGGGATGGGTTCTGCTTCAAGGTGGTCCACCCCTGTGGACGCACGCAGAGGTCACACAATCCGCAAGCAGACAGTGTTAGTGGAGTGTTCGGTTTTGGTTGGTGAGGTTGATTGAAAGTGCGAGTGAGTGCGTGTTTTGTTTTGTTTGTATTTCTGTGTATGCGTGTGTGCATATTTTTTACTTTTGGCCTCACTAATCCGCATGCCTCTCGCTGGTTCCTGTCCTAACAGGGGGTGTCATTTGATCAAGTCAATAATCTGCTGATTGAACCTGCTCGAATTGAGGAGGAAGAGGTCTGTACCTACTCTTTCCCATCCAATCTGTCTCTGTCCGTCACTCACCCACTCATTCACCCACCGTCATTCAGCGGGGGCAAACCACCTGCACAAATCAAAGAGTAATCCAAGCCAATCACTAGGGGAGCCCTCACCATAACTCATTCATCACTTGGCCAGTGTGGTAGAGCCTGGATGCGGTAACCGGTAATGCAGTCGTTTTTCTTATATATTTCTTGTGGACATTCAAACACCATTACATCTCTGATACTAAACCCCTGAAACGGTTTGACAAATGCATTGATAGACAACCATATTGTCAGGTTCCAATGCATCCTGGGAAAGGTTGAAATTGGAGTGTGTCACACTCACACTTTGTTGTTCTCATGTGATTCCCATGTGATTATCACTTGTCCTGGTGGCAAATGTAATATTATACAACAGGTAGTTCCGGCCGGGCAATTTGATTGGACAAGAGGGATCCTACCAGTGCCAATATTTCATGATAATGCACTGGCGCTTCACTGTGTGTAGAATACTCTGCTTCACAGCTGCCCTAATCAACAAAATGCTTCACAGCTGTAGAGTAGACAGTAGTAAACAGACAGCCTGCAGTTAATTAGGCTGATTAGGCTACATTTTCGGCAAAGCAGAAAGCTGAGGGAACTATTTTTGTTGGCGGAGGAATAAATAGAGAAATCATATATTTTCTCAGCTTTTTGTCATTTTTTTAATCAGCTTTGTTTAATAGAACTGTTGTATAAAAGCAATATCACACTCGAGGTCGTGCTGTTGTTGTCTAATATCGGCACTGCTGTGATTATCTTCGGCACTCGGCCTGCGGCCTCGTGCCTACGACCGAATCACAGCAGTGCCGATATTAGCCAACAACAGCACTCCCTCTCGTGTGATATTGCTTAAATACAGATATTTTCAAATGGGGTTAGAGCTAGTCAACCTTCTCAACATGTGCTGCAGGCTAAGCCCTTTTTCACACAGGACGCCGAACGTAAGTAGAACTGAAGCTTGAAGCAGGCACACGCTGAACTGACGCCTAAAGGGCCTGTGTCCACCTAGCGTCTTTTCATCAGCTCCGGCGTCTATTTTCAGTTGTTTCCAATGGGGGGAGAGCGTATGCGAGCGCACACGCACGTCTAGAGAAAGTGCGCTGCGTCCAGCGTCTATTTTCACAGCGCTCTGGCATTTTTGTGCGCCCGACTCCCAGCGCTCCCAGCTGAATTATTTTAACTTTTCAGAAAGACGCTGGTGTTGGGTGCTCCTTTTCAGGCAACTAATCATATGGAGAAACTATCGCAACAGAGAAAGAAAGGTTCAATTCTGGGAGCAGATCGGCTAGACACTTAATATTTCTGGTGAGTGTTGAGCTAAATCGCTGTATGTGTGTTGTTTGCTAATGTTAGCGGTCAGCTAGCAAGCTACTACCGCACTGAACTAACGTTAGTTTCAGACTGCTTCCCAGCGCACTTCCAGCGTTTAACGTCGGAAAAAGACGCTAGGTGGACACAGGCCCTAACCGTTCACACAAGAAGCCTTCTCTTTTCCTCTCAGCGCCTCCTCGGCGTACCTTGAACCCGCCCACGACAACTCCCATTGACTTTACGCCTGGCTTGACAGATCAATGCTCGGCTTCAGCAGGTCCCGCTTGGAAAATATAGGCGTGAATCCTGAACGATCGCTTGAGCAAGGCGTGAGGGTGGCTTCGGCAAGGCTTCAGCGTGAGACGCGCGCGGGTGGTGTGAACGGCCTCGCCTGTTAACAAGGACGCCTAAATGAAGCTTGTGGTTTCAGCATAGGTAGAGTTTAGGTTGAGCGTTGCTTCTGCGTCCTGTGTGAACGGGGGCTAAGTTTCAGACTTTGCCTTCCCATTCAGTGCGTGGTGTAACTGCCAGCACGACTTGGACCAACACCACATGGTGTATCCCAGCTGGTGCCGTTCACTAACATGCTTTCAGTGCTTGGCTGCGTTAAATCTGAATCGTTTCTAAAGCCGCATTGACGAGAGACACCAGGTATGAACAGCAGCTTTGTGCATAGCACCAGAAGTAACTCTTGAAACAAAAATGATGGTGAATTTATAGGAAACTCTGGCATTCCCAATCAATTTCCTTGGATGCCCTCAAATGTAATGTCCTCAATTCAAGTCCCATCTGTAAAATGTTCATTATCTTGAGCAGCATAAACAACAAGTCCAGGTCGAAACCTGGCATACGGCCGGTGCATGGGATCGTCACCCATGTATACCCATACACATTTTAACAATCAACAGCACACATATAAGCCGTCATCTGATTTTCCACCTTTTTTCCCTGTTTGTGTTTAGGGATGCAGGATATTATGGATTTTTTTAAACAATACGATAACCCATAAATATCTGCTTCGATACTCGATACGATACTCGATACCTAATGGATAAGAAACAGAATGTCCACAAGGTTGATCACATTCACAAATTCAAGGTTTAGTAACACCCTTAACAGTCACTGTGGGATTGAAGGACACCTTTTGAAATGTGTCTCTCTGGTGTTAGAAGACCACCATATTAACTGAATGTTTCTGTGTTAGAAGAATAACGCCATATTAACTGAATGTCTCTCTATGATAGAACAACGCCATAATGTAGGCCAGTGGTTCCCAAATGGTGTGCCTTGGGATTTTGCATTATTGCAATTGCAAATATAGCCTAAAACTATACAAAAAGTGGGTGTGTTGCTGCTTTGATGTAGTAATTTAGCAAAGTTTCAAATTAATTCCTAGAGTAATATATTTTGTCAAATTGTATTTGACCTTAGTAAATAAAAAAGCATTTAGCGTGATAAGAGTAATAGAGGCTATTTTGCACTGATAGACTTGAGATTTTGTCGTGCCATTTGGTGTGCCATGGGCACAAAAAGTTTGGAAACCACTGATGTAGGCTATCTCTATGTATCTCTTAATCCAATATTTTTCTTTACACTCTTTACAAATTATATAGCCTTGTACATTGCACTCTTCACAACAACCTGTGATATCAGTCAATGTTTGAGACAGGTCCTTTGCCTGTCTCACTGAAAACACAATAGAAAATTATTAACTGCAGCACTCTGCACAGCACACTGTAGGCTATGTAAGATGGCTCACACTGAAAAGTTATTAGTGTGTCTGTCCAGTAACACACGATAACATAGTAAGGGTAACCCAGGTTATTTCGGGACACATTACAGATGTCACCCAAAGGCCCCACGCGCGGGCTTTACCGACGGGTCCTGAAGGCGTCATGTGCATCAGGCACGACAGGCAGACTGGAGAGGATGATGCAGCTGTGAGTGTCTCTTTAATCTTCATAACAGCGGCTCATTACCCGCTGTACACAACATGCACTAGTTCTGCACAAGCACTCGCGGGTCTCTCCTCCTTTCACCGACTCTCTCACTAATCTCAACTTGTTTGTCGCGTCGCGTGTAACGTTAATTAGACGAGGAATCCCGCAACTTCATTTCAAAAGCACAACAACGACCAGTTAGTGATGGTACCGAACTTTGGGAACTTCCAATACCGAACTGTTTATACAGTACACAGTAAACAAATTTAGATATTTTTACAGAATCGATATTTCGAGGCCAATTGGCCGGAAAACCAGGATAGCCTCGATTTCTATTTTTCTGCGCGGACCATGATCTGCGGACCAGGATCTGCGGCCGTGAGCGACTCTGTCAAGCTGAACAAGATCAGATCAGGGCAGACAGGAAGTCCAAAACCGGACATTCGTCAAATAAAACAAATTTCAAAGTAAAAGCCCATCTTGATGAAAGGAGTCGTGTATGCAGCGATTGGGACACACATGCTCCCATAGGCCAGTGCAAGCACCGGCCTAAAAATATTGTGTGCCTCTTTGTCACCTTCCCAGGGTGTTTTGTTTTGTTTTATATTATTTTATTTTATTTTTCTTTCACTTGAATCTAACTGGCACTGCAAGAATTGTGCAGTTTAATTGATGTCCAGGAAAACAATCGCTCAAAACAGAGCTGTAGACTGATTGTAGAAGTCTCTGCCCAACTCCATGTTCTACCACACTATGCCTTCTCCTAGTTCTCCTCCAGGTTCTACCACACTATGCCTTCTCCTAGTTCTCCTCCAGGTTCTACCACACTATGCCTTCTCCTAGTTCTCCTCCATGTTCTACCACACTATGCCTTCTCCTAGTTTTCCTCTGCTTCTCTGCTGCTCTCCATCCCCTGACTGTCCATGCTGTTGCCCTGAGTGAATGGGCTGGATGCGCTCGCCTCGCTGTGATGATGAAAGTCTGCAGCACCGTCTTCTTTCAGGTTTTTCTGGGCATGCCATGCAGGTGTACAGAGACGCTTTGTCAAACTCAGCTGCCAAGCAGGGGATGAGCGCTGAAAGAACACGAGAGAGTTCACTTCGCAAAAGTTCAGCTTACAATGAATGAATGAATGCAGGGTTGTTACGGCTTAACTGGGCAAAATATAACAATATATTATGTTGTATTACATAGGACAGGTTTACTGTTTTACAGAAATGTTTTTTTATCACCTTGAAATGTCAGTGTTATTTTCCAACACCTCAGCAGTCGTCTCCCCCCCCCGCCCACCCACTCATCAGCACTCGGCACACAGCTTTAGTTAAATCATTTTCCAAATATCACAGAAAAAGCCCAGGGTCTTGTATACCTAAATATATGTACGGTAATGTAGATTACATCTACATTACATGGTGTGTTTGCAGTATTGTGTGTATTCTTGAATACTATGCTATTTGGCATTGGTGAAGAAGCCCTGGCATTAATATTTCATTTGATTTAAGTTTGTTATATGGTATGGTAGAACATTTTTACATTTTAGAAAATGTAGCTCAGTTTGAGTTAATGAACTGTTCAACACCAGTAGTCTTAAAGTCTGATGGATTGATCATCTGAATAGCCACAGATTTGTAGTGTAAGGCAGGAACAACATTGATTGTGCGCTGGCCACAGTGGCTAATTGATTCCAAAACTGACAAGTCACTTTATTCTGCAGAATAGAATTTGAACTTTGAACAATTGCTGGTGACCTGTTAAAGTTGTATGAAGACATTTGCATTTATGTCTACTGTGTTTGCTCACAAAATGTATTGAAATGTGCCAATGAGAACATACAGTCTCATTACAAAGAATGGCAGTGTGTCTACCTACACCACTACAGAGACTCTGCTCAGCCTTCACTCCACCTCCAGGACACAGCACACCCTTCTCTCCTTCCACTTACCTTCCACCTGTCCCTCACCTCCTCCTCCACTCTCCCCATTCTGCATGGCTTGCACGTATTCAGCATACACACATTCCACTCTGTTCGTTTGCAACTTGTTATGCAGTCTTTACATCCCTATTGTGACAGTCTTATGTTTAAGTCCCCGCCCACCATACATGCACAATACACAGATGTTTCTGATATGAGACTAGGACTTTTGACAGTATTTGTTCACTTTGTCTTTGGTCTAATGCCAATTAAGTGGTTTATAATAGATGAGAAATTATTCTGCAGTCACTTTTTTTGTTTGGCCCTGCTGCTTTGAATATACTTCTCTGCAATGTCTTCAAAGTCAAATCCAGTCAACACGTAAAAAAAAACATCCACTTGAATTGAGATTAGACTTGAGACCAAGTCAAAGTGCCTGTCAGTCCGTCTATCCATCCCTCAGACCACAGTCTCATGCTGCTCTGCCAGATTGGCGCCACCCTCTGGCGGAAAGGGGGAGCTCACCCACAACTTACTAGTGAAGTCTGAGATGTGAAAACAAATGGTATTTTGCACCCACATATTGCAATCAACTTAATTATTTCAAATAAATACATTTTATAATGTTAAAGATAACCATCTAAGGTAATTGGGATCTTGTGGGCTCCTCTCTCTCCCCCCAATCTGTCTTGAGATAAGCAGTGTTTTAGTGGGGTTTCGCCACTAGTTGTGCTGACTCCCCTCCTTAACTTGCAGCACAACCTGACCATCCTCCGACAGACAGGCGGCCTGGGTATCAGCATCGCTGGAGGGAAAGGATCCACGCCTTACAAGGGGGACGACGAGGTAAGATTGATGCCTAGTCTTCTTACTAGCTTCAGGAAATCAAAATTCATAGATCAGACAACTTCATTTTTCCATGTCTTTGTGTCTGCAGGGAATCTTCATCTCCAGAGTGTCTGAGGATGGTCCTGCAGCCAGAGCCGGGGTCAAAGTAGGAGACAAACTCCTCGAGGTAAAGTCCTGTTTAAACATCCAGCACTGTGACGGTGAACAAAATTGTGACCATTCTGTTTCTCTCTTCAGTCTCCTCCTCTGTGTCTCTCAGTGCTAGATGTATGGTGCCACATGATAATGACAATGATAATAATAATAATAATACACTTTATTTATATAGCACCTGTTAGAGAAAATTGTATCATACTCAGTCTCCCTGTTAGCTCAGTGTGAATGTTGAGGAGAGTACAGTATGTGTATGAGGATACATATTATGTGTGTATGTATTTAAATTAAACTGAAAGCTTTAAGGGGGGGGTATACTGAACTAGTGTGTGAGTGAGTCTGATAAAATGTTCTCCAACAGCACCCTTTGTACATAAAATGCAGCTCAAATGGCTTTACAATGAATGGAGGACAAGAAACATTAAGGTAAAAGACAGAGTGAGAGCAAAATGTATTTAAAACACCAGTGTTTCCCATACATAAAGGAATTTGTGGCGGGCCGCCACAATAATATTTGGACCGCCACAATAAGATGTTGACCAAAAAAAAAAAAAAAAAAAATGTTTTATTTTTTTTACAGTGCACCTGAACGCAACATGCAAGATATCCACTGAATAAGTGTCCAATAAATGTTCATGTCATTCTGGCCAATCCTTCTGTTATAGCATTTCAGTCTGGAATATGGAATATCTTTCAATAATCTATGATTTAGCTGCTAAATTGTCAAATACCGCCATCTGCTCGCTACCCAGGCACTTATGTATGTACTTAACCCAACTAACTTAACCTAACTAACTATCCGGTGTGCACAACACTGTCAGCCTAAACTCCGGCTGACACCCCAAAAACCTACAATCCGCTACAGAAAAATGGAAATTGTTTGTTTATTAACTGGCCCCTCGCCTTCTATCATTTCACGAAAGTGGCAAAGCAAGTTGAGTATCCCTGACCTATAGGGAGAAATTTAGTTTGTCATTGTAAACCCACAGCACAGTAATGATGACATGTTCTTCATAGATCTAGCCTTTTAATTTTGCTCTTAAGCTTTCTCAAAGTACACCAAATTCATGCATTTTACTTTAAAATGTTTAAAAAAATCTTGCGGGGGGGCATGCCCCCGCACCCCCCTAAGGGGTCTGCGGTCCCCCACCACAAATTCTCAAAATCCTGTGGGAAACACTGAACAGAGATTAGAAATAATGTGAAACGAGAGTTAAAATATCGTTGCACAGAAATAGAAAATTAGCAGCTCACAAAATGAAAAGCAGTGCGAGAGTTTGAGTTTTTAAGGTGTCTTTAGTTGCTCTTTCCTTTATTTTGTACTGAGATGTGTGAGAACATCAGAAGTCAAAATCTCTCTCTCTCATCTCTGCTTGTCTCAGGTGAACGGCGTGGACCTCCACGGTGCCGAGCATCACACGGCAGTGGAGGCCCTCCGAAGCTCTGGGGCTACAGTCTCCATGACGGTGCTGCGCGAGCGCATGGTGGAGCCGGAGAACGCCATCACCACCACGCCGCTAAGGCCCGAGGACGACTACTTCCCCCGGGAGAGGCGCAGCAGTGGCCTGCCCTTCTGCGTGGAGGCCAGTCCCAGCGGGCCCCGGCAGCGTCTCTCCACCTGCCTGGTCCGTAATGACAAGGGACTGGGCTTCAGCATCGCCGGGGGCAAGGGCTCCACGGCGTACCGCACAGGAGATATGGTGAGATGCACAAGCACAGCCAGCTCTCTCATCAAGCATTCACACCACTTCCATACCACAACCACCAGGGATGGACCAGGGTTACTTGACCCGTGTTCAACCCTTCTTTTGTCAATTCACACTAGGGCTGTCACTTTTTATTCGAAATTCGAATTTAACTTCGAATGTGGAGGAGGAGGGCATGTTCGAATGTATAATTGACCTATTCGATTTTTTTTATAAATTATTATTATTATTTATTTATTTTTAATTAACCAAAATTAACCAACTGCTGCTTGCTGGTAATGTTAATCCCATGTCAGAAAAAGTCTCCAGATTTGTCGCGTTAGTCTCTTCTGAGAAAGATTGTCTCCAGGGTCTGAAAAGTTGTCTCGAGTTGGATGCAGCCAAGTTTGTGAGGCAGTGTTGTGACTGTGAGCGTCCAAGCTAACACGTCGGGCCGATGCCCGGTGGCCTGGCCTGCATAAATAAATAATAATAATTAATTAACCAAAAAACTTTGAATATATTCGAACATTTTGCAGGCAATTAAAGTTCGTTCGAACTTTATTTTGGGAAAAAGTGACAGCCCTAATTCACACCAAGTCATAAGTCAGTCAACGCGGGTTAATCCCTGGTCATGACTATTCAGAGAGGACCTGGGTCACAACCCGGGAGAGATGCATAACAATTAGCATACCCTATTAACATAACAAAGGGCACCTGGGTGATGCCATTCACACTGAAATCAACCCTTGCCCGACGCTGGTCCGACCCACCTAAGCCCTTTTCCCACATGCGTACCGGAAAATTACCTGTAAGTCAATATCGGACATTTCCCTGAATTTCCCTTCACACCTCAGCGTTCGCATGTGGGAATCTTATCGTCAAATAGCCGGTATGTTGGGGGGTGGGGTGGGGCGGGGGGCGGGGGAGAGTGGCCTGGGGTCTGTGCTGCAGGCCACTGAGGCCAGTCAGAAAAAAACAACAAACAAACATGGAGCCGGCGTCCACTCTTTTGATAATATTGCTGACGCGCTTTTTCCTCAAACGTAGACAGCGACGCAGACAAATTAAGGCGAAAATGGAAAGGGATATACGTGCGAAGAGAAACAGATTCATGTTCGCAGTCTTCTCCGCTCAACATCGTGCAGAATATGAAGATAGACTGACTAAACCGGGGACAGATGATGACAGTGTTAAGTACCTCTGCGCTGCTGCGTGAGACTAGAGCCGTCTGGAAGCGAGAGAGACCAGGAGGGAATTTATTTTGGGAAGATGCTCTGAACAATTTTGACGTGGAATGGAAACGTCATTTTCGCATGTCCCGGTGTACGTTCGACTACGTGCTGAGTCTGGTCCGACCCGCACTAACACGCAAGATCACCCGGTGGCGAAAACCACTGGAAGCGCGTTTGCGACTGGCAATAGTCCTTTGGTGGTACGCAACACCAGGGGAATATCGAACAATCAGCTGTGTATTTGGTGTTGGACTGTCTACTGTGTGCACTGATAGCGGAAAATGACTGGACCCCTTTCTCACCTGTCTGCCTATCGCGGCATACCGCTCTTCTGACTGGCTCAAAACTGGTGAAATGGCCGCGACGACGGGGTCGCGCTTATACCGGCACGGCGCCTTTCCCACATGCAGGCATTAGACCACGTTGCGGTCATTTTGCGGTACAAAGCGCATGTGGGAAAAGGGCTCTACTGTAACCCATTCATTCCCCAAATCAACCCAGGAATAAGCTTGGATCTAGTCTTCAAACTCATTTTAGTTGTAAAGAAAAGCTCCCGCACACTGTCTCACCTTCTTTATTCTTTATTTATTGGACCCTCTAGCTCAGGGGCACTCAATTAAAATTCAAAAAGGTCCAGTTAGAGAAAATGTCCTCAAGCAAAGGTCCGGAACATTGTAACGTAGCTTGCGCTATGATTCAGTGCCATTGAACTCAATGATTGAAGTAGCCTAATGGTACGTCTGAGTCAATAACTGACTGTTGAATCAAAATAAACATCAACAATGCTTATTTACAGTTTTCATATTTAACTGGATTAATTATAGCTACATAACTAGCCTACTATAATAAATAAATGTTCTTTTCTCATTTCAAGTAAAATAATGCATTTACAAATAACATACAACAGAGTGCTTTGGAAAAATGTTTATCTTAAAATGAAGTGCTTTAATTTAAGAGAAATGCGTTTCCCCTTTTCTTCACTCCATTTCACATTTAACACTCTCAGCCAACAAACAACCTTTTCTCTTAAGATAAGTGAGCTCCGTATCTGTCTGTCGGTCTGTCTGTCGATCAATGCAATTGCAATGCAAACCTCGCATGCTGTTGCGGTGGGCAGTGAGTGTGCCCTGGTGTGTGTATGTGTGTTTGCTCATGTGTGGCGCTTCCATAGACCGGTCAGGATCGCACCGCACTTCACACGAGACATACTGGTTTTGATCTGCCCGTAAGAACAATGAATGGACGTGTAAGAGTGGTTTCTTTTGAGCACACCATGTGAAATTACTATCTCTCGCCTCAACTCGCCTCTGTCCGTGTGTCTCGCAGCACCACTGAGAACGAAGCAACAGAGAGAAACCATTCGCTTATTTGATTGGCCGAGTAGCACCACGTGTGATGATTTACAGCGCATGCATTGGTCTGTGAGCTTCCTGGCAGATGAACCAGTATTACCGTAAAGACTAGAAAAGCATGTGCCGGTTAAAATAGAAACGCTCCGTGAAAATGTAAGTTATCAATGATTTGTAGGTTACAGGGCTCGGTCCGGATAGGACGGCATCTCGGTCCGGATGCGGACCGGAGTCCGGACTTTGAGGATCGCCGCTCTAGCTCATTGGTTCCCAAACTGTGGTCCGCGGGTGGCCCGCCAGAGAATTGCATTTTTCTTTATTTACTTTTTTTTTTTTTTACAGACAACAGTTTTTACATACACATTAACCCTGAGCAGTTGCCTGATTGGGCCGATTTTCGGAAATATCGCGATATTTGGGAAACATCACAATTTTGAACATTTACTTTCAGAGGCTGCAGCAGGCTCAGTTTTAAAGCCAGAGTGAAGTTTCTGGTATCATATGAAACTAGAAGTACTAAGGAATCGATTTGTATCCAACCATGTCATGCTAGCTTGTCAGGAAGGTAGCTAAATAACACTCCAAATTTTGGCTAAATTTTGGCGAGGGGAAAAAACCTTTTCAAAGGGGTCCTCTTTTTCACAGCCTAATGTTGGCAGGTGTGTGTGTGTGTGTGTGTGTGTGTGTGTGTGTGTGTGTGTGTGTGTGTGTGTGTGTGTGTGTGTGTGTGAGTGTGAGAGTGTCCGTGTGTCTCCATTTTGAACCAGCTAGTAGCCTTAAGGTATATTGTTATTTAGCATTTCTGCTGCTATTGCATGGTTAAATCAGCAAATTTCATTTTATGGGGGGGGATATATGCAGTGGAAGTGGTCTTTGGGAAATTTGGTTTGGTACGTAGTGGTACTTGGTCGGAAAAGTTTGGGAACCCCTGCTCTAGCTGACCGGTTCTGGCCCCCGGGCCGTATGGAGTAGAGATACCAACCCTCACATGGAGGACTGGTGATCAAGCCCCTTTGTTGACATGGATCCGCCCTGCTGAAGTTTCCTTGAGCAAGACCCTGAATTTCCCCATGGGCATTAATTCAGTATTACATTATTATCAGTGTATGGTAAAGATTTAGCATTACCAGCCATTGCCAGGGCATGAATAGAACGTGGGCTTCAGTCTCCACTGTCACATATTTCATTGGCTGCCTCCCAGTGAAACACCTTGATGTGTTAGGTGTTTCCTCTTTTAAAGGCATTGGCCTAAGACAGGGGTTCCCAAACCTTCCCGTCCAAGTACCACTACGTACCAAACCACATTTCCCAGGGACCACTTCCACTGCGTATAACAGTAAAATAAAATTCACTGATCTAACCATGCAATAGCAGCAGAAAAAGGCTAAATGACAATATAAGGCTACTAGCTGGTTCAAGACGGACACACACACACACACACCTGCCAATTAGGCTGTGAAAAAGAGGACCCCTTTGAAAATGTTTTTTTCCCCTCGCCAAAATTTAGCCTAAATTTGGAGTGTTATTTAGCTACCTTCCTGACAAACTAGCATGACATGATTGGTACAAATCGATTCCTTAGGTCTTCTAGTTTGATATGATACCAGAAGCTTCACTCACCACACGATGAAATGTTAATCCAAAATGCACATAATCTGTCTTTTTGGAAGGAAAAAAGGTCGCCGGCCATGTTTGGAAAGTAGTGCCGGCTACCTCTTTTCCTTCCAAAAAGACCAATTATGTGCATTTTGGATTAATATTTCATTGTGTGGTGAGTACCCGAAGCACAACATGTATTTTGGCGCCGTGAGATGTGTGTTTTGGCAGATTTTTAACAGCTGTACCATTAGCCTCCATTCTATGGCGATAATTACTAACTTCACGACTGTAGCTCACTGTAAACTGAGCAGACAGTGCCGGTAAGGCATGGTGTATCTTGGTTATGTGGGGGGGATGTGGCAAATGAGCTAAACTTCCAAAAAAGTGGTGTATCCCTTTAAAACTGAGCCTGCTGCAGCCTCTAAAAGTAAATGTTGAAAATTGTGATATTTCCCAAATATCGCGATATTTCCGAAAATCGGCCCAATCTGGGTACTCCTCAGGGTTAACTCATTGAGTGCCAGCCACTTTTGGAAAACGGATGCTCCCAGTGCCAGAGTTTCAGAGCGTTTTCAGTGATTTCTCGAGGGCCACAGAATATTGTGTGATATTACTATGTAAACACCGAACACGCCCAAAGAACGATGAGACTCTCTTCTATCATCACTCATCAGCAAAAAAAAGTTTATTGATATCATTTTCCGTTCTTTAGTTATCAGCCGGAGAAGATAGGTTGATTTCACCAAAAACAGACGTTTCCATCTAGAAGCTGAGATAATGAGCCTTTTGTGAAATGAAGCATTTCAAGCAAATCACTGACTCTGAAGCTAATATTTTCTGACCTGAAACATCTGAACAGTAATTTCCTTCAATAAAACAACACCCCCACCCCCCTCAACTCCAAACTCCTCCTCCGTGGGAGTGTCTCTGGTGGCTCTGCTCGCTCTGCTGCATGTGTCAGGCGAGTCTCTGCTGCCTGCTATGGCAGGCTCTGCTGCCTGCGGATCCATGTTCGGATGGCGGCCGCTCGTCAGGGGAGTCTGGATCGGGCTCGCTGAGTTCGTCTGCGTTTCTGGGGTTTCGGTTGTGAGCTGGGATGAAGCTGCGTCCGATTCTAGGCTTTCTGCTGCGCGTTTCAAAGTGCACTGCACCCAGTCTATTTTCGGAGCGCTCCGCCTTGTGCGCCGGCTCCCAGCGCGACACCGAAAAGCCAAACCATTCTCATGAGAATGGTTTGGCTTTGGTTTTCTTTTCTGGCGGCTAATCGTGTGGAGAAACTATCACAGCAGAGACAGAGGGGCTCAGTTGTGGGAGCGGATTGGCTGCTGTTCGCAGCTAACGTTAGCTCCAGCCAGAGCAATCTGTGCCGCTCTGGCTCATGCATCGGTTTCTCTTTCATCACGGCTTTTTCTGCTGTTTTTCCTCAACTTTCTCTAATCTGGAGAGCACTGTCGCCACCTAATGGGTCCGTAAAATAGGTTATACACCTTCAATAGCTCCAATATTTTTACAGGAGATGCATGAGGCTTTGATCCACGTCCCACCGTCAAAAAACGCATTTGACGTCGATCGACGTCATTGGCACTCAATGAGTTAATGTGTATATGTAAAAACTGTTGTTTGTTAAAAAAAAAAAAAAATGCAATTCTCTGGCAGACCACCAGGCCGAGCCGCGGACCACAGTTTGGGAACCAATGTCCTAAGACAACAGACTATATAACTATGTTCAGAATGTAAAAAAGCTTTCTATCTACCGTAAATTCCGGACTATAAGGCGCACCGGAGTATAAGCCGCAGCAGCAAAATTGCCTGTTTGTTACATATATAAGCCGCACCGGACTATAAGCCGCGGGTGTTTTAATGTTTTTTTTATTTTTATTTTTTTATTTTTTTTTTGTGTTTTAATGTTTAATTACCATATGTAAGGGTTCGTGCACAGAGGGGATTGTCGGGAAAGAGATGGCTGTTTGAGGAAGCTCCCATTTATTAACATTTCAACAAAACAACATAACACAACACCACCTGTGTTTTTTTTTACAGTGCACACAGTGTCCGCGGTGTGGTGAAAAGAGGGCAAGAGAGGAAATTAAAACAGAAGTGGATTTATAGTTAGAAAGAGTGCTAAAGAAGAGAGAATTCCGTTTTTTATTTTTATTTTTGCTGAAAAAATCCATAGATAAGCCGCACCGTTATATAAGCCGCAGGGGCCAAAAAACGGGGAAATAGTCCGGAATTTACGGTACTGACAACTGCATCCAACAAAAGCCTATAGTTGTATGGGGGTTAATTCAAGAGGGAATTTATATCCTACTATAAAATTAGGAAAACTCATTGAGCATTGGCGTAGGCAGGGACTGAAGAAGCAGATTTTTCCATTTCCCCAAATTTAAGCTGTTAGCATTTTTGGCAAGTCTGCGTGGGCTTGTGGCACGTGCATCCCCAGGTCTGGACTAGTTGATGTCTCAATGATGGGAAGTTACAGATATAGGCTAGTAAGGCTACTATACAAAAATTGGATGCCGTATTTGTGACAACTGTGGCGTGAGATCTGGCTCCTTCATGGCATCTATTCTTGCCCCAGCGTTTACAGCCATCGCCAAGGAGACGGAGATATGAATAGCGAGCCTTGACACTTGATAGGTCCACTGTAATTGGAATGGGAAGAAGTGGAGGAGGGGGTGAGGTGTATATTTGGGCCTGTGCAAAACTGCCTTGGAACCCCATGCAGCTTGAGGAGCCAACAAAGAGGAAAGGACTCATAAACTAATGATTTAGGCGTGTATGTAAGTCTAGCCTCTGTTTTTTTTTAAAGATTTCTAAAGTGGATGCAGTGACTCTGTTATTGCTTGGTTGTTACTTGATCTGTGGAAGTAGAGCAGTAGACTTTGTTCCTGCATGTTTACATGACATTCTGTTTTAGTGAGTGGGACCAAGAGTTCAGCGGAATTTCATTTGGTCAAACAAATTGTGCAATTTCTCTTTAAGCAAAGGGTAAATAAGTCCCAAAGGTCATGCTTTTAGTTTTTAATGAGCTGCTTGTGCCACAGCCTCTGGACTTTTCTTGCTTCTGTTATGACCTTAATTGGTCATATATTTTTCTCTTTGTTTTTTGATGTAAGCTACATCATAATAAGTTGGTGGGCTTTGGGGTTTACTAATAATATCTCAGAACGACCCCTGTGAACCCTGATAGCAGTAATGAATAAAGGGGTTCTATATTTGGTTTGGCTGTCTTCTCAGATCGTCACCATGGGATGTCCCATAGCTCTTTATGGACTGGCTGTGACATAACAAGATTTGTTATGGCATTGCAACCTTTTGCACCCGACTGTTTGCCACCAACCCTGTCTGGTTTGGTGCAGATGCCAGGAAAGATTGATGGAATAATGGATACTGTAGCCCAGTGATACTCAACTTGCGGTCCGGGGGCCAGATGCAGCCCGCGATAGGGTGCAGAGTGGCCCTCCGGCCATTTTCTAATTCACAATGAAAACTAACGTGAAATAAAGTTTGACTGAGCTTAAAGTCCCTGGAAACCAGAAATATTTTATTATTATTTAGCATTTTGAGTTCATCACATCACAGGAGCCTATGTTAATAAGCCACCAGCCAAATTTGAACGATGATGAACGTCGCAAAGTATATAAATTTAGGTTTGACAGTCTGGCAAAAGTAATGAGAATCGATTATTTTTTAGAGTGTATTTTCTCCTGCGGACTGTGTGGGCGTGTCCCGTCTACAGCAGGGAAATTTCTGTCTCTCGGAGAGCGCGAGAGAGAGGGGGGGAGGGAAACGGAGAAAGAGAGAAAGAGAGATCGACACACACACACACACACACACACACACACTGTGTGTGTGTGTGTGTGTGTGTGTGTGTGTGTGTGTGTGTGTGTGTGTTCGTTGCTCGGAGAGGGAGAGACTCTTGCTGTGACTGCACAGCGTGTGTGTGTGTATGTGTGAGTAACCTCGCGTCACCAGGCTGTGTCTCTCTCTGTGCTCTCTCTCACACGAGAGGAGAGGAGAGAGAGAGAGAGAGAGAGAGAGAGAGAGAGAGAGAGAGAGAGAGAGAGAGAGAGAGAGAGAGAGAGAGAGAGAGAGAGAGAGAGAGAGAGAGAGAGAGAAGCATAGCGCTCGGCACAGAGTGGGAGGGAGGCAGACATACTGAGGGAGCGCTGTCACTGGGGGCAAAGAACGGACAAAAGGAGGGTGGGTGCGGATTGCGCGCGTGTACAAAGGTTATATAGAGCTTATGACGTCATAAGCTCCTGCATTTTAGCACCTCGCGCACTGCTCTCTTCAATGAGGAAGTATCTTGTAGAATCTTGTAGAAAAGTGTCGATTTTAAGGCTTTGGGTTGAAAGTAATGTATAATAATTTCGGAGGCACAAAATTACTAACATAACACCCTAAATAACATAGTTAGAACGTTTTTGTGGATTTTGGTTTCCAGGGACTTTAAGGTAAATTGACAAATGCCGTCGTCTGCTATCCACTCAGGCAGTTATATATAATATGGACCTAACTAACTTAACTATGTGTGCACAAAATTGTCAGAATAAACTCTGGCCAAAAACCTACAATTCGTACAGAAAAAATAATATGAATGTTTGTTTGTTTGTTTGTTTATTAACTGGCCTCTGGCCTCCTACCATTATACAAAAGTGGCCCCCGGACAAAGCAAGTTGAGTATCCCTGCTGTAGCCCTTCCTTTTAATTAAGCCCATTTTTATTACAATAATAAATTGGTCAACATCTCACTTAAAGTCCCTGGAAACCAGAAATATTTCTTTATTATTTAGCATTTTGAGTTCAACACATCACAGGATCCTATGTTAATAAGCCACCAGCCGAATTTGAACGATGATGAACGTCGCAAAGTATATAAATTTAGGTTTGACAGCCATGGCAAAACTCATGAGATTTCATTATTTTTTAGAGTGTACTTTCTCCCGCGGACTGTGTGGGCGTGTCCAGTCTACAGCAGGGAAATTTCTGTCTCTCGGAGAGCGCAAGAGAGAGGGGGGGAGGGAAATGGAGAAAGAAAGAAAGAGAGATGAGTGCACACACCGTGTGTGTGTGTGTGTGTGTGTGTGTGTGTGTGTGTGTGTGTGTGTGTGTTCGCGCGTTGCTCCGCGGCTCCTGAGAGGAAGAGATCTCTGTCCGTTCTTTGCCCCCACAGCGTGTCTGTCTCCCACTCTGTGTGCTCTCTCTCTCTCTCTCTCTCTCTCTCTCTCTCTCGGGACTAGTGAGAGAGAGAGAGAGAGAGAGAGAGAGAGAGAGAGAGAGAGAGAGAGAGAGAGAGAAGCACATGGCCTGAAACCCGACACCTTGTGAGAGGGAGACGGACAGCGAGGGAGCGCTGTCACTGGGGGCAAAGAACGGACTTGCCATAGGTGGGTGCGGATTGCGCGCGTGTACAAAGGTTATATAGAGCTTATGACGTCATAAGCTCCTGCGTTTTAGCACCTTGCGCACTGCTGTCTTCAATGAGGAAGTACTTTGTAGAATCTTGTAGAAAAGTGGCGATTTTAAGGCTTTGGGTTGAAAGTAATGTATAATAATTTCGGAGGCACAAAATTACTAACATAAGACCCTAAATAACATAGTTAGAACGTTTTTGTGGATTTTGGTTTCCAGGGACTTTAACTGTAGTTCTTACTTGAAAACAGCCTGAAAGTTTGCACAATACACATTATATTAAAAACTTAAGCTACCGTAAATTCCGGACTATAAGCCGCGGCTTTTTTCCCGTTTTTTGGCCTTTTTTGGCCCCTGCGGCTTATATAACGGTGCGGCTTATCTATGGATTTTTTCCCAAAAAAAAAAAAAAATCTCTCTTTTTTAGCACTCTTTCTAACTATAAATCCACTTCTGTTTTAATTTCCTCTCTTGCCCTCTTTTAACAACATAACATAACATAACACAACACAGGTAAGCAGAAAGAAAAAGACGAAGCAATCATCGCCATGAATGAGGAAATGACTCACCTGCTGGAGGCTGGAGATACACGGCTTGTGTATATCTTGCAAAAACATCGAAACGCTGCACACGCAGGTTGATGACTTAATCAGCAGGAGTAAAAGAAATAACATTCGCCTGATCAATGTAAAAGAGGGAGCTGAGATTGGTGACATGGACGCTTTCGTGGCAAAATCCTGTGTTACATCCTGGACCTGAAGGAAGGCGAGAAACCACCAGAGGTGGACAGGGCACACCGGGCGCCTCGGCCACGTCCAGACCCCGGCCTGCCACCGAGGGCCATCTTCATCTGCCTACTCCGCTGGCCCGACCGTCAACTCATCCTCCAGGCTGCGGGGAAGAAGCCCCTCACCTGGGAGGGTACGCGCTTTTTTCGTCCGGCAGGACCTCTCCGCGTTGGTGCAACAGAAACGCGCAACATACAACAGCATCATCGAAAAGGTTAAAGTCAATGGATATCGCTTTGGCGTACTGTACCCAGCGAGACTCGTCATAACCATTGATGGACAGCGGCGGAACAAGAGCTCAAAGTGAAACTGCCGAATATCTTTTGAGTTGGACTGGTCAATAGTACTGTGAGTAACTAAAATAAAAAAATAAAAAACGGAATTCTCTCTTCTTTAGCACTCTTTCTAACTATAAATCCACTTCTGTTTTAATTTCCTCTCTTGCCCTCTTTTCACCACACCGCGGACACTGTGTGCACTGTAAAAAAAACAAAAAATACCATTAAAACACCCGCGGCTTATAGTCCGGTGCGGCTTATATAAGAAAAAAATAGTCACCTTTGAAGGTGCGGCTTATAGACCGGTGCGCCTTATAGTCCGGAATTTACGGTACTTTAAAACCAAAGAATGCGTTTTATCCACAGACGGACATTAAAGTTGACAACATGTAAACATGTCTTGCCCCCATTTTTAGGGAATCTACATCTCTCGCATCGCAGAGGGCGGAGCTGCCCACAGAGACACCACACTGCATGTTGGAGACAGGGTGATCACTGTGAGTACCATTCATCCCTTCCACATCTCCATCTCAGCATTACATAACTCCTGCTTCAGTTCCACATCTCCATCTCAGCATTACATAACTCCTGCTTCAGTTCATCCCTTCACACATCTCCATCTCAGCATTACAGAACTCCTGCTTCAGTGAAGCAAGGCCAACAGTTTCTGTATCTTTGATAACTGATCAAAACAGTGTTTCCTATACAATGTTTTTTAGAAGATGTGCAAGTAATTTTGCTTCAGAGACTCTATCCTGATGTACGGACAATTGTGCTGTAATTGCGACCACTACATCTTAAATAATGTAAAGGAAACACTGTGAGTGCCTTTGTCCTAACTTTGTTTCACTGTTGCCATCTTTGCTGTGTGGTAGAGGAGTTTTGATCTTTCCATCCATAGCAAAGGTGCCCATAACAATGTTCTGATCCCTCAACTTAAGTTTGGCCCCGTCTAAGATAGGTCCGACTAACTTGGGTTGGGTTCCATGGTAACCAGATGCAGAAAATTGCCTCATCCGGCTAGAACTCTGCTCTCATCAAATCCATGAACCAAGACGCAATACTTTTCTAGTCCTCATACTAAATCAAACCTAGGCGCCTGTATTTATTTATACATTTAGCTGAAATGTCTTCCTGCAAAGGGCTTCCTGCATGAGTGTCTTTCTCCATCTCTGCTAATCGCACTGCATCCCCCATTCTGTCAGCATATTCATAATTCTTGAGTTGCATGTCTCTGTGTCCAGTCACACCCATGCCAACTTTATTGAATCATTGTTCATGCAAAAAAGAGACCATTGTTTTCAAACTGAAATCAAGTCCTGAGAACCCTCCCTCTGTGAATGTAAAACTGTGCTCCATACCATGTCTCTCAACCGCTCCTCCTAGCTGGAACATGTAGTTATTCTGCTTTTGGGATCATAACCGTTTCTCTTTCTCTCTCTCACACAAACCCTGCCTTTCCGGGAATCATAGAATGGCTTCCTGAATGATCCTCTCTGCTTTCTTTCTGGGTTTACTCTCCCCCTTCCTCTGGCTGTTATTAGTTCTTTTTCCTCTGTCTGTCTCTCCCCTTCCTCTCTCTCTCTCTCTCTCTATTGGTCTCACACTGTCTCCCTCTGCATGCTCACTAATGCATTAAGTGCATCTCTTTGCCTGCTTGGTGGTGAGTGTGGTGTTAGGGTGGTGTTGGCGGAGCCGGTGGCCCCGCTGACATGGTAAATGCATGCAGCAGCCGCGGCAGCATATCAGCCGATGGTAAGAGCTGGTACTGTCAGGTCAGCGCTGACCTCTGTTTGTCACTTTGGACCAGTTGACGGTGCCTCTCTGAAAGACCCCCCCCCCCCCCCCCCCCAATTCAATTCAGGACTGCAATGACTGATCTAAAAACTGTTAACAGAACCAATGTAGTCTGCCACAAAAGCTGAAATATTTTGTCATATGACACAAATTCACGAAGCAGCAATCGACTGAGAACTTCCCTGCTTAACTTTGCTGACTTAAGATCAGACTCTTTGGCCACAATACATGCTGCCACTTGTGTTTTAAGTAAGCAAAGGCAAGGAGGAGTGTTCACAAAAGGTTATCTGGGTTAGGTTGAGAAGATAGGACCACATGCATGGATAAGCTGATTATACTGTGGGCGATATTGACCAAAAATCACATCTGTATTTTTAGGCTGAATGGTGATACACGAATATGTCGCTAAATGTTTAGTTGTACCGTAAGTCAAAGCCACATGTGAGATGTCACAAGTAGGGCTGTGCGATAGGGACCAAATCAAATATAATATTTTTAATCAAATACCTAGATCGATATTGCGACAATATTGTAGGGATGACTATTGGTGCTTTCACAAAATATTTACACAATGACATTTTTGATCAATAATCATCAGTAAAGCTGATATAATGACTAAGTGGGTAAAGGAAAATAATAGAACAGCTAGAACTGGTAAGTACAGAAAATTACACATTAAATTAAATTTACTTTTAAAATTTAAATTTAAACCTTACTGTAATGTAGCCTTTAAAACCAGGAAAAAACAACACTTATGCCATATCACAAGATTAGGAGAAAATTACGATATCCAAAATCTAAGTTAAATATCTAGTCTCATATGACAATATTGATATAATATCGAGATATTGACCAGCACTTAAGAGTATGTCAGATTAAAACAACTCAAGCTTGCTCCTAGCCTAGCCTAGCATCCCCTTCCTCAGGGAAGCTCTGGCACCTTGCATTGCCTACGGCAGCCCTCTGTTCCCCCATGCTGCCTTTCTCTCCTCTGTTCCTGTTGCTCTGTAGCCTGGTAAACCAGCCCATCATGTTGCTCTGTAGCCTGGTAAACCAGCCCATAATGTGAACTCACATTTCATTTCGCTCTACGGTACCAGACCGTCTGGCCTCAAGCCCTGGGAGGGTGTTTGCAGAAATTGCAAAGTGCTCTAGCCAATCAGCGACCCGCCTTGTAGTTGACATCATAACCGGCCAATCAGGAACGCCGCTGGCAGAAATAGACTCAATAACAACAATTAAACAAGTACAGGACTATGCCACAGTGGAGTTTCTTGGCGGAAAATATGTTTATGCCATTCTCCCGAGTGGATTTGCATTTGACTGGATCCAATGCTGATTGGCTGAAGGAGTTGTCTGTCAAGGCAAGTACACCCGCCCAACTTCTGCCCACTGCAAACACTGGATGAAAGCCTGAGGGCAGATGGTCTGGTAGAACGAAATGAAATGTGAGTTCACGTGACCGGCTGCTTTACCAGGCTAGTTGCTCTGTGGTGCTGGGTCCTTTCTCAAATAACAGTACTCACTTTGGTGCACTCACGACATAGGTATCCACAACATCTCAATGAACTAATACTAACACCATGAGACGAGTCAAAATGTATTTCAAATGCTACCTAGTTATTTTGAATTTCCTTTTGAGTGATGAGGATTTTGAATCTGATGAGAGACAACTGTTAACGGCAACATGTGCCACTTCCACCGTGCATTTGTTCCTGAATCTCCATCGTGCCCGTGTGCCGATGCCTAGTGCTGGCCACTTGTTTTTGGGACCATCTCGGTGGGCTGACTCCCTACCTGGTTGGTTTTGCTGTCGATCCAGATCAATGGTGTAGACATGACAGAGGCCAGGCATGACCAGGCAGTAGCGCTCCTTACCGGCACCTCCCCCACCATCGCCCTCCTGGTGGAGCGAGACCAGGCCACGCCGGGCGGCTCCCCGGGCCTGTCCCGGGCCCGAGCCCACTCCCCCCCACCCCCAGAACCCTCTGATTCTCCAGACCAGGAGGACCCCACGGACGACCACCTCTCCCCACATGGGAACCACCTGAGCCGGCTGGAGGACGAGTACCCCATCGAGGTGAGACCCCTTTGGAGATGGAAAAGGAAGGCAGTGAGTTGATTGGCTGGTTAATTTTAGTCTGCTGCTGTAGAAGCCTAAATAATGCAACACTCAGCATTAATGTTTGTTAATTTGGCCCCCCCCTCCTCATCCTTAATGCTATCCAGCTCCAGAGAAGATGGTGCACGGTACGAAGGCTTTGTTGAGCTCTTTACTGATAGTGTACTGTAGAGTGTGGACTGGTGCAATCAGCGGTCATTCCCCAACTGTGAATAATGCAAAGATATTGCTGTTTGTTCCATCAATAGGTGCATAGACCTGTTAACAGTATTCTGTGTGTGCAGTAGAAATAGCTCGGTTTGTGTTTATTAGACTCCGATGTAGATAGATGAAGACTGATCAGATTGATCCGGCTGTCTGTAGAAGAATGTACTTTTAAACTCATGCTTACTTGAGTCCCTTTTGTTGACACTTCGCCATAACAGATGTTATCAGTCTTTCCACAACAAACTCCTCTGTCTGCCTCCTACCCTAACAGGAGGTGACCTTGATGAAGTCAGGCGGCCCTCTAGGCCTGAGCATTGTGGGAGGCAGTGACCATGCCAGTCACCCGTTTGGTATCAATGAACCCGGGGTGTTCATCTCAAAGGTACACATTTCAAAGTGCTTTGTCGTTGGCTATTTGTTTGTTTATGTTATTTCTGTCACTCCGTTTCTCAAAATGTGTTGTGCCTGTCCTGCTGTTGCGTTTCTCACGTCATCAGGTGATTCCTCACGGCCTGGCGTGTCAAAGTGGACTGCGTGTCGGGGACCGAATATTAGAGGTGAACGCCATTGACCTGCGTCACGCCACGCACCAGGAAGCTGTGCGCGCCCTGCTCGCCAACAAGCAAGAGATCCGAATGTTAGTCCGCAGGGACCCGTCACCACCTGGCATGCAGGTGAGTCAGCCCACTAGGGTTGCACATTTTATAAATTTTCCTGAAACCGATGATGATGATGACCCTATGTTGAATATATATATTATATATATAATACATTAACAATCAAAGTGTCGGTTAATCACTAACAGAAGACAAAAATGCACGGCTAGTAATTGTACCTCTGGATGGGATGCGATAGCTTAGTTCATTGTATTTCAGTAGCTCACAAAATCCCTCGCCGTCCACCACGTTTATCTGCATCATGTCCCTTTTCCACCATAAAGCAAATCCTCCGTTATTGTCTCTGCACACACATCACTACAGCTTCTTATAGCGAACACAGATGGGAGAGTTTGTTAGACTGACTTTTCGGGTGGTACAACATTGACGATGTACTGAAGTGGTATTTGAGAACATTTCACAACTTTCACTTTCTCTTGTGCCAGTAGTTTGGGTGAAGTACGCCCTCTGCTGGTATAAAAGTTAAAATACAGTGGGAGCTCCAGAGAAACTATGCACAAAACACATTATTGTCGGTTGCTCAGTTAATACATTTTTAATCTGTTAAATTCTTAACGATAATTAACTGACTAACTGTTAATCATTAACATCCCTATAGCCCACACAGACACGTGTCCACACACACACACACACACACACACACACACACACACACACACACCTATCTATCTATCTATATATAAAAAGGTGGGCAAGTGGGCAATCTCTGTGTGTCTGTTTCAATTTTTGTCCCACTGATGATGATGTCAAGGTGATGTCATAAGAGAAAAATCATCTTATGATATCACTTATGATGTCATAGGCACTGATGATATAGTGATGTCATAAGAGCAAAATCATATACAGTGTTTCCCCTACAAAAAATGTCAGGCCTGGAGAGATTTCGAAACGTACCCCGACCGCAATGGTGGGGGGCCCTCGCTGGCGACGCTAAACTTTTAGCTAACCTGTTCACATCTATGTTGGCAATGGCATCCCAAGTATCATCATACTATTATGGGATGCGATGCGAACAGTTGTATTATGGAATGTGTCTTTCCCAGGCAATGACACGTTGACATGTTTTAGAACAGCGCCGCACGCTGGCACAATGCTCCTAAAAGCAAAATGCTTATTGTTTTGAATGATTTGGCATCTTCTATTACTGTAAACACTGTCAACACCAGTATTGTTGTATTGTAATAATATGCCATAAAGGTTTATTGAAATTTTTGGGAAAGCAGGGGGGAAAAAAACGTTTTTGTTTTGTTTTTCTTTGCACATTTTTTTCTGGCCTGCCGGGGGCGCTGTTGGCCTGGCGGGCCTGTAGAATGGTAGGGGAAACACTGTATTATGACATCACTGATGATGTCATAGGCATTGTGACATCATCAGTGATGTTATCAGTGAGTGATGTCATCAGTGATGCAAAGCTAAGCAGTTGTGCGCTGCGCATGCCAATAGGGCAGGCGAGGCCACGTATGCAAGCTGCAGGGCGGGCCCACGCACAATGCACACTTTGCTGTGCCTGATGAGCTTTGGATGTATCGCTGTAGGAAATAGTCATCCAGAAGCAGCAAGGGGAGAAGCTTGGCATCAGTATCCGTGGAGGGGCCAAGGGTCATGCTGGAAACCCCTTCGATGCCACAGACGAGGGCATCTTCATCTCTAAGGTACTGGAGCTGCATCACCTCTCTGATATCACACATCACGACTCTCATTGTTGCTCAGTTGGGAGGCTTTTTGAGTGCATTTAAAAGCACAAAGAGAAGCTCCTTTTTAGCTAGCAAAGCACAAAGCAGCTTGCTTGCATGATGTACCGGCTGTTAAGGTGTATCCCAATTTCCTGTCTGTGTGAAAAAAGGCTTTTTAAGAGCAATTCAAAAGATAACATGAAGAGGATATCCTAAAGCTGAAGGCTTGGACGACAAAGGTCTAGTCACCTCAACACAGGCCTTTGTCATGAACCTGACAGCCTTCGTCACAAGTCTCTCTCTCCGCACACTCTGCTTCCTCTGCAAACAGGTGAGTTCGAGCGGCGCGGCTGCGCGGGACGCCCGCCTGCAGGTGGGCATGCGCATCCTGGAGGTGAGCAACCACAGCCTGCTGGGCATGACGCACACGGAGGCGGTGCGGGTGCTGCGCGCCGTGGGAGACACCCTGGTCATGCTGGTGTGCGACGGCTTCGATCCACAGAACGCAGCTGCTGTCGAGGTGAGATACCATGAGGAGTCATGTTCTGGATGGAATGTGTTTAGTATTCATGGAAACAGCAGAAGGGGGGAGAGCTACTACATCAAGCTGTGTTTAAGATGGTTATAGGCCGGATGTTGATGTAGAAATTGTGTCTGCATATGTGAGGGTCTATCCCAAAATGCCATATATTTGTTTTGTTAACTCAATTTCTCTAGAATACAGATGATTCAGAGTATAAAAGTGTTTTCATTTTGTCATTGTAATTTTGTACTCTCTGTATTATATTTAAGAGGACATATCCCTTGTTTCAACATGTGGATATCCCAAACTCGGCGTGTATGCTTGTTGTGTCCCTTCCCAGGCGTCCCCTGGCATCATTGCCAACCCGTTTGCAACAGGAATCGTACGGAAGAACAGCATGGAGAGCATCTCTTCCATAGACCGAGACCTGAGCCCAGAGGAGATGGAGATCATACAGAAGGTACAACATTGATAATGCACACAACGGGTGCAGTTAAGATCAGGTATATTGTATATTCGCTGTAGAAAACTGGGTGATTCAGTGATCCAGAACTTGTCTGTCATGTACTTTTTTAGAAACCTGTGTTGTATTGTCATTTTATGATCAACTTTATTGCTAAATTAATTAGATAGCCTGCACTTTGTCTCTTCGTATGTAATATTCCTTTTTTGGTTGGCACAAGCGTTATAAGACTTCCTCAGTGTTATTTAGTATTCCAGAAAAGGTGGATTAACACTTTTAGTGCACTATGGACAGGGGAATTACAGAATGCACTGTTTAGGCGCCGCAGTCCTAAGAGCCCTGCATAAGTGAAATCCAGTGTGCACTCGTACAGCAGGCAGTACGGTAGAAGTCAAACAAGCACTACCCCAGCATGAGGCAGGGGTAATGCTTGTACATCCACATACCAGGAAGTCGCTCGTGATTTTCTAGCTGTAGTGACCAAGTCAACGCGTTAATCAAATATTTGGTTCAGCAATTCTTTTAACGTCAACATAGTTCACACTCATCATTAGGGGTGGGACAAAATATCGATACTCACGGTATCGCGATATTTCCACTTGCGATACGTTATCGATACACTGGCACCAAGTATCGATATGTTCATTTTAAAAAAAAAATAATAATAATAATAATAATAATAAACAGGCTAAAATATTATGCTGTGTGTGGTAGTTGAAACATAGTTTCAAGTTGACGTTTATTTACCGTATGTTTGTAGTTTAAACAAAAACATAAATACTGTAGGCTACATGAATGGAAATGTTTGATCATTAATATCTACTTTTAGAAATTATATAGGTAGGTAGGTTATATAGGTTTTCTTGTTTTAATAATAATAATAAAAAGACTTAATGTGTAACTTTTCCTCCGTGGTATCGAAAATGGTACGAGTGAGTGAGTGAACTCTGAGAGAGTTCATGTCAATTCTGCTAATAAATACATAATACCTGCTTCTTGCCTTTTAGGGGTATTTTTTTCTCTTCAGTTACACAGGTATCGTGATGTATCGTCTTCCAATATATCGATTATCGCAGTATCGCTGTATCGTGATAATATCGTTATCGAGGGCCAAGTATCGTGACGATATCGTATCGTGAGCTACTCAGCGATTCCCACCCCTACTCATCATGCACAACCACCCACCCACCCCCACCACCACCCCCCCTCCACCCGAGCTCTAGAAAGCGCTTTCACACTCGTTTCTTTAAGCCAGATTTGCTTTTGGGAGGCTGCCAGTGCTAAAATGGATGTAGGGGCTGTTGATTCAGAGTTCTGTGGTTCCTCCACACACTTGGATCCAAGCTATTTTCATTGTTTTTCAGTGCTTTTTCAGTCATAATGACCTTTATCAGAGCACACATCCATGAAATTTGTTCCGAAATCTTGTTAAGAAATAGGTACATTTACTTGGGAATTTTCTCTTTTGGACTTTATTGTACCTGCAGTGCCTTCCTTAGCAAAGCTTCACAGCGGCAGCAGTAATTATGTGATCTCATTCTCCTAACCCTTCCTTCTGCAGGAGTCTGAGATGGTGAGAGAGACGTCACAGTGGGAGCGAGAAGAGATGGAGAAAGTGGTGAGTCAAATAAAAAATCTGTGAACCGCTTCGGGAAGGCCAGGGGCAAAAATGTTACGTCAGATCACTAGCTAGATATATCTCTGCGCTGGAGAATATCGTTTTGGTCCAGATATAATCCAAGTTTGAGTCTTGCCGCGTACCGCAGGGCGGAGCTTTATTCTCAGACTTATTGGGTGACTGAAGCCTCTCCTCTGCGCCTCGCGTTGGCGTATCACGTTCGACGACACTGTTCCAGCAATGTCCCACCTTGCATGCTTTTTTTCTGCTCCTGTAGCAAATGAATAGAGTACTTTCTAACGTGTGCGGGTTCTATCCTTTCTTTCCCCTCTCTTTTCTCTCCTCTACTTTCGGTGTGTTTGGATTCACCATACAAAACCATTCCATCTCCATATCACCTTTTCTCCATTTCACCCCCTTTAACGTCCCATTTATTCCACTGTAAATCCTCCACCTTCTCCTTCTCCTTCTTTCACCCCTCATGCTCATCACTGTGTGGCTGTGTGTGTTCGGGTGTCTTCCCCTCTGTGCTCCCCCCCCCCCTCCCTTTCCTTGGTGAAGGAGCGTATGCGCTTGGAGCGTGAGGAGGCAACTCGCCTGCTAGAAGAGGAGACCGAGGTGAGACACTCCTCAAAACGGCAGGTCCTCAGCCAAACACCCCCCCCCCCCCCTGTCTGTGCGGGGAGGCGGGGTCTGACCACAAATACCGCAACACCGCCTCCACTGGATCTTAATGCGATACTCACCCGTGCTTTGTTTAGGGAAATATTTTCATTGTTGGGAGAATCTATGCACAGAACTGTTGAGTGATAATTGTTTTCTTAACTGAATCAGTCTTTAGACATGTTGAAACTGGCTTAGCTTTACTGGGGAAGGTCCTCAGTGAAAAAAGATCTTCCACACACCTAAATGTGTGGAGTTTGCATGTTCTCCCCGTGTTTGTGTGGGTTTTCTCCGGGTGCTCCGGTTTCCTCCCACCATCAAAGACATGTATGTTAGGGTTACTTAACACTCCTGTCAGTGCCCCTGACCAAGGCACTGGCGAAAGAACTGGAGTTGGTCCCCGGGCGCTGCACTGCGGCTGCCCACTGCTCCTAGTTCTAGGAAGGTTCCTAGTAGAGGATGGGTCAAATGCAGAGGATGAATTTCCCCACGGGGATAAATAAAGGATAACTTAACTTATAACTTAACTTAAATCCATGCAATTTACATTTATTATGACTGGGCACGCTCCTGTCAATGTAGTTCTTACCAACAGCATCTGCGATTTGAATCCAATGTGAGTCTGCCACATTCATAAGTTTTGCAAATCCATAAAGTAAAATCCAGAACAAATGACTTACTGTTTCCATCCGACAATAGCAATTTAGTTTTAACCGACATCTCCTAATTGTAATAATGCATTACATACTTGGCGGCCAACACATTCTCCCACCAGCGTGTGCATACAAGTGAAAGTGTTGTTGATCATGACGTTGTACATCTTGGCCATGAGCAGTGATCTGAATCTGAATCCTCAGAGGTTCTTTAAGCCTTAGGGATGGGTCTGATTCCACACATAGCCTCCCCCTGTCAAACTAATTAACATGAGTAGATTTTCACTATATAAGACACCTCCGCATCGTCTCTCTCTCTCTCACCTCACTTTTTCTTTTTTGCCTGTAGAGCATTGGCACTGGGCCCCTAAAACTTGACTACAAAACCCTGGCTGCACTGCCCACCACCAGTCTACAGAAGGTCAACAGGGTAAGTCTCACCTGCTGTCATTCATTGAACCTAAACACTTAGTCATTTAACCTACAGTACATTCTAGAGTCAGAACCTATGTTCTACTGTCGGCAAGCAGTGGTAAAAGAGTTTACAAGTTCTGACGCTAAATTTGGCTATGAATCATGTTTGTTCTACTCGTTTGAAAAAGAAGGCGTCTTTACAGCTCCTCATGGCTTGTTTTCTCTTGAGTCGAGTTGTAAAATGCCAGTCTTTGTGCCGGGGCTATGTTGGAAATGGCCTTCGTGGCTTAGAATAGATCTCTCCTTGGGAATACCCCAGGAAGCCGTCGGTGACCCACAGAGCCACCAGTTGGCCCTCGACGGGGCAGGAATGTCAACCTCCCTCCATGTGCATAAGCCCGATTCCCACATTCCTGACCAGTCACCTCAGGCTATGGGCTCACTGTCCACCAAAGGCTATGTCCATACACCGGATCAACACGCTGTGATGCAACTGCTCACACAACAGCTTCACAAGGACAGTGAAACAAAAGAGACAGCAAAAACAAGTACATTTGGAAGGAATAACGTGAAGACCTGTCCCTCCCTGAGAACAGAATGAAATGGACCAAATGTAAAAGAGTGGACATCTAATAAAGGTCATGGAGGAATAGTTTGCAGAAGTGTCTGAAGACCAAGCTCATCCTGGGGAAAAGAATGGAAACCTAATGGCCCGTGTGAGAGGCGAAAAAGAACCAATAAGCACATACGCTTCAAAGAAGGGTGGAAATGAAAAGAAGCATGCCTCTAGTCGGGCTGTCCAGTCCCAAAGCTGATAAAGAGAGGTGTGAATGTGGGGGGAGGGGAACAACTGGCTACTATCAACCCAGCCGGGCCTATACTCGGCCATATTTTAAACCCCTGATCTGGCCCGGAATTGGATGGAGTCTGTCAAGTGGGCGGGGTGCAAGACAGGGAAGGAGACGGTCCACCCACCAGCAGAAGTGTTTCTGTGTGTGTGTGTGTGTGTGTGTGTGTGCCCAGAGTGCTTGCAAGAGACAGTTGTGAGTGGATATACTGCACAGCCAGTCCTGCCAACATCCTACAGTGAGTATCACCATGCTACACAAGAGACACTTGACTGCTTTTAGTTGACTTTTTTCCCTCTCCTCTTGTCATGGTTCTCTCTTGTTTCCATCATTCATTCCCTTCTTTCATTTGCTCTTAACTCTTTATTTTGATTTAAGTGTGTGTTTGTTTGGCATAGTTGACGCGTTGAAGTTGAGACATTTCTGGCATGATTTTGACTCTGAGATGCATTGATGCTTTTTAAGGTTCGTGACAAGGAGGTGATCGTCCGTTCTGTCTCTGAAATGTCAGCGAATACTCAAATGCATGTCTTTCAACTATATATCGGTTCCATTGTTGATATTCTGGTGACATTAACTAATGCTACTACGGTATACCATATGTTTAAACATCCAATAGATGGCTGCCAAGAGTTGTAGTTGGTGTGTGTTGTAGATCTCTGGACCCTTTTGACTTTCTAGGAGAACTTAACCTATATATCACATCATGCAACATGAACAGCTGCATAGTGCTGTGCGTTAAAGCTGGAATTCGGCTGCTCCAGCACACTTGTCCCGCTCTGGCTGTCTCACAAAGGCCCTTTGAGACCGTCTGTAAGTTATTCTCACCACACTAAACACTGGTGGTGGTTGGTTTTTTTAAATGTTAAATAAAACCCCGTGCACAGTGTGTTTTAGCCGTTTAATAGTGAACTTGTTATAGTGATTCTGGAGCTTGTGATAAGGCGAGCACAAATGAAGCAGCAAGCCGTGAGTATTTACAGGGATTTTTAGAACAGCTGAGAGGCGTTTTTAGGCATGACATGATACAGATGAATTTTAGGTTAGGTGCTAATGTAGTAATAGTTAGATTTTAGTTATGCGGTCACAAGTGCGTGTCACTGGGTATTTTACATCTTCAAACCTAACTCGGCCAATCCAAACGGATGACTGGAACGATCGGTTCGTTGGGGTTCGGACGGTCAGCGTGTCGGCATGCCGGCGCGTTGGCGGACTCCCCTTCTTCCCGGACACCACCAGCAAACCCCCAGCTGTCCCCCACAGACAGCCTGCGCCGGTGCCAAAGGGCACTGGTTCACATTCCACTCCACTGACCCTCATCGCACCAGCCGCTACTTATAGTCGGCTTGTGGAGAAGCACATTACACTGTGTCACAATGCTTGTATTCTTAGTTGTGCTATTTTGATTGTCACCAGACACATCAAGGCCATGTCTAAAACTTTCCACACTTGTTTGTATGGTTAGTGGCATGGAATGGTTTTTTGGAAACGGTTCAGGGTCATTAAAAGCATTGCATTTTTAAAGTGAACAGTTACAGAAGCTGTTTCTCTCCCAATTAAGTATATAGATTGTGTTAAACATTGCATTGTTCCTTTTTCTTTCCTTGATGTACCCGACATCAGCAGCCTCAGCTGGGATAGGTGGTGTGTTGGAGTCTGAGTGTCTCGCTCCTCTGATAATATGGGTTATTTAAGGCAGGGGGCACAGAGCCTGTGCTGGGCTAATGTGACATTACTCTGGTAGCACAGATAGCCCAGTAATGGGTCATTGCTCTGGTACAGATAGCCCAGTAATGGGTCATTACTCTGGTAGCACTGATAGCCCAGTGATGGTCTGACTCTGGAATGAAGGCCTGAGAAACTTCTCTAAAGGGCTCCAGCAAAGAGTGAATGAACTGTGTCATGCGAGTAGCTCTCTTCTCGGCAGCTTAGAGGCTTGTGTGTCAGAGAAGTGTGTCAGTCTGTTTATAGACGTGCAGTAAGTTGGACATCATACAGTTGGACATTAAGTTGGAATTCCTGTTTCTCACATGTTTTGACATTGTCTTATGAGCTTATTTCAGATACATTTTTACTTTGGTTTGTGATGGATTACTTTGTGCCCGATTAATTTACTTCCCGCATGTAAAACATTGTCTTGAGATCTATAGAGAGCCGCAGGGTTGACGTATTTTTGTAGTCAGAACGCGGAAGTCCCGGACTTCCTGGTTCTTCACTGTTTCTGTCTATGGGATTTTTGAATGGGTTTTTGCCGCGATGCTTCAAATACGGTCTCTGGGCAACGCAAGATTAATCAAACGCGAACCAGAGTTCAGTCGGATAATCTTCACACATGAGGACCACTTTCATGAGTTTTGTAGCGTAAATGCGAGCCCTAGAAGTAAAAAGCTCGAGCTAAGCTAATCCAGAACTACACACTGCCGCATAGGCTTCCACGTCACGTCAGCACTCAACCTGGACTGTTGTTGATGTGTGCACTGATTACCCCGGGCTGAACGGGGCTGAACCAGGTGAGGGAAAGAGAATTTCCGTGTTCGTCCTTTGAAGTGATGACGTTATTGACGTATAATATCCCCATCGACTCAACAGTGTAGTCTCATTTAGCCGTTTGCTAGCTAGCCGCCCTTTTAACGGCACGTAAAAGCTTCAAAACTCATAAAAGTGGTCCTCGTGTGTGAAGATGATATTACTAAACACTGGTTTGATTAAGCCAGCGTTGCCCAGAGAGATTATTAGAAGCATCGCTCCAAAAAACCCATTCAAAACTCCCATAGGCGAAAACAGTGAAGAACCAGGACTGTTAGCATCGATGATTTCCGGACTCGTTCCTGCGGCTCTCTATTAAAAAGAATGCAATCGTTATTTTAAGACAGACAAGACGTTTTTTCACACTAAGTTAAAACGCACTGGCCTTTGGAGATCCATTTTAGGTTTCCTCACTTAACTGTCAGCTCTCATCACATTACCTTCCCACTAGCATTAAGATACTTTGTGTGAGTCATTCCAGCACTTTTGTTGCCTACCTGTTCTGTCCTGTACCATTTCTCTCAGTAGTCTGTCCAACTGTGCAGCCCTTTTTTCCCCCTCTGTCATTATTTCATTGTCCTGTTGTATCTCTCCTCTCCCTCCATGCTGTCTCTTCCCTTTGCCTCTGTTCAGTTCTCTCCCTCTGTAAGTCCCACTGCTCCCATGGAGGCCCCCCTGCAGGCCCAGTGCGGAGTCCCATTAGAGTCCTTGGGCTTTGGCCTAAGCCACCCCGCAAATTCCCTCTACCACATGGAGCCCCAGTCCTGCCTCAGCATGAACCCAGAGAGCTCCCAGCTCTCCACTGCTCAAGCAGCCAGCTCAGCAACACCGCTCAGTTCAACATCAACATCTATCACCGCTGAGGATGAAGAAGAGGAATGCCTGGTGGACTCTCAGCCTATCTGCTTCACTGAGAACCCCTTCCTGGTGGCCAACCGCAGAGGCAAGGGCCTTCCTGCCGGGGAGAAGATCCTCTCTGGGCCTCCTGTAGGCTACGGGAGGCCGGGCCAGCTGCAGCCCTGGCTGTACAGCAAGGCAAGGGGCCTGCCTGTGTGTGCTTTGAAGGCAGCATGGTGTGTGACTACTGACTAAGCACTGGTTTTGCTCTTTGCTCACTTGTGATCGCTGGAACCCAACTGCAGTAGAAGAGATCATACAGTATTGCCCTCGAGCGTTTGTGGAAACATTGTTTTCATCATGTTACTGTAATATGATGCCAGGAAAGCTCTTTCACTCACAGCACCTTACAATCAAAAGAGTGCAGACATTTTTGATTTGGATCGCACCAATGGGAATCAAATCCCTGAACTTGTCAATGATAGTGTCATCGTCTACCCATTGATTGCACAGGAGCATTTGTGCTGTTAGGTCAAATATTTTTTCACAGTACATGAGGGGGAGTATTTTTTAGATTGATAAATTATACAATTATGTGTATTAATCCGAGTGTAACAACCCATTGAAATGGGGCTTGTGTGGACTTGGAGTTGGGAGGATTTAGCACAGAGCTTTGAGCACCTCGTGTGGCGTTTGTGCACATAGGACCAGCAGGAATGTCTGTCCCAACAACAGCTGTGAGGGGGGTCAGGGGTCTGGAAGGAACATGACCTGTAGACACAGAAAAATGCATGTTCATAGCAAGAGATTGCTTGTTGGACTATTTGAAGATGCTTTTACAATAGGACTAACCATTGTCGTGGAGTTTCTATGCATCGCCCCTATTACACTGGTGTATCTGTGCAGTAAGTGAAAGTAAGAGCAGCTTTTTAAGTGTGTTTTGGGTTTTTGTATTCCAGGGGCCTTCCTCCGATCTCACGAGGACAGAGAGCCCAATCAGAGATGCCCCCTACTCTCCCACTATCCAGCCGGTGAGTCCACTTGGAACGCTTGGCGCTCCGCTCTTACATTCATCGTCCGTTTCCATGCCATCTCTTCACTTTCTGTTCTCCATTTACATGAGTCTGTCCTAGTTCTAGATCAGTGGTTCTCAACTGGTGTAGCCTCAGGACCCACTATTTTCCTTGTCATGAAGTCGCGACCCAAATTTCAGATTTTTTTTTAAACCACTCAAATTTATTGCACAAAAAATAGCGCATTAATTTAATACACAATGCCTTCATGGACTGTTATAAACCTCAAATGAACAAAACAGTGCAACAGAAGTGCAACTAGGGCTAAAAACCAATTGAAATAAGGCAGACTTGAATTACAGGCCTATATGTTTTTAAATTTAAACAAGTCAAACTGGTCATGCTCAGAAAGTCTTATTTGAACTGTATGAAATATGAAATAAAAGGCAGACTTATCTTGAATTACATGCCTATATGTTTTTAAACAAGTTAATAATAATAATAATAATAATAATAATAATAATAATAATAATAATAATAATAATAATAATAATAATAATAAAACAAGTTAACCTGGTCATGCTAATCCAGTTTCAATAGTCTGAATTTAACTAATATGAAATAAAAAGGCAGACTTTTCTTGAATCACAGGCAGGCTATATGCTTTTTAGTTAAACTGGTCATAACTTTTAATTAAACTGGGGCCATGCTAATCCAGTTTCAATCATCTGAATTGAACTAAAATTAAATATGAAATGAAAAGGCAGACTTCTCTTGAATTACAGGCAGAGCATATGCTTCAGCTTGTTAAACAAGTAAAACTGGTCAGGCTAATCCAGTTTCAATAATCTGAATTTAACTCGAATGAAATATGGAAAAAAAAAAAAAAATGTTTTTTTTTTGGCCAATGTCCGCGACCCAATCAAAACGGCCCCCGCGACCCACCAGTTGAGAAACTCTGTTCTAGATGGATGTACAGTATATAGAGGTATTTTTTTTACGGTCGACCATTTTGACCCTTCCTCCCTCCCTTAGCCCAGCCACCACTCTTCCAACAGCTCCATCTGTGCAGCCAGGGAGACCCGCTTTGTAAGTGGGTCTTGTGGCCCTCTCTGCTCTGGCCTGGATTCTTTTTGAGCATAATGTGTTCACTGCTCTCAGCCCTTTATCTGTTCTTACAACATGGTGATTCTAACCAGCTCAGCTGTCATGTCTGCCGCACTTCTGCCAGTCTGAAAAGCATGTGACCAGACCAGCTGATTACTGATGCTTCGCCTCATGCCGTGTTAGACTGGATGTATGTTGGAGATGCCCGTTATGTGACTGATTGTACTCCTGTCTCTACTGACCAGCTATGGCTTATTTGAACTAGATTGGGAATGGGCAACTTTGCTCAATGAAAAATGTACATTTGTTTTAATGGTTGGAATTTTATATCACTAGCTAAATCTAATAATAGACAGTATAATAGGTGGCAGATTGAGAAAATATAACGAGGAAGGTCCACAAATTGGTTTGGATTTTGTGATTAAAATGAGCTCAAGCCATACCAGCTATACATGTTTGTGTTATTGCATTGCTACTGGAGAATGTCTTGACTGTGCCCAGCATCATCCTACAGAGAGTCTCCCAGAGTTGAAGTTGAGGGACTGTTGAAACTCAAGCAGTTAGGCGTGTCTGGTCATGTGACACATCATGCCAATGCATGCATTCTTGTATATTTTCTTTCAGGCGAGCATTCATTACACCTCCACTCCCACCGCTGCTAAGGACAACAATTCATCATCAGTGAGTGCTGTTCACAACAGATTTATTTTTAGTTCAGGTTTGCCAAAATATATCGGACCAGTGAAAACCGGTCAATGTCGGTCAATTTGGAGAGCTGCATTTCCACCATTGGCTTTCATTCATTCTCAGTTATCGCTCATGCTACAGTTCTATATTCTTGTTCGTTATTTTAACTTCCATTCCGTTCTCCCTCCAGACGAGGCCGGGCGCCATCCAGCCAATGGGGCGCGTGGTGCGGCCGAGCGCCTCCCCCGCCACTCCGGACAGCCACAGTCCCAACCCCTTCCAGCATGGCCCCTCCCCCATCAACTCCCAGACCTCTGTAAGACCCCTCACCTCCACCTCGTAGGGCCGCGCTCACCCCTGTGCTGCCTGTGACCGCACAGTCTCAAAACACTGAAGTCTCAGCAGTGCAGCAGAATTACAGCAACTTAAGGCATGAGAATGATTTTGTTTCTTAAATGAAGCTAAAACCCAAGACTTGGAAGACTTATATTTGAATGCACAGATGAACTTGGGTCTATGCGAGTAGTCGACCCAGTGGTTGCACTTATTGGCGGTGTAACCTCAGAGGAAAACAGAGCGTCCAAACCCAGAGTCTGAGCTCCTGAATCAGACCAACAGAATTCCATGTGAAGTGGGGTTTCCTGGAATGCTTCACTCATTCCTTGTATTGGCAAGCAGCACAACCCCAAGCTAGTCAATAATGAAGAAGCTATTGATTTCATCCCATGTCTTCCCGAGTGTATCACCAAGGTGCTCGCACAGAAAGATCTGCCATGGCTTTGAACACAGCAGCGGCACCGCCTCACTCTCCAAGCCCTACTGTCTGTCTTTCTCTGGCACATCTCCCTCTCCCACATGAAACCAGCTGCCATGCTGTCCTCCACTGTCTTCTTCAACTTTGCTGGTTTTTCTCATCGTCTACCCTCTCGTACTTGTCTGTCCTCTCCACCTCCTCTTCTTCCCCTTCCCTGTGGTTCCCTACCATACGAACCCCACCCCACCCCACCCTCCTCTCCTGTTGCCTCCAACCCCCTCCCCCCCTTCCTGCAGCCTCGCGCCCCCTCCCCCACCTCGCCCGACGAGTTCCCCATGAATATCAAGCAGGCATACAAGGCATTTGCCGCCGTGCCTCACTCGCTGGCAGTGCTGGAGCCGCCACAGGTAGGCCGCGCCACCCGGACTCGCCCCGGGTCACCACAACAAAGCATGCTGTGCTGATTGGTTGGTCGCCCCCCCCCCTCCCCGCCCCTTCCGGACTGGAGCAGGCTGTCCTATCGGAGCCTGTGCCGCGCCGGGGGGGGGGCCTGTGACGTGCTGTGTCGTGTGGAATGCGTTCATCGTTGGTTTTGTACTACAGTGACATCGGCTTTCACGTTGGTGTTTTTCCGTTTGCCCGACCATGTGTGGTTCCTGTACTGATTGTTCCGATGCCCTTTTTATATGTTATATCCCAGCTCGGAACCAGCCTGCCTGCTCCCTTCCTCTGTGTTGGTGCTGAGTCTGAGGTTCCTTTGTTGTGCTAATGCACGTTCCTTCCTCTGTCCAACAGGATCTGTATGGCATGAGGAACAATGTTCATCCCAAGCAGCCTTCTCCAGAGGTGAGTGGCTACTATGAAAGTACTGACCCAAATATTTGAAGCACGTCAGTATGCACACAGTTGTCTGTCTGTAGTATTTAAGTGAAACTGCAGCCAGGTTCAAGTTCAGCAACACTGTATTGAAACCCTCTTGTCAAGAAATGTTAGTAATCTGTATTATTTACTTAAAGAGTTGCTCAGTTACCCGCTGGCCCTCAGTCATGTAATAATAATAATAATAATAATAATAATGATTGGATTTATATAGCGCCTTTCCAAGTGCTCAAAGCGCTTCACAGAATCATTATTCGTTCACACCATTCGTACCGGTGGTTCGAAAGCGTGGCAGCCACACATCGGCGCTCAACGGCCCCTCCGACCACCATCATTCATGTCTACATTCATACCAATCATACGAGGCAATGTTAGTCTGACAGCCTGGTGACACCCTGTGTGGCCTTTTCAGCCTGAGTTGATCAACGAGGTGTTTGATGATGGGGTAGGAGGTCATGAGGGAGCTGGCAAGGGTCTGACTGGCAATGTCTCCCCCCGGCGGGAGTATTTGAGCCTGGCAGCGGTGCCTCGCCTCTCCAGGCCTTCCCTGGACCTGCAGGTACCCACTGCCTCCACCACAGCTAGAGCACACCCTATCCTTCCCTTGGGCTGTGGTTCTGCAAAGCTTTCAGCGGTGGTGGTGGTGGTGTCCCTATCCCCTGAGAGCAGGAGACAACCGTGCTACATTTTGTCAGAAATCGGGCTGCCAATTGTCTGGCTTTGAATCAGCTTATGGTGTTGGGTTCTGATTTGATTGCCGATTTAAATTATTTGTGTTTTTCCGAATGCAATACTTTCCTCTGGCATCTCTCACATTTTCCTTAACAACTTTAGCAAATGGCAATTAAAAAAAATATTATTTTAACAATCTGCATTGGTCTTCTTTGTCTTGAAGTCTGGCTGACCTTTCTTCATGCCATCATCTGTAAATGTTAACAGGTGTCATCGGTCATACTATTTTACTACTACTAGATCTAATGCTAAAATCTCTTCTATTATCACCTTTATCCATTCCTATTATAAGTGTTATTCCTTCTCACTACCCTGCAGACTCCCTCTCCCAGTGGAAAGGACAGTCCAGAGCAGCGCTCTTTCAGGGACAGACAGAAGTACTTTGAGATCGACGTGAAGCAGCAGACGCCGGACAAGCCCAAACCTCGTGTCTCACTCGTTGGAGAGGATGACCTCAAGAAAATGAGGGAGGAAGAAGGTCAGTTTCCACAATGTCTCTTTAGACATAAAAGATCAAATTTTATCCTTAGATAAAAGAAAAATCTCTGTCTTAGCTGAGATGTCTGTCGTACAAATTTACCAACATGTCTCCGTTCACCTCAACCCAGAGAGGAGGTTCGAGCAGCGGGCGCGGGAGTACCTGCTGGATGAGGACGAGGAAGATGAGGAGGAGGACCTGGCGAAGCAGGTGGAGGAGATGAAGGCCAGCGGCAAGGTGCTGCTGGACGGAGTGGAGTACAATGTGGAGCCAGTGTCCACTCCGTCACGACACTGCTCCACACCACCAAGCTACAACGTCACACCACCTAGCTACTGTGGCAGCTCAGGGTAAGAGCGCACATGCATGAATATTTCAAGCTACCAGATACAACTTTTTGCCTTGAGGCTGGAAGGCCCAGTTTCAGGCAAACATGGGGGGTTTAGGTGTGTGAGACAGACTATGCATGTATAATCTATGCTATTTGTCAAAACGTTGTATACTGTAACCTTTCAACTTCATCATGTTTTTTCATTGTCTCAGTTCATTAATCAACCTTTCTCTTTTGAATCTGTGTAGGCCGTCCTCTGTAGATGGAAAAGGAGACTCCCAGAGGAATTCACTGGAGGAAGGCTTCAGGTTGGAGCAGCGGCCCAACTCTATGACCGGGTGATTAAATGTGCAATAATGTTTTAGTATATCTGTGTCTTGCTGTGTTTCCTGTAGCATAATAACACTAGTGTCTTGACTGTCTTGTCAGCCTGATCCCGGTGTATCCTGGGGAGTCAGCAGCTCCCATCCGTACAGCCAAAGCAGAGCGCAGACACCAGGAGAGGTTGCGCATGCAGAGTCCAGAGTTGGCCGCTGCCCCCGACAAGGACCTGTCTCCTGCTGAGAAACGAGCTCTGGAGGCTGAGAAGAGAGCCATGTGGAGAGCAGCACGGTAAGAGCTCTGGAGGCTGAGAAGAGAGCCATGTGGAGAGCAGCACGGTAAGAGCTCTGGAGGCTGAGAAGAGAGCCATGTGGAGAGCAGCACGGTAAGAGAAGAGAGCCATGTGGAGAGCAGCACGGTAAGAGAAGAGAGCCATGTGGAGAGCAGCACGGTAAGAGAAGAGAGCCATGTGGAGAGCAGCACGGTAAGAGAAGAGAGCCATGTGGAGAGCAGCACGGTAAGAGCTCTGGAGGCTGAGAAGAGAGCCATGTGGAGAGCAGCACGGTAAGAGCTCTGGAGCCTGAGAAGAGAGCCATGTGGAGAGCAGCACGGTAAGAGCTCTGGAGGCTGAGAAGAGAGCCATGTGGAGAGCAGCACGGTAAGAGCTCTGGAGGCTGAGAAGAGAGCCATGTGGAGAGCAGCACGGTAAGAGCTCTGGAGGCTGACAAGAGAGCCATGTGGAGAGCAGCACGGTAAACTGACTTGGAGGATAAAATAGCTAATGTTGACAAGTCTCTTTCTTTGGTTTTACCCTGCAACTTATGCGTTTCCTTTCAAGTTTCCTTAAAAATGAAACTTCCTACCTTTTCTTCCCAGCTTATACTTTTAGCACTTTTCTCCCCAGCTTAAACTTCTATCACTTTCCTATCATACATGAGGATTGTAGGGAGAGGAGAGTATTTGTTATCAGTAGGGTTGTGTTGTATAGTATTTGTTGTCAGTAGGGTTGTGTTGTATAGTATTTGTTATCAGTAGGGTTGTGTTGTAGAGTATTTGTTATCAGTAGGGTTGTGTTGTAGAGTATTTGTTATCAGTAGGGTTGTGTTGTAGAGTATTTGTTATCAGTAGGGTTGTGTTGTAGAGTATTTGTTGTCAGTAGGGTTGTGTTGTATAGTATTTGTTATCAGTAGGGTTGTGTTGTATAGTATTTGTTGTCAGTAGGGTTGTGTTGTATAGTATTTGTTATCAGTAGGGTTGTGTTGTATAGTATTTGTTATCAGTAGGGTTGTGTTGTATAGTATTTGTTATCAGTAGGGTTGTGTTGTAGAGTATTTGTTATCAGTAGGGTTGTGTTGTATAGTATTTGTTATCAGTAGGGTTGTGTTGTAGAGTATTTGTTATCAGTAGGGTTGTGTTGTAGAGTATTTGTTATCAGTAGGGTTGTGTTGTAGAGTATTTGTTATCAGTAGGGTTGTGTTGTAGAGTATTTGTTATCAGTAGGGTTGTGTTGTAGAGTATTTGTTATCAGTAGGGTTGTGTTGTAGAGTATTTGTTATCAGTAGGGTTGTGTTGTAGAGTATTTGTTGTCAGTAGGGTTGTGTTGTAGAGTATTTGTTATCAGTAGGGTTGTGTTGTAGAGTATTTGTTATCAGTAGGGTTGTGTTGTATAGTATTTGTTATCAGTAGGGTTGTGTTGTAGAGTATTTGTTATCAGTAGGGTTGTGTTGTAGAGTATTTGTTATCAGTAGGGTTGTGTTGTAGAGTATTTGTTGTCAGTAGGGTTGTGTTGTATAGTATTTGTTATCAGTAGGGTTGTGTTGTATAGTATTTGTTATCAGTAGGGTTGTGTTGTATAGTATTTGTTATCAGTAGGGTTGTGTTGTATAGTATTTGTTATCAGTAGGGTTGTGTTGTAGAGTATTTGTTATCAGTAGGGTTGTGTTGTATAGTATTTGTTATCAGTAGGGTTGTGTTGTATAGTATTTGTTATCAGTAGGGTTGTGTTGTATAGTATTTGTTATCAGTAGGGTTGTGTTGTATAGTATTTGTTATCAGTAGGGTTGTGTTGTAGAGTATTTGTTATCAGTAGGGTTGTGTTGTATAGTATTTGTTATCAGTAGGGTTGTGTTGTATAGTATTTGTTATCAGTAGGGTTGTGTTGTATAGTATTTGTTATCAGTAGGGTTGTGTTGTATAGTATTTGTTATCAGTAGGGTTGTGTTGTAGAGTATTTGTTATCAGTAGGGTTGTGTTGTAGAGTATTTGTTATCAGTAGGGTTGTGTTGTAGAGTATTTGTTATCAGTAGGGTTGTGTTGTATAGTATTTGTTATCAGTAGGGTTGTGTTGTATAGTATTTGTTATCAGTAGGGTTGTGTTGTAGAGTATTTGTTATCAGTAGGGTTGTGTTGTAGAGTATTTGTTATCAGTAGGGTTGTGTTGTAGAGTATTTGTTATCAGTAGGGTTGTGTTGTATAGTATTTGTTATCAGTAGGGTTGTGTTGTATAGTATTTGTTATCAGTAGGGTTGTGTTGTATAGTATTTGTTATCAGTAGGGTTGTGTTGTAGAGTATTTGTTATCAGTAGGGTTGTGTTGTAGAGTATTTGTTATCAGTAGGGTTGTGTTGTAGAGTATTTGTTGTCAGTAGGGTTGTGTTGTAGAGTATTTGTTGTCAGTAGGGTTGTGTTGTAGAGTATTTGTTATCAGTAGGGTTGTGTTGTAGAGTATTTGTTATCAGTAGGGTTGTGTTGTAGAGTATTTGTTGTCAGTAGGGTTGTGTTGTAGAGTATTTGTTGTCAGTAGGGTTGTGTTGTATAGTATTTGTTATCAGTAGGGTTGTGTTGTAGAGTATTTGTTGTCAGTAGGGTTGTGTTGTAGAGTATTTGTTATCAGTAGGGTTGTGTTGTAGAGTATTTGTTATCAGTAGGGTTGTGTTGTAGAGTATTTGTTATCAGTAGGGTTGTGTTGTAGAGTATTGTTGTCAGTAGGGTTGTGTTGTAGAGTATTTGTTATCAGTAGGGTTGTGTTGTATAGTATTTGTTATCAGTAGGGTTGTGTTGTAGAGTATTTGTTGTCAGTAGGGTTGTGTTGTAGAGTATTTGTTATCAGTAGGGTTGTGTTGTATAGTATTTGTTATCAGTAGGGTTGTGTTGTAGAGTATTTGTTATCAGTAGGGTTGTGTTGTATAGTATTTGTTATCAGTAGGGTTGTGTTGTAGAGTATTTGTTGTCAGTAGGGTTGTGTTGTAGAGTATTTGTTATCAGTAGGGTTGTGTTGTAGAGTATTTGTTATCAGTAGGGTTGTGTTGTAGAGTATTTGTTATCAGTAGGGTTGTGTTGTAGAGTATTTGTTGTCAGTAGGGTTGTGTTGTAGAGTATTTGTTATCAGTAGGGTTGTGTTGTAGAGTATTTGTTGTCAGTAGGGTTGTGTTGTAGAGTATTTGTTATCAGTAGGGTTGTGTTGTAGAGTATTTGTTATCAGTAGGGTTGTGTTGTAGAGTATTTGTTGTCAGTAGGGTTGTGTTGTAGAGTATTTGTTATCAGTAGGGTTGTGTTGTAGAGTATTTGTTATCAGTAGGGTTGTGTTGTAGAGTATTTGTTGTCAGTAGGGTTGTGTTGTAGAGTATTTGTTATCAGTAGGGTTGTGTTGTAGAGTATTTGTTATCAGTAGGGTTGTGTTGTATAGTATTTGTTATCAGTAGGGTTGTGTTGTAGAGTATTTGTTATCAGTAGGGTTGTGTTGTAGAGTATTTGTTATCAGTAGGGTTGTGTTGTAGAGTATTTGTTGTCAGTAGGGTTGTGTTGTAGAGTATTTGTTATCAGTAGGGTTGTGTTGTAGAGTATTTGTTGTCAGTAGGGTTGTGTTGTAGAGTATTTGTTGTCAGTAGGGTTGTGTTGTAGAGTATTTGTTATCAGTAGGGTTGTGTTGTAGAGTATTTGTTATCAGTAGGGTTGTGTTGTAGAGTATTTGTTGTCAGTAGGGTTGTGTTGTAGAGTATTTGTTATCAGTAGGGTTGTGTTGTAGAGTATTTGTTGTCAGTAGGGTTGTGTTGTAGAGTATTTGTTGTCAGTAGGGTTGTGTTGTAGAGTATTTGTTGTCAGTAGGGTTGTGTTGTATAGTATTTGTTATCAGTAGGGTTGTGTTGTAGAGTATTTGTTGTCAGTAGGGTTGTGTTGTAGAGTATTTGTTGTCAGTAGGGTTGTGTTGTAGAGTATTTGTTATCAGTAGGGTTGTGTTGTAGAGTATTTGTTATCAGTAGGGTTGTGTTGTAGAGTATTTGTTGTCAGTAGGGTTGTGTTGTAGAGTATTTGTTATCAGTAGGGTTGTGTTGTAGAGTATTTGTTGTCAGTAGGGTTGTGTTGTAGAGTATTTGTTGTCAGTAGGGTTGTGTTGTAGAGTATTTCTTATCAGTAGGGTTGTGTATCTCTGCTTCTTTGATTCAATACATAATATGGAATCAATGATTCAATGCACCTAAGAAGCGTTTTAAGCGGTCATCACCAATTCAACACAATTTGATTCAGTCCTGTTTCGATGCAAAAGCAGTGTGATATTATGATACAAGTCAATAAGTAACAGTACTATTTTACCTCTACTATAGAGGCCACTGGTTGTAAGAAGGAATCTCTTCAATCTCTTCAAATAGCTCAAAGAGTTAGATGTGCTACTGCTGCTCGACCTTGTTTTGGATAATTGCCACACTTTGATCAAGTTGTCCGTGCTATAAACCTTTATCAAGTTACCTTTATCAACCTTTATAAACACTTTGATCAAGTTGTCCGTGCTATAAACCTTTATCAAGTTACCTTTATCAACCTTTATAAACACTTTGATCAAGTTGTCCGTGCTATAAACCCCAAGTGGGTCCATGCTTCATTTATAATTGATAGATATTCGGTGCGTCCTACATTTTGCTGTTTGAATGCTTTGTTATACATGACCAATTATTAAAGGTGCTGTCTCCTTGCACACCTCAATATTGGTTTCTTGCCATTTTGGTGGTTGAGGAGTTTAAGCTTAATTCTACTGTTGCCCTCACAAGTTGCTCTGGATGCAAGTTGCATCAGCTATCTCATGCCCAGAATCAGAATGTAAAGTGTACTTAGTACTTTCTCTCAGTGGTAGAGGGTAAATGACCCTGAACCTCCCGCTCAGTAACACGGATCAGTCATTTCCGAGCAGTTCTATGTCCAGTCATCCCCAAACACAAGTTCACTGTTGATTCAGTGTTGTGAGAACACCAGCCTGTGTTTGTAGTTGGTCCGTCTCCTCTCTCTTACTGTTACTTCATGTCTGGTAAACTGATCTCATTGATTCCTCCTGAGTACTGTATCTCCTATTTGTGTCTGTGTTTTACCTTCCATTTTCTGCTTCTCTTCTCTTTTTCTATGTGTGTACCCTGCCCGTATATCTACCTATCCTTCCTTGCGTTTTCCTTCTTCACCCTGGTATACTTCTCTTTCTCCTGGTCCCATCCCCCCCTCCTCCTCCTCCTCCTCCCTGGCCCATGTCGGGGCACAGGCCCTATGGTCTAGAGGAGGATGTTAGGCAGTATGAGCAGGACCTGGCTAAGAGGCTGTACCAGGCCCGGGTGAGGGCATCTCAGGGCTCAGCCGAGGGCCCCGAGCCCCCCACCGCCTCCTCTACCACCTCCTCTGCTGCCTCCCAGCTCAGGTCTGCTCCTCGGCCCCAGCTACCAGGGCCACACACGCACGGCATTGTGGGGGTGTGCCGGGGTGCTTTGGCGTTCTGGGCATTTTGCTTTTACGTTTTCAAAGGTCCGAGCAACGCTGTGACAGTGCTTCAGCCTTGCTTCTGCACGTCTTGGCTGTATCCATTGCTCGCTTCCTCTGGTTCCCCCTCTCTACTCTCTGTTTTGTCACCCCCCCCATCCCTCCTTTCCACCACTCTCTCTCTTTTTAATTTCTGCCTTGCTGTTCTCTTGATTAACATACACCGTTATTTGTACTAACACACAGCCCATAGTAAAGTTGCAAGCAACATCTGTGAGTTGAGGGTCAGCCTACTAAGCAGTAGGTAGTCCTTATCCTGGAATGCATCCCTCTTTTATTGTGCAATTGATTTGGTTGAGTGTAACACAGCAAACCAGGACAAGGAGCACCCGAATACTGTGTCTGGTAGTTTATCAGCACTATTACAATAGCCACTTATGGTAGTGTGCTCCTCTGCCTGCCAGTCTCTCTCTCTCTCTCTCTATCATTCCTCCGGGTTCCTCTTGAATGTACCTGTTTGATGATGTCTCTCTCTCTCTCTCTCTCTCTCTCTCTCTCTCTCTCTCTCTCTCTCTCTCTCCTGTAGAATGAAGTCTCTGGAGCAGGATGCACTGAAAGCTCAGATGGTCATCGCCAAGTCTCGAGAAGGGAAGAAGCGCGGCACGCTCGACCAGCTGGCTGAGTCGCCGTCACCAGCCCCGACACCCTCTCCCACCCCCATGGAAGGTGGCTCACCCCTCCTCCATACTCACTTTTTTTTCCTCAAATCCACGTCTGCATCCAGATCAATTTCTTTATTATTATATTTGATCATGACAAGTGACTTTGATACTGGACCAAAGATGACCGCTTTCAAATCTATGGCTAATCGGTTTCATCAGTATAGGCTTTCCTTTCTGTTTTCTCACCTCACACTTTGTTTTTCTCCGACAGAGCTCAGTCCTCGAGGAGTAACCTCACCCGGCAGGCTGGTAAGTTCTATACCGCCGTCTCGTTCAATTTTAAAGTTCTCACAAATGATTGACGTTTCCCACTCGCCTCTTTGGCCAGGTGAAATGGACCTTGAGAGCTTCAATTGTCGCAAGAATTTCAACGCCGTCACTTTAGCTTTCCCCTTAATTTATGGAGCTTTTACTTCATGAAAGACGACATTTACAGCGGTCCGTTTACAAGCCGGGAAGGAAAAGTAGATTGGCTTCAGTTCAAAGCACATTGACACTAATCCACCATCTTGCTCATCATCACTCTAGCCAATCTGAGTGGAGACATGCTCTCCCTCCATATGTGCCACATTAGCCTTTCTGCCTCCTACCTTTTCCATTTCCCCGTCCATTTTCTTTATCCCTTCCCCTCTCTCCATCCCGCTCTCCTCCTTTCTGTCCTCTGTCCTACTCCTTTTCTCTCTCTTTACCCCCCCCCCCCCCCTCCATCCATCTACCTCTGCTCATTCCTGTTTGCTATCCTTCTAGTCCCTGTCGTCAAAGAAGTTTGACTACCGACAGTTTGCTGCCATTCCTTCTTCCAAACCCGTATACGACATCCAGGTATTGGCTGCATGCTGAGCCCCCGGGCCCCAGCCGCCTTCCCTCCCCTCCCCAGGCTTTCCCTGCTGCATCTCCCCTCCAACTGATCACTACCTCCTGCTCTCTACTGTGGGGGCGTGGCTAACTAACTCTCATTTGTGCAGTGAAGAGAGATTCATGCTGTCAATAATGATGCACCAAAGCACCCTGGGTTCTCCGATTTATTTATTTATTTCCCCATCCCCACAAGAATATAATTATGTTTCACTCTCTCTAGTCTCCCACTCACCACTCCCAAACCTCCAAGCATCTCTATCAGTAACCATTCATATCCAGCTGCCTCTCAGCTATCTAATCAATCACAAACAAGTCAACATTAACACTCACCAGTCAAAGACAGTTCTCTGATCCCACTAACCAAAACTCTGCATCTCATCCACTCACATTCACTTTCACCAGCTGCCTTGTTCCACACGCATGGGCTGTTTCTCAGGCACAGGTTAGTTTAGACTTCCTCTCGTGCACTGGCCTCTGACACATGGATCTGCACCGAGGGGCTCCTCCTGCATTCTGTCACTTAACCAATAAAGCTCAGGCTGTGCGGGAAGCTTTGTGGGGCTCAGAAGCTTGTTAGGGCCGTAGTTTTGTGCAGGGCACTTTGGTCGGCGTCTTTATCTGCTCTGTGTGGGTGAAGAGACCGGAGGGGGAGCAGGGGAATCCTTCAGTGATGCTGAAGCGAGCAAAGCTTGTGTTGAAGTGGTTTCTGGTCAGGTATCTGTGGTTGTCTCTCACTGTCAGTCTGGGCTCCTCTGAGTTTGGGATCATATGGTTTCCTAACTGCTGACCTCAGTTTTGCCTACATTGGGTTGCATTTGTCTGCCTCCCGTTTTGTGGGTGTAATGTACTTGATCTTGCTACTTGTGAGTGTGTTTTAGATTCCCACAAATGAACATGACTGTGTTTGAAAGCTGCGTGTCGTGTCGGGGGCAACTATGACTCATTTCACATATTCTGTTAAGCTTGCATACAGTAGTAATGCACAACAAAACAGCTTTCTCAGAGATTACCAGGAAATGTCAGAATTGAAATCTAACCAAATAACACATATTACCACAACAGTGTTGCTTTCTACAGATGGACAGCAACGTAACAACCTTCTGCCTGGTTTTCTTTTCTGTGTCGGTGACTGTTGGCGCTGTACTCCTGCTTGTGGATGTGCCTACACACTATACAGCGAGCCCCGGTCACAACGGATGACCTAACTTAACCACTCTCTCCTTTAACACGCCGATCTTCTCCTGGGGAAAGTGTGGTGTAGCGGCACTGGCACTTGTGGTTCTGGCAGAGACGGCTTCAGACACACCTGCTGCTCCACACTCACTCACTCACTCTGTTCTTCTCTTCCAGTCCCCTGACACGGTCGACGACATGCAGTTCATGGACGACGGCTCCAGCAACCCAGGTGAGTGTTTGGTGTGACTCAAGTTTGAATGAAAATGGGATTTAAGTGAGTGGGTTAACCAATAATGTACGGTACATATTACCCTGATTTCTTCTGCCCCTTTGATTCAGGTGACTACCTGGGATAAGCAGCTCATATTGGTAGGATTTGCACACTGCGTGTGTGTGTGCGTGCGCGTGTGCGTGTGTGTGCGTGTGTGTGTGCGTGTGTGCGCGTGCGTGTGTGTGTGTGTGCGTGTGTGTGTGTGTGTGTGCGTGCTTGTGTGTGTGTGTGTGTGTGTGTGCGTGTGCGTGTGCGTGCGCGTGTGTGTGTGTGTGTGCGTGCTTGTGGGTGTGTGTGCCTCTGTAGGCCGAGTGTGTGAGCAGTGTATGTATGTTTGTGCGCTTGTGTACCTGCATGCAGCAGTGGGCTTATTTTGATGTGGGTTACATGTGTGTGTGTGCGTTTCTACTCTAACCCTGCTAGTTCTGTAGTCAGCCGTAGCGTACAGTAGTCGTGGGATGATGCCGTTACAGAAATGCTACTTGCCTTGAGAAGGGTGTCTCTACCTGGGTGTGCTTCACTGCTTCGCCTGCTGCTGTTCCACAGGTGTTGCTGGCCAGAAACAACGTGGAAGAGTCAAACTAATCCTCCTAACGCTTAGGGCTGGGCAATATGTTGATATTATATTGATATTGTGATATGAGACTAGATATCATCTTGGATATCATAATATGGTGATATGGCATATATAAAGGCTGCATTACAGTATAGTGGTCATTTTCTGACCTTACCAGACTAGTTCTAGCTCTTTACCCACTTAGTTATTATATCCACATTACTGATGACTATTTATCAAAGATCTCATTCTGTAATCAATATTTTGTGAAAGCACTAATAGTCATCCCTACAATATTGTCGCTATATATATATATATATATATATATATAGTTATATATATATATATATATATATATATATATAACTATATATATATAGTTATATATATATATAGTTATATAGTTATATATATATATATAACTATATATAACTATATATATATATAACTATATATATATATATATATATACCGTAGTTATATATATATATAGTTATATATAGTTATATATAGTTATATAGTTATATATATATATATATATTGTGTGTTTTTGTGTGTATACAAATATTGGTAAAAATATTGTCGATATATATATATATATATATACAGTATATATATACAGATCCTTTCCAAAAAAAATGTCATGGATAAGTTAATTTTTTCCATAATTCCTTTCAAAAAGTGAAACTTTCATAGATTATAGATTCATTACACACAAAGTGAAATATTTATAGCCTTTATTTGTTTCATTTTTCATAATTTTGGCCTACAGCTCCAGAGAACCCCCAAAACAGTATTTCAAGAAATTAGAGTAGTGTGAAGAAGAAAATCAGCAGTTACTTGTCAGTTATGACTGACTCCAGCCTCAGTCTACTCCCTCTGAATCTCCGCCAAATTGTTTAATCGTCTTTGCTTGACAATCCGCTGAAGCCCACGGTCAGTCCATGGTATTTCCATGATATTCAAATTTTTTGGAAAGGATCTGTGTGTATGTATTAGGGCATTCACGACTAGTGAATTTTACTAGTCGACTAGTCGTCCCTAAAGGTAGTCGACTAGTTGATTAGTCGTTTTTTTTTTTTTTTTTTTTTTTTTTAATCTTTAAGAAAGAACATGAGGTATTTACACGACATACATGGACTATCATATCCCATATCCCCCACAAAGAATTGGACAAACAACCAAACAAAAACAATGCATTCAGCTCCTATCCTGATAAGCCTAATGACACTGGGGTAAAAAGTTCTTAAAGTCAAACTCTGTATGTGGTTGCCATATTTTGGGGGTGTCTAAGAATCTGCCTTTGCTCTTGTAGTAAATGTTATCCAACGTATGGTAGCTTGAGAGTTCATTCCACCAGTGAACTACAGCTGGGGGATTGGATGCTTTCCAATTTAAAGCTATGCATTTCCTAGCTGCCAACAGGGCAAGATCTATGTATTTACTTTGAATGCATTGTTTTTGTTTGGTTGTTTGTCCAATAGTCTTGTTTGTTCTTGGATTATTGTGTATCTTATGCAGTTTTCTTGTTTTGTTTTGTTGTGTTTTGATGTTCTTTGTGGGGGATATGGGATATGATAGTCCATGTATGTCATGTAAATACCTCATGTTCTTTCTTAAAGATAAAAAAAAAAAATATATATATATATATATAATATATATATATATATATATATATTTAAAAAAAACGACTAGTCGACTACTAAGCACAGTGTCGACTAGTGGTTTTACTAGTCGACTAGTCTGTGAATGCCCTAGTATGTATATATATATAGATATTATATATCTATATATATATATATATATATATATATATATATATATATATATATATATTTATTTTTATTCTTTTGGTTAAAAAAGAATAATAATTAGATTTTGTCGATATTGCCCAGCCCTACTAATGCTAACCAAGACCCAGACTGTGCATGAAGACAGTCGAAGGGTTGACAAATGATTACAAGAGTTAGATCTGATTCAATGTAGTTCTTCTCGTCACAGAGATGTTATTGACTCCTGCTCTGAATATGAACACTGAGTGCGTTGAAGTGGCCTGATTCACCTTTCAGTCATGCATCACTTCAAGAGTTTTAGACGCGATGGTTTCCTGCTGCTGCTCTGGAGGCGGGGCTTCTCTCGCATCTCTCACTGGACCCGGCTGCTGTCTCACCTGCCTCACAGGAAGCTCTCTCACCTGCCTCAGGAATTTTCTGTCTCAATAGCCCAATTTCTCTCCGTGCAACTTCTTCCTCTCCACAGCAGGTGTTGGGGTGGGGGTGAATGTCGGCGATAGAAGCCAAACCACAGCAGGTTTTCTCAATCTCTTGCGTCTTGTCTCGTTGCTGCACAGTTCCCACCGTGAGCCCCGAGGCCCAGGAGGAGGTTCCCGCCGCCCTGCCCACCACCTCAGCGCTGGAGGAGATGGCGCTCTACAGCAACAAGCGCAAGCTGAGGCAGGGCCGCCGCAGCCTGGAGACCGCCGTGCCAACATAACACCTCAACACACCGCCAGGAGGGATCTGAACACGTGACACAAACACACACACACGTAACACGCACCGTGGAATACGGCGACAAAACTACCACGTGCATCCAGGAGGCGGCGCAGTCACAATACACTACGGTGTCAGTAGATGGAGAGCATTCGTCCTACCATAATGTAACCACTGCAGAGACTACGAAGCTGATAATTGCTACATACTTATAGTCATATATCCTGCGTGCCAGTCTTGCCTTTACAGTCTGGGGATGAGTTGGCACAGATATATCGCCCAACAATCCCCTTAGGGCAAGAAAAGGAGCTAGTGTGGTTAGCTAGCATTACTACTTAAAGACCATTCTTTCTTTTTTGTTCTACACTCAGTTTGCCTATTAGAAGCTGAATTACGTCAACAGGAGGTGACTGATGTTCTTATTTTTGCGCCTCCACTGATTTTGCTGTTAAAAAAAAAGAGAAAAAAATGTTCTGGAAGAGAAAGAGATTAGTCATAGCTGTACTAACTTTTCAAATGACATTTTTTGAGGCTTTCAGTGACTAGATTGTAAAATGTCAGGGTTTTTTGAGACTTGTTGCGTGGGGGAGTGTATATAATGAGTGAGGAGGGAACATCCTGCTACCTTCACAGTCGCACATGTGCAGAGCATTTAAAAAAAAAAAAGAACACTACATATCGTTATTGCACTGCCACTGATCAGCTTTTTAAGAAATTCTATCTTAAGTAATTTATTTTGTTTTTAGCATTTTACTCAAATTGAAGGCCTTTCTATTTTACACTGTTGTAAAAAAAAAACTGTCCAATTTAGCACAAAGGATGTTAGGAGTGTATCGCTATTTATCATTATGAATGAATTTATCAAGAATCAAGACTTCAAGGCTTTGAATGAATGAATCGCATATCACTTTCTATCATATCATATTCTACTTTGTATACACTTTTGAAATCCCTATCAATGTATTACCAGAGTTTTTGGGAGACAAGCCTATTTACAAATTAGATAGCTTGAGGAAAGCCTAGCGCATATCTCTGTGTGTAGAACAAACACGTCGCAATGCATAAATCCATGTACTGAGGAAGACTCGACAGAGCATCTCCAGCTTCTCTAGGCCAGATTTATTGAATTCTGTTACATTCCCTTTGTAGAGAATATGACTACACTGGAGATAGCAGCAGACAGTCTCACAGATTATTCACTATTTAATTCAGGAATCATTGTAATGGATCAAAACTTCAGACAATTTTGGGAACATGCATTTTTAGCACCATTTATTTACGGTACTTTCCCTGCCCTTTTTAGGGTTGTTGTTTTTTTGTTTTTTTTTATCAATGTGAATCTCACTCATTTCTATCTTTTTATATCTGGAAGGATTCCAGAATGACATGTGAAGGTAGCAGGTGTTGCTTTTTTAATCTGTCTTTTGGTTAATTTAAATCTGATGCCACTGAAAAATCCTTTATTATTGTGTGAATAATGTACAAATACTGAAAGGAAAGCAAACTTGGGTTTGAAACTGAGCCAGTCTTGGCCTAGACCAAGCAAGTGTCCGGACTGCTAATGCATCAGGGTTTGGACAGGCTTGGTACCGGGAAGCTCTCTGCATGTATATTGGTTTATAAATGGGAGAGCCTTCGAGAGGTAGAACCGCTCTATAATCCCTCTCAAGACATCTGTCTCATTCGGTCATTCACTTCACTGCTTGACTCGCTGTCAGTTTTGTGTGTCTGACGGGTATTTTGCAGAATCACAATGTAGTAGCATAGTGTTAATTTAATGTAGGGTCTACTAATCATAGCTTTCCATGTTGCGCTCACTGACTGAAATTCAGTTTGGTTGATAACATTTGTGAATGGCTGATTTCTTCTTTTTTTTACTTACAGTAGGTAAATCTTTTTCCAGACGAGTGGGATTCACTACATTTGTTAATGCAGTGTTTCAACTTTTTGTGTTATTCTTTTGTCTTGAGTTCTCTTTGGGGGCTATTACTTCCAGATATGTTGGAGGGAAAGGGTCAGAGGTCCTAGGGTCAAGGGTTAGAGCTCATACAAGACTGTAACTAGTGAATTTGTACAACCAAAGAAGTCTATTTTGTGGTTCAGGAATAATAAATTTTACTTTTCATTTAACAAGCTGATTCATTGCATAGTGTCTTTTGTGCTTGATACATGTTCATTCTGGAAATTACAATACACAGAAAATTGTGTAAATTCAATTATGATTCAATGGTATGAGAACTTTTTTCCCCTCAGTCTTTCCAGACGCAGGGCATGTCTGTGTGCAATTAAAGGAAAAATCCACCCTAAAACACTTTACACTGTTAAAAATAACACTTGGTACTGTACCTTATATTTCTGGGTCCGTTTTATTTTGTTTGGTGTGGCAATTTTTATTTTTCTCATAACTGATCAAATGAAGATGTGACATTGATTTTCTTGACAGGAAAACCTCTGGTGTTCTCTCCAACTACATGCTAAACCTACAGTTGGAATACTCAGGGCCGTACCCTAAGGATTGTAGGAAGGCAGTCTGGGAAATGTAGGAAACCACTAACTGAAGTCGAAGTGGAAGCTTGTGGAAAGTGTGATAGCACAAATTACATTTGACCACTTGAGTGTGAAAGTGTCCGATGGTGGAATTTCCCTTTAAGCTTTTGCCAGGATGTCTTATTGTTGAACAGTTAACATCACATACAGTACACCTCTCTTAGGTAACGTCACATACAGTACACCTCTCTTAGGTAACTTCACATACAGTACACCTCTCTTAGGTAACATCACATACAGTACACCTCTCTTAGGTAACTTCACATACAGTACACCTCTCTTAGGTAACTTTACATACAGTACACCTCTCTCAGGTAACATCACATACAGTACACCTCTCTTAGGTAACTTCACATACAGTACACCTCTCTTAGGTAACTTCACATACAGTACACCTCTCTTAGGTAACTTCACATACAGTACACCTCTCTTAGGTAACATCACATACAGTACACCTCTCTTAGGTAACTAACTTCACATACAGTACACCTCTCTTAGGTAACTTCATACAGTACACCTCTCTTAGGTAACTTCACATACAGTACACCTCTCTTAGGTAACATCACATACAGTGCACCTCTCTTAGGTAACATCACATACAGTACACCTCTCTTAGGTAACATCACATACAGTACACCTCTCTTAGGTAACTTCACATACAGTACACCTCTCTTAGGTAACATTACATACAGTACACCTCTCTTAGGTAACATTACATACAGCACACCTCTCTTAGGTAACATCACATACAGTACACCTCTCTTAGGTAACATTACATACAGTACACCTCTCTTAGGTAACTTCACATACAGTACACCTCTCTTAGGTAACATCACATACAGTACACCTCTCTCAGGTAACTTCACATACAGTACACCTCTCTTAGGTAACATCACATACAGTACACCTCTCTTAGGTAACATCACATACAGTACACCTCTCTTAGGTAACATCACATACAGTACACCTCTCTTAGGTAACATCACATATAGTACACCTCTCTTAGGTAACTTCACATACAGTACACCTCTCTTAGGTAACATTACATACAGTACACCTCTCTTAGGTAACTTCACATACAGTACACCTCTCTTAGGTAACATCACATACAGTACACCTCTCTTAGGTAACATCACATACAGTACACCTCTCTTAGGTAACATCACATACAGTACACCTCTCTTAGGTAACTTCACATACAGTACACCTCTCTTAGGTAACATTACATACAGTACACCTCTCTTAGGTAACATTACATACAGTACACCTCTCTTAGGTAACATCACATACAGTACACCTCTCTTAGGTAACATTACATACAGTACACCTCTCTTAGGTAACATCACATACAGTACACCTCTCTTAGGTAACATTACATACAGTACACCTCAGGTAACTTCACATACAGTACACCTCTCTTAGGTAACATCACATACAGTACACCTCTCTTAGGTAACATCACATACAGTACACCTCTCTTAGGTAACATCACATACAGTACACCTCTCTTAGGTAACATCACATACAGTACACCTCTCTTAGGTAACATCACATACAGTACACCTCTCTTAGGTAACATCACATACAGTACACCTCTCTTAGGTAACATCACATACAGTACACCTCTCTTAGGTAACATTACATACAGTACACCTCTCTTAGGTAACATCACATACAGTACACCTCTCTTAGGTAACATCACATACAGTACACCTCTCTTAGGTAACTTTACATACAGTACATCTCTCTTAGGTAACTTCACATACAGTACACCTCTCTTAGGTAACATCACATACAGTACACCTCTCTTAGGTAACATCACATACAGTACACCTCTCTTAGGTAACATCACATACAGTACACCTCTCTTAGGTAACTTCACATACAGTACACCTCTCTTAGGTAACATCACATACAGTACACCTCTCTTAGGTAACTTCACATACAGTACACCTCTCTTAGGTAACTTCACATACAGTACACCTCTCTTAGGTAACATTACATACAGTACACCTCTCTTAGGTAACTTCACATACAGTACACCTCTCTTAAGTAACTAACTTCACATACAGTACACCTCTCTTAGGTAACTTCACATACAGTACACCTCTCTTAGGTAACTTCACATACAGTACACCTCTCTTAGGTAACTAACTTCACATACAGTACACCTCTCTTAGGTAACATCACATACAGTACACCTCTCTTAGGTAACTTCACATACAGTACACCTCTCTTAGGTAACATTACATACAGTACACCTCTCTTAGGTAACTTCACATACAGTACACCTCTCTTAGGTAACTAACTTCACATACAGTACACCTCTCTTAGGTAACATCACATACAGTACACCTCTCTTAGGTAACTTCACATACAGTACACCTCTCTTAGGTAACTTCACATACAGTACACCTCTCTTAGGTAACATTACATACAGTACACCTCTCTTAGGTAACTTCACATACAGTACACCTCTCTTAAGTAACTAACTTCACATACAGTACACCTCTCTTAGGTAACTTCACATACAGTACACCTCTCTTAGGTAACTTCACATACAGTACACCTCTCTTAGGTAACTAACTTCACATACAGTACACCTCTCTTAGGTAACATCACATACAGTACACCTCTCTTAGGTAACATTACATACAGTACACCTCTTAGGTAACATTACATACAGTACACCTCTCTTAGGTAACTTCACATACAGTACACCTCTCTTAGGTAACTTCACATACAGTACACCTCTCTTAGGTAACTAACTTCACATACAGTACAACTCTTAGGTAACATTACATACAGTACACCTCTCTTAGGTAACTTCACATGCAGTACACCTCTCTTAGGTAACTTTACATACAGTACACCTCTCTTAGGTAACTAACTTCACATACAGTACACCTCTCTTAGGTAACTTCACATACAGTACACCTCTCTTAGGTAACTTCACATACAGTACACCTCTCTTAGGTAACATTACATACAGTACACCTCTCTTAGGTAACATTACATACAGTACACCTCTCTTAGGTAACATCACATACAGTACACCTCTCTTAGGTAACATTACATACAGTACACCTCTCTTAGGTAACTTCACATACAGTACACCTCTCTTAGGTAACTTCACATACAGTACACCTCTCTTAGGTAACTTCACATACAGTACACCTCTCTTAGGTAACTAACTTCACATACAGTACACCTCTCTCAGGTAACTTCACATACAGTACACCTCTCTTAGGTAACTAACTTCACATACAGTACACCTCTCTTAGGTAACTTCACATACAGTACACCTCTCTTAGGTAACATTACATACAGTACACCTCTCTTAGGTAACATTACATACAGTACACCTCTCTTAGGTAACATCACATACAGTACACCTCTCTTAGGTAACATTACATACAGTACACCTCTCTTAGGTAACTTCACATACAGTACACCTCTCTTAGGTAACTTCACATACAGTACACCTCTCTTAGGTAACTTCACATACAGTACACCTCTCTTAGGTAACTAACTTCACATACAGTACACCTCTCTCAGGTAACTTCACATACAGTACACCTCTCTTAGGTAACTAACTTCACATACAGTACACCTCTCTTAGGTAACTTCACATACAGTACACCTCTCTTAGGTAACATCACATACAGTACACCTCTCTTAGGTAACTTCACATACAGTACACCTCTCTTAGGTAACATCACATACAGTACACCTCTCTTAGGTAACATTACATACAGTACACCTCTCTTAGGTAACTTCACATACAGTACACCTCTCTTAGGTAACATCACATACAGTACACCTCTCTTAGGTAACATCACATACAGTACACCTCTCTTAGGTAACTTCACATACAGTACACCTCTCTTAGGTAACATCACATACAGTACACCTCTCTTAGGTAACTTCACATACAGTACACCTCTCTTAGGTAACTTCACATACAGTACACCTCTCTTAGGTAACATTACATACAGTACACCTCTCTTAGGTAACATTACATACAGTACACCTCTCTTAGGTAACATCACATACAGTACACCTCTCTTAGGTAACTTCACATACAGTACACCTCTCTTAGGTAACATTACATACAGTACACCTCTCTTAGGTAACTTCACATACAGTACACCTCTCTTAGGTAACATTACATACAGTACACCTCTCTTAGGTAACATCACATACAGTACACCTCTCTTAGGTAACTTCACATACAGTACACCTCTCTTAGGTAACATTACATACAGTACACCTCTCTTAGGTAACTTCACATACAGTACACCTCTCTTAGGTAACTTCACATACAGTACACCTCTCTTAGGTAACATTACATACAGTACACCTCTCTTAGGTAACATCACATACAGTACACCTCTCTTAGGTAACTTCACATACAGTACACCTCTCTTAGGTAACATTACATACAGTACACCTCTCTTAGGTAACTTCACATACAGTACACCTCTCTTAGGTAACTTCACATACAGTACACCTCTCTTAGGTAACTTCACATACAGTACACCTCTCTTAGGTAACATTACATACAGTACACCTCTCTTAGGTAACATTACATACAGTACACCTCTCTTAGGTAACATCACTTCAATCATGAGAGACTCGTAAAAGACATTTTAACAATCTTTATTGAATCAAACAGTTTAAGCATGGCGTATGACTCCATGATGTGACGCTCCTCTTGCTATGAGAGAGGGGGGGTGTCGGTGCTGTATGAGATAGAAAATCCCCACTATGGGGATTTTGCTTTTAACAGGAGTCATGACATTGGTGGTGATCTGGGGAGGGGGTGGGGCAAAGCTTTGCTCTGGAGATGATGGATGGCTTGCAGGATGCTGACACGATGTGAGTGATGACTGCACAGGTGTGATTTAAGCTGTGGTGATGGGGGCTTTATATAGTACCAGGAGATTTCTTCCATGATTGAAACCAAGACTACACATACAGTACACCTCTCTTAGGTATTGGGGAGAATCGGAGGGAGTTTTTCCCGTCCGGACCCACTAGAGGAGCTCCGCTGCACTGGAGTCCGGGATAAGGCTCTGCTGCTCCTCTGTAGGGATAGAAGACAAAGATGTATCTGGAGTTTATTATGGATTGTGAGATTGGTCATTTCATTCTGGATCATCCACTTACACGGTATTACACAAAATAAAAAACCTTCACTCATTAAGAGTAAACTTGATACTCACCCGTTTCAGGATCTTGTGGCGGGCGTTATAGAACGAGACTGCGCTGGGGCTGTCACCAAGAAGCTCATACTGCAACCGCTCAAAAAGCTGCTGGTCATCCTCTTCCTAAGAACACCAGATAATTGACTCAGACTTTTCCAGTAAACTTCTGGGCCCAGTTGCACAAAGCACCTTAGGTTAGGATTTCCCTTACAGTCAGAGTTAAGATGTCCATAAAAGAGAATCTGCTGCACAAATCACCCTTAAATCTTGTGCTTATGTTTTCCTTAAAATGTTTAAACCTTATGGAGAAGATTTAAGGGTGTTTTGTGCAGTCGATTCTATTTTATGGACACCTTAACTCTGACCCTAAGGGAATTCTTACCCTAACGTGCTTTGTGCAACTGGGCCCTGGTCATCCTCTTCCTAAGAACACCAGATAATTTACTCAGACTTCCAGTAAACTAATGGTCATGCTCTTCCTAAGAACACCAGATAATTTACTCAGACTTCCAGTAAACTAATGGTCATGCTCTTCGTAAGAACACCAGAGAATTTACTCAGACTTTTCCAGTAAAAGAAAAGAAAAGGAAGCGGGGGAAAAGAGGGGGTGTCAGACTGCGATTGAGAAAACAGCAGCTCACCCGTTTCCCTCTGCCCTCCCTGGTTATGTTTCCCTCTGCCCTCCCTGGTTATGTTTCCCTCTGCCCTCCCTGGTTATGTTTCCCTCTGCCCTCCCTGGTTATGTTTCCCTCTGCCCTCCCTGGTTATGTTTCCCTCTGCCCTCCCTGGTTATGTTTCCCTCTGCCCTCCCTGGTTATGTTTCCCTCTGCCCTCCCTGGTTATGTTTCCCTCTGCCCTCCCTGGTTATGTTTCCCTCTGCCCTCTGCCCTCTGCCCTCTGCCCTCCCTGGTTATGTTTCCCTCTGCCCTCCCTGGTTATGTTTCCCTCTGCCCTCCCTGGTTATGTTTCCCTCTGCCCTCTGCCCTCTGCCCTCCCTGGTTATGTTTCCCTCTGCCCTCTGCCCTCTGCCCTCCCTGGTTATGTTTCCCTCTGCCCTCTGCCCTCCCTGGTTATGTTTCCCTCTGCCCTCTGCCCTCTGCCCTCCCTGGTTATGTTTCCCTCTGCCCTCTGCCCTCTGCCCTCTGCCCTCTGCCCTCTGCCCTCTGCCCTCTGCCCTCCCTGGTTATGGGAAATGTTCAGTCCTTGCGAAATAAACTTGACGAGCTGCAAGGAAATGCTCGCTTCCTCCAGGACTATAGAGATTGTTGCGCCATGGCATTCACAGAGACCTGGCTCACCGAGAACGATCCGGACAGCGATCTGTCCATAGATGGATTTGGGATTCCATTTCGCCTAGATCGGGATGCAGAGGCGACAGGAAAATCCCGCGGAGGGGGCGTGTGCATCTATGTCAACAAACGTTACTGCAGCTCTGTAACTGTCAGAGAAAGACTGTGCACACCTGATGTGGAACTTCTGTCGGTGTCGCTCCGTCCATTTTACCTACCCCGTGAATTTCCACAAATATTTTTAACCGTTGTGTATATCCACCCAAAAGCTAATCCTGCCAATGCCACAAGTATTGTATTTGATGCTGTGCAAAAACTACAGTCAATATCACCTGAAGCACCAAATCTATTACTTGGAGATTTTAATCACGTGTCCCTGAAAAAGACCCTCACTAACTTTGATCAATATGTAACCTGTCCAACCAGGCAGAATAAGATATTAGATCTCTGTTATGGTACAGTAAAGGGTGCATATAAATCAATCCCCTTGCCCCCCTTAGGGTCTGCCGACCACAACTGTGTGCTGCTGCTCCCTACATATAAAACTGTCTTAAGGAGAGAGAAAATCCAGACCAAAGAAGTCAAAATCTGGTCAGAGGATTCCACTGCTTGTCTCCAGGGGTGCTTTGACTGCACCAATTGGGAGACGTTTACAGACTCTTGTAATGACATTGATGAACTATCTGATGTAATCTGCTCCTACGTTACTCTTTGCGAGAGCATGATCATTCCTACTAAAACGATTAAGGTTTACCCCAATAACAAACCGTGGATGTCTAAAGCAGTTAAATCTAGCCTACAGAGGAAAAAGCAATTGTTCAGTCAAGGAGGGGCTCCTGAAATGGAAGCAGCCAAAAAGGAGGTAAAAGTCGAAATACTAAGGGCTAAACAAAAGTATAAAACTAAGATAGAGAGTAAATTGGCCGAAAGGAACCTTGCCTCAGCCTGGTCTGGCATGAAAACAATCGCAGGCATACAGCAATGCAAGAGCAAAACCAACATCACTATTGATGGCTTTAGGTCAAATAGGGAATTTGCCAACTCTCTTAATACTTTTTATCAGAGATTTGATCAACAGCATGATTTTAAAGATGAAATTGAGGAACTGAGACATAAGCTAAAGGATGATCAACACTCTGTCCTAGAGCAGAGACAAGTGGAAAAGTCCTTCCTCTCACTGAAAACAAACAAAAGCCCTGGCCCTGACAACATCAGTGGCATTTTACTCAAGTCCTGTGCAAGGCAATTAAGTTTTATCTTTTCTTATATTTTTAACCTGTCTCTGAGCCAACAGCGTGTACCTAGCCTGTGGAAGCAGGCTGTGATTATCCCTGTTCCAAAAAGCAGCAGACCCAAAGCTCTGAACGACCTAAGGCCGGTCGCCCTCACTTCTCTTGTGATGAAATCCTTTGAAAGGCTTGTCAAGGTACAGCTCACAAGAGAAACAGAGCATGCACTCGACCCTATGCAGTTTGCATACAGGGCACACAGAGGAGTGGTGGACGCTTCAACCACCCTCTTTAACCTTTTATTTAAACACCTTGAGGGAAACAAAACCCACGCCAGACTTTTATTCGTTGACTTTTCCTCGGCTTTTAATACCATCCAACCCCATATCTTAGCCACGAGGTTAATCGAGGAGTTTAACCTGAGTCACAATCTGGTGGGGTGGATTTTAGATTTCTTAACAAATAGATCGCAGCAAGTCAAAGTGAATGGCTTTTTATCTGACTTTTTACGGTCCTCTACCGGCTCACCTCAAGGCTGTGTGCTCTCAGCTCTGCTCTATATCCTGTACACAAACATGTGCCAAAGTAAGCATGCAAACAGGACCCTACTTAAATTTGCAGACGACACAGTCATTGTCAGCCTGCTCGGTGAACATGAGTCCAGTCATGGCCCTGTCATTGATGATTTTGTCAGATGGTGCGATGAGTCTTTTCTGCAGCTGAACATATCCAAAACTAAAGACATGGTTATTGATTTTAGAACCCGCACTGGCGACAGGCCTACCACGGTCATTAAAGGCCAGGCCGTGGACTGTGTAGACAGCTACAAGTACCTCGGCACAGTCATAGACTCTAAGCTGACCTTCGAGAAGAACTGTGAGGCAGTGTGCAAAAAGGGTCATCAACGTCTCTATTGCCTGAGAAAACTGTCCCGTCTTTAGCAGTTATCTACTGCTCACAGCTGCAGTGTAAGGCCAGCTCTATTCTACAACACTGTTCCCATCCCTTACACCAGGGATGTGAGAGATACGGCCCGCGGGCCGAGATGTTTTGGAATATTAAAAAATATATATATATATATATATATATATATATATATATATATATATATATATTATTATTAAATTCGCACCCCATTATCATGAACTACGTGTGGCTAATAAGCAAGCTAAGAGTTCATTCATAAGTTAATTAACCTGCACTACAAGGAAGTATGTCAGTAGGTCATCAGGTGTAAACAAAGCCGCCATGATGCCACGCTGGAATTGAATCGCGCATTCAGCTACCTACCAAAAAACAAAAGAATCAACAAGATCAGGCGCGGACTGCATAATCGGGCACGTCGGGCAAATGCCCGGTGGCCTGGCCTGGCCTGGCCTGGCCTGCAAAAAATAAAAAAATAAAAATAATTGTGCCCGCAGTCAGGCCACTCACTGAACAGCAGGCCAGGCGCCGCCTACTGGTTTACTAGTGGTTTTATTACTTTATTCAGGGTTAAAGTGGGTGCATCTCATTGTAAAATTGGACTTGGCCCAAATTGGGCTTCAAATGGCCCAAATTGGGCTTCAAACGGCCCAAATCGGGCTTCAAACGGCCCAAATCTGGCTTTAAACGACCCAAATTGGGCTTCAAACGGCCCAAATCTGGCTTCAAACAGCCCAAATTGAGCTTTAAACGGCCCAAATTTTTCGGACGCCGGCACGCGCGTCGGCCCGTATCGGCCTGGCCTGCTTGGTATCTAATGCCCGGCCTGAATTATGATCCCAGTCCGCCCCTGAACAAGATGCTGTCGAAAAAGAGAAAGGTTGACACGGAATGCAGGCAGTTTCAAGAGAAATGGAAAGAGCAGTATTTCTTTTGTGAAGTAAATGGGTAAATGAGTCGAATTGATTTTAGTTAAAAAAAAATCCGGCCCCCATGAGGTCTCAGTTGAACAAATCCGGCCCTCTACCTAATATGAGTCTGACGCGCCCCTGCCTTACACAGTGAATTCCAGCTCCTTCGCTCTGGCCGGCGGTTTGCGGTCCCTTGCTGTAGGACCAAACGCTACAAAAGCACTTTTGTACCTGCTGCCATTGCACTGCTAAACAAAGCTGTTACGGGATGATTTCTTTGTTTTATTTCTCATCTTTACTCCGCACATACATGACACTCTGAGCGATTCATGAGTAGCTACATGTGTGTGTGTGTGTGCACGAGTGTGCGCGCACAAGCGTGTGCAGAAGCACTTTAGTCTTTCAGCACTCTAGTGTCCTGTCACAAAGCACTTTATCATGGTTTTACTTTGATCTTACTGTATTTTAAGGTGCTCTATTGTATTGATGCTTGTTTGATGTCTTGTGATTTCGTATGTTTGTTTTTATCTTCTGGACAGCTGAACTTCCCGTCTGCATAACTATTTTACCCTCGGGTACTACCGGTAATAAAGAAACCTTGAACCTTGAACCTTGAGTAAACTTCATACAATCAACAGTGATTTATCCCCCCTTGGCTTCCACTGCACCTCAGTATAAGTAGATTGATTCAGTAGTAGCAGAGTGGCACTTGCTGCCAAAATACATAAAGCCTGCACACAAGCATCTGTGCAGACCTTTTCTTTTCTTTTAAGATATTTCCTTCAATTCCAGTGTTGGCTTTTGGGGAAACCATGCAGATGCATTTTTACCCTCGACATGGGAGATGTTGTTTAGTGAAGAGTCCTTATGCACATCTCACTTCTTTGGTGTTGAGCCAAACTCTGTGTATCTCAGGCATCTGGTTTGTAGAGTAATGGCAACTCTTGTTGATGCTTCCAACACATTTATTTACTTACATCGACAATGTTTCCATCCCAATGAGACCTTTGTCAGGTGAAGCAGAACATTGACAGGGAGACTACACATACATGTATGCCCACACACACCCATGTAGGTTTATCTGACCAAGACTACACATACATGTATGCCCACACACACCCATGTAGGTTTATCTGACCAAGACTACACATACATGTATGCCCACACACACCCATGTAGGTTTATCTGACCAAGACTACACATATGCCCACACCCATGTAGGTTTATCTGACCAAGACTACACATATGCCCACACCCATGTAGGTTTATCTGACCAAGACTACACATACACCCACACCCATGTAGGTTTATCTGACCAAGACTACATATAATGCCCACACACACCCATGTAGGTTTATCTGACCAAGACTACACATATGCCCACACACACCCATGTAGGTTTATCTGACCAAGACTACACATACACCCACACCCATGTAGGTTTATCTGACCAAGACTACACATATGCCCACACCCATGTAGGTTTATCTGACCAAGACTACACATATGCCCACACCCATGTAGGTTTATCTGACCAAGACTACACATATGCCCACACACACCCATGTAGGTTTATCTGACCAAGACTACACATACACCCACACCCATGTAGGTTTATCTGACCAAGACTACATATAATGCCCACACCCATGTAGGTTTATCTGACCAAGACTACACATACACCCACACCCATGTAGGTTTATCTGACCAAGACTACACATATGCCCACACCCATGTAGGTTTATCTGACCAAGACTACATATAATGCCCACACCCATGTAGGTTTATCTGACCAAGACTACACATACACCCACACCCATGTAGGTTTATCTGACCAAGACTACACATACACCCACACCCATGTAGGTTTATCTGACCAAGACTACACATACACCCACACCCATGTAGGTTTATCTGACCAAGACTACATATAATGCCCACACCCATGTAGGTTTATCTGAGCAAGACTACATATAATGCCCACACCCATGTAGGTTTATCTGACCAAAACTACACATATGCCCACACACACCCATGTAGGTTTATCTGACCAAGACTACACATATGCCCACACCCATGTAGGTTTATCTGACCAAGACTACACACATGCCCACACCCATGTAGGTTTATCTGACCAAGACTACACACATGCCCACACCCATGTAGGTTTATCTGACCAAGACTACATATAATGCCCACACCCATGTAGGTTTATCTGACCAAGACTACACATATGCCCACACACACCCATGTAGGTTTATCTGACCAAGACTACACATATGCCCACACCCATGTAGGTTTATCTGACCAAGACTACACATATGCCCATACACACCCATGTAGGTTTATCTGACCAAGACTACACATATGCCCACACCCATGTAGGTTTATCTGACCAAGACTACACATATGCCCACACCCATGTAGGTTTATCTGACCAAGACTACATATATGCCCACACCCATGTAGGTTTATCTGACCAAGACTACATATATGCCCACACCCATGTAGGTTTATCTGACCAAGACTACATATATGCCCACACCCGTGTAGGTTTATCTGACCAAGACTACATATAATGCCCACACCCGTGTAGGTTTATCTGACCAAGACTACATATATGCCCACACCCGTGTAGGTTTATCTGACCAAGACTACATATAATGCCCACACCCATGTAGGTTTATCTGACCAAGGTCCCATTGGGATCTTCTATGTAATGTAACTTCTATGTATCTATGTAACTAAATGAATGTGTTGGGAGCATGCAGCAAGAGAGTTTTGTGCCCAAAGATAATGACTACACTCTTGTTAGTGACAGTGTGGCCGACTCACTTGTGCTGACTGCGTTGGGTCTCCTGTTCTTAGCACGGCCAGCACTTCCTCCGGCAACAGGAAAGACTCCTTATACCAATTCTCAAACTCTGCAACACACATGGGGCAAATGTGAGTCAACTTGACTTCTGATCAAGTGGCCACCTCTCTTTTTATGCTATTCAAAGACATCAACTGTAAGGAATGCAGCGGTTGCAAAAGATTTTGGAGGAAGGGAATGAGGCGTTTGTGCTGACCGGTCAGAAGGCGGACCCTGCACTGGTCCACCAGGTGCTGGCAGTAGTTGAGCTCGGCTTTGGTGCTGCGTAGCTCCTCGTATCGCTGCCGGTAGCGGGCCTTCAACTCTCTGAGGTGCAGCACCAGAGCAACTTGTGGCTCATCCAGCACAGCCTCCCCCTCCATGCTCACAAACTGACCTGCAATCAAAGACGGGGGCAGATTTATCATCATGGCCTTATCATTCTAATCTTTTATAGGTCTGCTCCTCATTATTGGGCGGATTCTTTTTAGGGTATTTCTGTTTTATTAGACAATATACAGCAGAGCAAGACAGGATAGGAGAGGGAATGCAATGAGTCCGACTCCAATTCAAATCCATGGCATCCAGTAGCGGAGCGTACACCGGGGCAGAGGGTGCGCCCCGCCCCGGGGCCCACTCGTCAGGGGGGCCCCATAATTATTATTATTATTATTTTTTTTGCAGGCCAGGCCAGGCCAGGCCAGGCCAGGCCAGGCCACCGGGCCCAGCTGGCAACCTGTGTTTTTCTTTTTCTTCTTCAGAACAAGCTTGTCTGTAAAGTGGCTTCACTGTAAGCTTTCTTGGACATAATATTACTTGGCTCAATGAGTGACAAATTGTGTTTTCGGATATAAGGGCTATCAGCTAGTTTACAGTTGTGACTTAAAATGACTTTATTTAATAAAGTCAGTGGTGTGAGTGTGAGAGGAATTAAATCAATAGACAATAACATTGGTGTGTTTAAAATGAGATATTCCACTAAATATGGCTAAAACCGATTCAAACATGCAAAAAAGGCAAATTTTTCTTTGCGGCCTGGCCTGGCCTTCAAAAAAAAAAAAAAAAAAAAATTGATGGGGCCCCCCTAAGAGCTTCGCCCCCTCTGGGCTGATAGAGTCGCTCCGCCCCTGATGGCATCAAAAGCTCATGATATGTGTCTTGTTTTATTGATACGTGTGAAACTTGCAATTTATCAACAAACCGACAAATTACACACTCTCTGCCACAGGTATAATTCTGATGATTATAATTCCCTAAAATGCTTTTTGTTTGATTGCCACGGTCCAATCATCTTAACGGGGGCAAAGCAACCAAGTCAAAGCATCTGTCACTCTCCTGCAGCATCTCCTTGCTGACACATGTAGTGTTAAATACCCTGGAGCATCTGTCACTCTCCTGCAGCATCTCCTTGCTGACACATGTAGTGTTAAATACCCTGGAGCATCTGTCACTCTCCTGCAGCGTCTCCTTGCTGACACATGTAGTGTTAAATACCCTGGAGCATCTGTCACTCTCCTGCAGCGTCTCCTTGCTGACACATGTAGTGTTAAATACCCTGGAGCATCTGTCACTCTCCTGCAGCGTCTCCCTGCTGACACATGTAGTGTTAAATACCCTGGAGCATCTGTCACTCTCCTGCAGCATCTCCTTGCTGACACATGTAGTGTTAAATACCCTGGAGCATCTGTCACTCTCCTGCAGCGTCTCCTTGCTGACACATGTAGTGTTAAATACCCTGGAGCATCTGTCACTCTCCTGCAGCGTCTCCTTGCTGACACATGTAGTGTTAAATACCCTGGAGCATCTGTCACTCTCCTGCAGCGTCTCCTTGCTGACACATGTAGTGTTAAATACCCTGGAGCATCTGTCACTCTCCTGCAGCGTCTCCTTGCTGACACATGTAGTGTTAAATACCCTGGAGCATCTGTCACTCTCCTGCAGCGTCTCCTTGCTGACACATGTAGTGTTAAATACCCTGGAGCATCTGTCACTCTCCTGCAGCATCTCCTTGCTGACACATGTAGTGTTAAATACCCTGGAGCATCTGTCACTCTCCTGCAGCATCTCCTTGCTGACACATGTAGTGTTAAATACCCTGGAGCATCTGTCACTCTCCTGCAGCATCTCCTTGCTGACACATGTAGTGTTAAATACCCTGGAGCATCTGTCACTCTCCTGCAGCGTCTCCATCTGACACATGTAGTGTTAAATACCCTGGAGCATCTGTCACTCTCCTGCAGCATCTCCTTGCTGACACATGTAGTGTTAAATACCCTGGAGCATCTGTCACTCTCCTGCAGCATCTCCTTGCTGACACATGTAGTGTTAAATACCCTGGAGCATCTGTCACTCTCCTGCAGCATCTCCTTGCTGACACATGTAGTGTTAAATACCCTGGAGCATCTGTCACTCTCCTGCAGCATCTCCTTGCTGACACATGTAGTGTTAAATACCCTGGAGCATCTGTCACTCTCCTGCAGCATCTCCTTGCTGACACATGTAGTGTTAAATACCCTGGAGCATCTGTCACTCTCCTGCAGCGTCTCCTTGCTGACACATGTAGTGTTAAATACCCTGGAGCATCTGTCACTCTCCTGCAGCATCTCCTTGCTGACACATGTAGTGTTAAATACCCTGGAGCATCTGTCACTCTCCTGCAGCATCTCCTTGCTGACACATGTAGTGTTAAATACCCTGGCTCGCTCTCCTGTCCTTGTGCTGCTGTATGGAGGCGGTGCTGCGGTCGATCTCTCTCTTGACAGCGTTGACCTCCACGGTGAGCTGTTGCAGGCGGGCGTGGCGCTCCAGCAGCACGGCCTTGTTCTCCTTCAGGATGAGGTTCATCGTGCTCCCTTGCCCCGCCTTAAAATCCTCAAAGGCTTCCGCTTTGGGTGGGGGGGAGCTGGGTTGCAGGTTGGGGGGGGTAAAGCACAACACGGTATCCATTTGAGTTTGAGGACTGCCAAAGATAATATGAACATCACTAGTCGTTTTTAAAACCAGTATGATGAGCAAAATAACAGCAATGTCAATATCGTTCAACATCGGTTATCGTATCGGCCAACATTTTCATATTGAGAGGAAACAATGTGGTAAATCTATGATTTATGGGCTTTTCAAAATGTTTTGGAAATAAAGAAAAACATTACTTTTTTCTGTGTTTACATGTGTTTTTCAGTATGTACAAAATTGTATTATCATAGAAATTTGTTTTTAAACAGATCATATTGGCATCGGTAAATATCGGTTATCGGCCATAACAGCAATCGGTTATCGGTATCGGCCAAAATGTTCATATCGGTGCATTCCTAAACATAACGTTGAATAGACAAGATGATAATTGATTACACGTCACACATACTCTGTGCTGGTGGGTTCTTTGCTCAGAGGCTGTGACTCCTCCTCCTGTGTGTCCAGGCTCTGGGTGTCTGGTTCCGGGACGTCCTGCTCCCTCTCAGGGCTCTGGACACGGCTCAGCTTGGATTTGGATGCGCTCTCCACCGGCTTCACTGGCACTGGGCTTCCTGCAGCCTGTTTCTTACCCTGGCTGCAGAATCACATAAAGAGTGGCATAAGGATAACTACACTACTGCACCAGGAGTTTTTATGCCTCTGCCGGCGATAGCCGTAGCCAGAGGCATTATGTTTTCGGGTTGTCCGTCCGTCTGTTCGATGCTGGTTAACACGATATTTCTCAGAAACGCCTTGAGGGTTGGCTCAAACATTCACTTGGACTCAAGGAGGAACCGAATAGATTTTGGTGGTCAAAGTTCAGGGTCACTGTGACCTCATGACCACCCGTTCCATGATCAAGGATGGGGGCAGGGCTAGTTAAAAGGGGCCATAGCTATGGATAGGAAGATGGTAGAGAGTTGGGATTCGAGGGGTGGGTAGGGGGTCTGGGTGGTGTGAGGGGGTGTGGTAAGGGACAGGGCCAGGGAAAAGGAAAAGGGGCTGTAGCTCTCCAGCCTTTCACTCACCTTACTGTGATCGTTTCTCTGGGCTTTTTGGTCTTGGTCTTGCCAGGGCCAACGTGTCTCTGTAACAGAGCCTCCACTTCCTCCATGCTGCCTTTGGAATTGCACTCCTGGAGATTCTATGGAGCAGTGTCCAGTCAAACGTCAATTACAAATAATCTCTTGACTAAACACAAATCTAAAATAAGCACCCCTGATACTAAAAGAATAGTAGAATCAAATTGTTGGTGTATTTTCATTTCACGAAAGTGGCCCCGGGCAAAGCAAGTTGAGTATCCCTGCTGTATTTGATGTGGAATGTGGAAGCAGGTTGCCCTTATTCATGAATCAAGCATTGACAGACCTTGATTGCAGCTGAGTTAGCATTTCGGTCTTTCTCCACCAAGTCGTAGGTCTGACACAGCTCAGCCTTCACCTTCTGCCCCTGCTCCCTGCTCACCACCACACACACACATTCATATCTGGAAGCTGACCTGTAACAACCACAGTCTGATCTGCTGGGCACTGATCAGCTCCCTGGAGCGGTTGGGGTTAAGGGCCTTGCTCAAGGGCACCTCAGTGGTGGTAATGAGGGAGGGGCAAGCGCTGCTTTTTCACTTTCCCCACCCAGATTTATCCTGCCAGTCCCGAGGATTGAACCGACGACCTTCCGGTCACAAGCTCGCTTCTCTAACATTTAGGCCACCACTGCCTCCAGTAGTAGTAAGTGAATAATCAACTTCAGGTAATGTTTTCCCAAGTCTCATAAGTGCAGTAAACAATACTCACTGCACAGCAGACTTGAACTGGGCAAACACCTCTTGCAGCTGTCTGATGCTGATCATCTGAGAAAGAGATGTAAGGGCATCAAAAGACAAGACCGTGCCAAGCCAAACGTTGGTATATCAGAGAAAATGTTGACAGTTGTGTCCGTTTCCTCGTTACGTTCTCCTCACACTGATTTCCTTCAGGCTTCCCTCGAGGTACCCCTGAACCTGGCTGTGGATCTCGGCCACCTGGGCCTCAGTCAGCGGCTCATACATCGTGCGCGGCCGGTTTGCCTGGTGAAGGAAGCACAAGGGCCAGGGCATTTACAATTCAAATCGGAACCAGCAGAAATGTGCTCTTTCTTCAACATTGTAAAAACATATATATGCAGATGAAAGCAGAGATCTTGTACTTCAACACACTGAGGTACATCTCAACATCTATTTGAACACAATCTGGAAACTCAGTCAGTCAGTCTGACGACTAATTCTGGGTTTCTGGTGTAGAGCGGACATCCGTGCCGCCAAGACTTCTGCTTCCATGTGGTGCGGTCACTGTTTACACTCCAATTGATGCGGGAATGGGTTTGGAGTTGATCAATCAATATGCTTTGTAGGCGTTTTAGGTCCAGACAACATTTTGGCTAAATCATCCAACAGCATTCAGCATCAGGATGCGCACAACCCAAAATAATAACCAAAATCTATTTAAGAGATAAGCTTACCTGTCAAACAAAAACCAGATAACTGCATATGAAACGTCAGGGGCAGAAGTCTTGGCACGGAAGTCCAACCTGACATCTGGCTGTGTCAGGTTAGCGTTAGTCCGCTCTATACCGGAAACCCCCGAAATATCGGCTGTCTGTCCCAGAGTCTTATTAGGTGTCAGACTGATATCAGGGTTACTACACATTTTCCATTTCAAAATTCCATACTTTTCCAGAGTCAAATTTCCAGATTCCTTTGTCAGACCATATTTGACATCTGAGTACACAAGCGTGTAATTTTGTCTTGAAAAGTGGTGGAGACATGTCAACATTGTAAATGACACCTATGGCCACACCATTTGGAGGTTTTGGGGTTGAGCCTCGGTGAAAGTTGGACTTTGAAGAACTTCTCAAGTGAAAACTGAAAAGGTCTGACAGAAATAACTTGACCTTGTAAGACTCAGTGGCTCACAGAGTTTGACAGCTGAATGACAGTTTTGGAAGGGGAGCTGGTGGTGTGATGAAGTTGTCGACCACATAGAGCCAGGAGCCAGGAGCACCCGCGGGAGCCAGCGGGTGCCCGGTTCGATTGCCGCTCCACCACCACTACCCTATTAATATCAGTGTTCAATCTACTGATGATAAAGAAGCATCACTGCTGTCATCTTACATAGCAGCTTATCATGTGAATATTTCTGAAGCCAGAGTCTGATGCAGGGATTGAACCAACAACCTTCTCCACCACATCCATATGTTTATCTCTAATTTTTTAGGCTGAACGGTGATACACGATATATATGTCTGTATTTTCTACAAGTGGGCTAAATGTTCAGTTGGCGAAGGTAAATATGTCTCGCGCTTTTCCCTGCCAGACTCGACTCACCAGAGTGTTGTAGATGGACAGTTCCTCTTTCAGCATCTGGACCTCCTTCTGAAGGTTCTTGATCTGAACCTAACCACAACAATCAATCACATGTTATCCCTCTGCCGTCTGATGACTGACGCATAATGTCAACTCCAAGCACAGAAAGAAATATTAGGCCCAAAGTAGCTTGTGTCATTTAGATCTATGGAATATGTAGCGGAGGGAATAGTGTGATCCTCCCATGCGCTGCGTCCTGCCAATGAAACTCCTCGCTGTCAGGTGAAAAGAAGCGGCTGGCGACTGCATGTATCGGAGGAAGCATGTGCTACTAGTCTACAGCTATCCCCAGATCAGCAGAGGGGGTGGAGCAGCACAGGAGGAATTGGCCAAGTACAATTGGAGGGAAAATGAGAGGAAAATCCAGAAAAAACTTGATTAAAGAAATATGTATGGAATATGTCAGATCATGGGGACTCACTGCAGGGTCCGTGTGTTCGTTAATAGCAGGATCAGTCCGCACACACTTCATTCTGCTGGCAAAACGCAGAGTGGAGAGCTGCAAAGAGCAGATTACTGATCACAACATGAGCATCCATAGTTGAATTGGCACAAATTACAGTGAGAAACAGTCAGCTTTGCTCATTATGTCATGTCTTTCTGTGCTTACTGTTTCTTCATTATGTCATGTCTTTCTGTGCTTACTGTTTCTTCATTATGTCATGTCTTTCTGTGCTTACTGTTTCTTCATTATGTCATGTCTTTCTGTGCTTACTGTTTCTTCATTATGTCATGTCTTTCTGTGCTTACTGTTTCTTCATTATGTCATGTCTTTCTGTGCTTACTGTTTCTTCATTATGTCATGTCTTTCTGTGCTTACTGTTTCTTCATTATGTCATGTCTTTCTGTGCTTACTGTTTCTTCATTATGTCATGTCTTTCTGTGCTTACTGTTTCTTCATTACAGTATGTCATGTCTTTCTGTGCTTACTGTTTCTTCATTATGTCATGTCTTTCTGTGCTTACTGTTTCTTCATTATGTCATGTCTTTCTGTGCTTACTGTTTCTTCATTATGTCATGTCTTTCTGTGCTTACTGTTTCTTCATTATGTCATGTCTTTCTGTGCTTACTGTTTCTTCATTATGTCATGTCTTTCTGTGCTTACTGTTTCTTCATTACAGTATGTCATGTCTTTCTGTGCTTACTGTTTCTTCATTATGTCATGTCTTTCTGTGCTTACTGTTTCTTCATTATGTCATGTCTTTCTGTGCTTACTGTTTCTTCATTATGTCATGTCTTTCTGTGCTTACGATTTCTTCATTATGTCATGTCTTTCTGTGCTTACGGTTTCTTCATTATGTCATGTCTTTCTGTGCTTACTGTTTCTTCATTATGTCATGTCTTTCTGTGCTTACTGTTTCTTCATTATGTCATGTCTTTCTGTGCTTACTGTTTCTTCATTATGTCATGTCTTTCTGTGCTTACTGTTTCTTCATTATGTCATGTCTTTCTGTGCTTACTGTTTCTTCATTATGTCATGTCTTTCTGTGCTTACTGTTTCTTCATTATGTCATGTCTTTCTGTGCTTACTGTTTCTTCATTACAGTATGTCATGTCTTTCTGTGCTTACTGTTTCTTCATTATGTCATGTCTTTCTGTGCTTACTGTTTCTTCATTATGTCATGTCTTTCTGTGCTTACTGTTTCTTCATTATGTCATGTCTTTCTGTGCTTACGGTTTTTTCATTATGTCATGTCTTTCTGTGCTTACTGTTTCTTCATTATGTCATGTCTTTCTGTGCTTACTGTTTCTTCATTATGTCATGTCTTTCTGTGCTTACTGTTTCTTCATTATGTCATGTCTTTCTGTGCTTACTGTTTCTTCATTATGTCATGTCTTTCTGTGCTTACGGTTTCTTCATTATGTCATGTCTTTCTGTGCTTACTGTTTCTTCATTATGTCATGTCTTTCTGTGCTTACTGTTTCTTCATTATGTCATGTCTTTCTGTGCTTACTGTTTGTTCATTATGTCATGTCTTTCTGTGCTTACTGTTTCTTCATTACAGTATGTCATGTCTTTCTGTGCTTACTGTTTCTTCATTATGTCATGTCTTTCTGTGCTTACTGTTTCTTCATTATGTCATGTCTTTCTGTGCTTACTGTTTCTTCATTACAGTATGTCATGTCTTTCTGTGCTTACTGTTTCTTCATTATGTCATGTCTTTCTGTGCTTACTGTTTCTTCATTATGTCATGTCTTTCTGTGCTTACTGTTTCTTCATTATGTCATGTCTTTCTGTGCTTACTGTTTCTTCATTACAGTATGTCATGTCTTTCTGTGCTTACTGTTTCTTCATTACAGTATGTCATGTCTTTCTGTGCTTACTGTTTCTTCATTATGTCATGTCTTTCTGTGCTTACTGTTTCTTCATTATGTCATGTCTTTCTGTGCTTACTGTTTCTTCATTATGTCATGTCTTTCTGTGCTTACTGTTTCTTCATTATGTCATGTCTTTCTGTGCTTACGGTTTCTTCATTATGTCATGTCTTTCTGTGCTTACTGTTTCTTCATTATGTCATGTCTTTCTGTGCTTACTGTTTCTTCATTATGTCATGTCTTTCTGTGCTTACTGTTTCTTCATTATGTCATGTCTTTCTGTGCTTACTGTTTCTTCATTACAGTATGTCATGTCTTTCTGTGCTTACTGTTTCTTCATTATGTCATGTCTTTCTGTGCTTACTGTTTCTTCATTATGTCATGTCTTTCTGTGCTTACTGTTTCTTCATTATGTCATGTCTTTCTGTGCTTACTGTTTCTTCATTACAGTATGTCATGTCTTTCTGTGCTTACTGTTTCTTCATTACAGTATGTCATGTCTTTCTGTGCTTACTGTTTCTTCATTATGTCATGTCTTTCTGTGCTTACTGTTTCTTCATTATGTCATGTCTTTCTGTGCTTACTGTTTCTTCATTATGTCATGTCTTTCTGTGCTTACTGTTTCTTCATTATGTCATGTCTTTCTGTGCTTACTGTTTCTTCATTATGTCATGTCTTTCTGTGCTTACTGTTTCTTCATTACAGTATGTCATGTCTTTCTGTGCTTACTGTTTCTTCATTACAGTATGTCATGTCTTTCTGTGCTTACTGTTTCTTCATTATGTCATGTCTTTCTGTGCTTACTGTTTCTTCATTATGTCATGTCTTTCTGTGCTTACTGTTTCTTCATTATGTCATGTCTTTCTGTGCTTACTGTTTCTTCATTACAGTATGTCATGTCTTTCTGTGCTTACTGTTTCTTCATTATGTCATGTCTTTCTGTGCTTACTGTTTCTTCTATCTGCGCAGCCTCACCATAGATGTTGGCCACAAGCACAGTGTTGCAGTTCCCACCTACAGGGAAACACAAATAGTCATGATGTGAGAAAGAAACACCGTCTTCGATTACACTTTTCTAAAAGTGTATTATAGGTTATATTATTATTATTATTATTATTATTATAGGTATTATAATAGGTGTATAGGTGCTGTAAGTGATTCTGGAGGAAGGATGGAGTCAACATGGTTCTCATTCCCAAGTAGTCAAATACTGACGCTTTGGGTTGGTGATCCGGTCCAGAACACCAACCCAAAGCTTCAATATTTGACTACTTGTGAATGAGAACCATGTTGAGTCAATCCTCTTTATGGAGTTCTCCCTCCTGATTGGATAAAGTGGGATTGTGGGATACCAGAAAATGTTCTCTTCTCTCCTTTACCACAAAGCATATGGAATGGGAGACCCATGTTACTAACCAAACACTGTATATCAGTGATTGCTGTCACTCACTCTCTCTCTCTCTCACTCACTCACTCACTCATTCACACACACACACACACACACACACACACACACACCACTTCCAAACAGAACTCAGGACCAGTGTTCTATTTTGACTAGCATTGTTATTAGCTCAGGCCAGCGGTCTCACCCAGTGAGTCTTTGAGGGAATGTGTGAGCTTGGTCTGTCTGAAGGGAACGTGGTCTCTGCGGCGGTCTGCCAGAGCCAGGATGGCCTGCTCCAGGAACGACAAAGACTTGTTGATGTACATGGCTTCCTTTAACACCTGGCCCTCTGACTGGAGCACACGCAGCAAGAGAACAAGAAGAGAGTGGTGTTATTGAAAAGTAAACAATAGTGAAGTGACATGACAAAACATGGAGAGAGAGAGAGAGAGAGAGAGAGAGAGAGAGAGAGAGAGAGAGAGAGAGAGAGAGTAAATTCGATTTTTTTTTTTACTCCCGAAGGTAGGCCTATATTCCTTTAACAGGATCCTTTGGATCCCCAAATTCAACAGCAGCTATTATTTTATTATTATTATTATTATTATTATTATTATTATTATTATTATTATTATTATTGTTATTATTATTGTTATTGTTATTATTATTATTATCGTCGTCGTCGTCGTTGTTATTATTATTATTGATTGATTGACTGATTGATTTTTTTAATATATTTTTTAGAACAGAATGCATGGTGCTAATTTCACACATTGCCTTAGTCAAAGGGTCCAACATCTTTTGCAAGTGGCAAGTAGTTCATACCTGTTGAGCTGTGCAGAAGCAGAAAAGGAAGGCAAAATATTCAAAAACTCACTCCAGTCTTTCCCAGTCTCTCTGACCCACCCAGATCCACCAGATTCAGCTTGGAGGTGATGAACTTGGCGTCAGACAGAGTCCGAGAGCGAGACTATGATCGAGGGAAACAGTTTCTTACACTTAAAAGTGTGCAAGTGCAAGTGCAACCAAGAGTACACAGCAAACCCTTAAAAATGGACAGATAGTGGAGTAATCCATAAAAGTAATAAGGTCCTATACCTCAATATGCATAGTGAAGATACAATGGGACCTGGAGGAGTTCTTGTTCAGGGCGTGAGCTCCGATTATGCGATTCATCTCACCCTGAATAAAGACAGAAGAGATTTACTCATTCACTTTTTGGGGTGACCTATGACCTGTTAATAGTGCATTTTTCCTCTAAATGTGGGCTTTGCAGCTATAAAGCACACACCTCAAACAGCAGGTTCAGGGCCTCCTCCTCACTGTGGACTGGGTGCAGAGACAGACCTCTGATGAACACTCCTCTGCCCGGTTCCTCCATCACCACCATGCCCCGTGGAGGCAGGTCTGGGGCGCCCCGCACCGACGACAGCAGGTCAACCAGGGTCTCGTTGTAGATCTCCAGGTAGGACAGGTGCACAGAGAAAGTGTGCTCAGATCTCTTTTCCACCTCCTGGAACACCTGAAGACCAAACGGGAAAATACCAGATGTCTCCACACTCACTACGCCACCCTGCTGCATAGCATAAAGGGGAATTGGTAAAAATGACGTTTGCTCTTTCGACAAGGTGTGAGTTACCTCCTGAAGGGCCCGGGGAATGATGCCTCTCTGCTTGTATGATTCGGTGGATCCTGTCATGGTGTAGGTCTTTCCAGAACCTGTCTGCCCAAAGCACATCACAGTACCTGACGGAAACACAACAAAAGATGATATAGCAACAGCACCCACATCTCAACTTGTCGGCAAATAAGAAGATCCCCCTTGTTTTCAAATTAACCACATTTGTGTTTATCCAGTGGGTTTTGAAAGGGCTTCTTAAGCCTAAGAATGGTAGAATTCATTCAACCTATAGAAGACCATGTAATCCTTCAGTTGAAACATGAAAATCACCCAAATTAGAGTTTCAAGTTTTTCCACACAACAATATGCCATTTGGTACACACCAATATCACTATTTAGGTCCAGTGGGGATCAATGCCCTTTCCCTTCAATAATTGTCCAGTCTTAGCTAGGTTGACCTCAGGTACTCTGTACTGTAACATGTACCATTATAACCCTCCAGTGCTCCCAGTATGACCCGTTGGCCCACTCGGGCGTACACCTCCTCCTGGGAGATGTCATGCAGGACGCCATCCAGCCGGAAAGACCAGGAGCTCAGCCGGTTCTTCACTGCCAGCTTTCTGACATCTCTCTTCTGATAGATATTCACTGTCTGAGGAACAGGACACAGAAACGCTATCAAACTCAGGCATTATCTTTGCATCAGTATGCCAAAATGAAAGTAATACATAGAAATGTTGCTCTAAATCCTGCTGCTATTTAGTTGTGCTGTGATAAGATACATGACTGAACATTGAATATATTCTGAATATTTGACATGCATTCACAAGTTCTTTCACTCATTGACAAATCCCTTACAGTCACAAGTGGGTCAGATTAAAAGAAAGGTAGTAATGGAGGCAATTTATAATATTTTGTGGCTGAAGCAGTAAATACTGTCTCACCTTAATGTGAGAAATACACTCAAGTAAGTCAAGGGATAAGGTTGTAAAACAGGCTAACCAAGGATGTATGTAATGTAGAGTGGTACAACCATGGGCGTAGCCAGGATTTGAGAAATACCGAGGTCATTTTAGCGTGATGTGGGGGGTCCGGGGGGGGGCTCTCCCAGCCACGAAAATGTTGTCCATTTTAAAGTAAAATGCTTCAATCTGGTGCACTTTGAAAGCAAAATTAAGAGGCTAGATCTATAAAGAACTACACACATATTAGATTAATATCATCTTTACTGTGCTGTTGCTTTACAATGATACAAAAAATAAATATCTCCACATAATATATATTCTGCATAGCCTACAGGTCACATTATGGTAGAATACTGCTGGATTAAATACAATGGCCCATCTACACCAACATCACTTACAGATGAGTTACTTACCCATTCATTTCAATAGAACTGTCCCCAAAGTCTAGCCCCAATCTAACCCCAATGCAAAATGTGAACGTTGTGAGGAGAGTTATGTCTCTTCCTTCTATATAGCACACAAAGAGGAAGCAAATTATTGCATTTCTGATCAACTATGTCAAATATCATGTTATTTATGAGGGCTTTAAAACATCAATGACAGATGGATAGATCTGGGGGCTGGGGCTATTTTTCTTAAAAGAAACAAAAAAAAACAGAGGTCATGACCTCTGTGTCCTCAATGGTAGTTACGGCCAAACCCAGCTCAAAAAAGTAATAAGGAGCTGCACGCCAAAGTACAAAAGTACAACAATTTATTATATAAACTAGGGGAAAATAACTAGCCAACACAAACTAAAGGAACAGACCAAAATGTGTGCATAGGTGAGGCGGGAGAGAGACTGAATAAGCTGAAGGCTTTTAAAGCCCAGGTAGTACACCGGGCCCAGGTGCACCCAATCAGCCTAACGACCCCAACCACTAGGCGTCGTAACAAAGTGTAAACCCATGTAAAATCAGTTTACCCACCTTTTGTTTTGCAGAATAATTTACCAATCGTTAAAATATAGCCTATTTTTTCATGTTTTTAGCGGGGGGTTCCTATCTGGAGGAAACCCCAGGGGAGCACGGGGAGAATGTGCAAACTCCACACAGAAAGGCACTGAGGACATGGGGATGGGGACACACCCTCAACGCCCACAGCGTCCCAGGTGGGAATCAAACCCAGGACCCTCTTGCTGTGTGTGTGCTGTCTCAATTCCCCCCCCGGGGATCATTAAAGTCTTTCTGATTCTGATTCTGAGGCAACAGCACTACCACTGTGACCCCAACATAGCATTTTTTTTTATTTCTCACCTAGTATACTGTAATCGTCTCCACGAGCCCTGAGATGCCAAGTTGACTTGAAAAGACATCATTTACACCTTGTTTTAGCTGAAATATAGTGCAGCTGGACGTGCCCGATTATTCCTCGAGCAACTGGCTCCAGTGCAGATTTCAGCTAAAAACAGGCGGCAACTTATGTCTTTTTAAGTCAACTTGGCATCTCAGGGCTTGTGGAGACTTGGATTATGTAGGGTGAACAGTATGGAAGCATCTTTTTCCTTCTTTGTTTTTTTTGTTTTTTTACTTTTTTACACGTTTTTGCTGTTTTTGGCTACCTCATACAACCCCACATGAAAAAATCTGAAATTTTCCTTTAATTTCAGTAATCAACTGGGAAGTTTCATGGTGAATGGTGATAATTAAAAATGTGACAACTGAATGCAAATATTTTGCGGTGTGGCGGCGATGTGGCTGCCCTGGGTATAACCAAAGTTAATCGCCTACATTTTAGCGTTTTACCGTTTATAGGTAATAACCGTTTCGGTTTCCCTTGCTTTACGCTGCTTCACTAGTAGTCTAATAATATCTTATCAAGTGGCTTCCAAAAGACCTACAAAAGAAACCTACCTGTCCATCTGGAAGACGTTCAATAAGACGTTGAGCGAAGTTTGCCGTTGGTCTGATCCGGACAAACACGCTTACTTCACTGCTGTGAGCCTTCATACCTCCACGGCAAAACAAATCCAAACGCTTCACAACTCTGGTGTGCATTAAAATATATGTCTTAAGCTATTGCTGTAAGGTTTGGGAATAAAAAAAGCGACATTACAACTTCATCGGTCTGTAAAGCGGGGCACGCCATCCATCTCTCATGTTTACATTCCGCGTCATGACAACGCGCGGATCCTTCCTGTGCACAGCGCGTTATTATTATGGAACCCACCGCGGTTTTGGGCAGACCACGCCCTGTGCCCGCCTACGCAGCAGTCAAGCGCGGGGATTGGCCAGGCGCCCATGCTCACGTGAGCCAATGGGACGAGTATTTATTTTGACAATGTGGTGTGGGAGATTCAAGCTGTCAAAAGGCAAGAACTGTCAAAAGGGAACAAAAGGCTCGCTCCTGGACAATCCCTATATATATAGGCTATATAGAATTTGCGACTTCAACACCTCTTTGTGTGTATATATATATACACAGTACACACACACATATATATATATATATATATATATATATATATATATATATATATATATATATATATATATATATATATATATATATACACACACAAAGGCTGTTTAATGTTCTATTTCAGTTATTTCAGTTTTGTCTTGATAGTAGCACTATTCCGGCACAGTGGCACAAAAGTGTTATTCTCCCATTCCGAAATCTTCTTAGTTGTGTGTATAAAGTGTAGCCTACTCCTCATTGTTAAATTGTAGATTGAGAGGTCAGGTCTGCTTGTGGATGAGCAAATCGGGGTTTAGAAAGAGCTTGTATTGATCATATATGCAGTGAGTCACTTCAACTGTACGTGCAATAATTAAGGGGGGGGGAAATCGACTTTTGCTTGTTTTATTGACTTCCAGAAGGCGTTTGATTGGATAAATAGGGACCTTCTTCAATATAGGCTGCTAAACTCTGGAGTCAATGGGAAATTCTACTATGCCATTAAGTCTCTTTATCAAGCTCCTGTTGCCCGTGTACAGGTTAATGAATATTCTACTGGATGGTTCATTGGTTCCCCCAACAATTCGGCGTGAAACAAGAAGATGTCATGTCTCCAACTTTATTTTCCATTTTTGTCAATGATTTAGCCCTTCAAATCAAGGCATCCAATAAGGGAATCAGGGTTGATGACCAGACTGTGGGCATATAATTGTACGCGGATGACATTGTCTTACTTGCTGAGCATGAAAATGACCTGCAGATCATGTTGAACATTGTTGCTGAATGGTGCTGGAAATGGAGACTTATTGTAAACGAAGACAAAACACAAATCATGCATTTTAGACCCACATCAATGAATAGGAGCTCTTCTGTATTTCATTTTGGCCCAACAGTACTATCATATAAAGATCACTATAAATATCTGGGCATGACGCTGGACGAGCATATGACCTTTAAGGAGGGAGTCAGTGTTCTAGCTCAATCAGTGGGCAGAGCCCTATCTGTACTGAACAAAGGTAAACATTGTGGTAATTTGGGATTCCATACTTACACACAGCTGTATAACTCCTGTGTCTGTCCTGTGTCGGATTATGCTTCTGGTGTTTGGGGTTCCCGCGAACATCTAAGCTGTAACACTGTGCATCACAGAGCTATCCGTTATTTATAGGAGTTCACAAATGTACATCAGTTCTGGCCATCAGTGGTGATATGGGATGGGAATGCCCAAACATCAGACACAAAGGTCAAATGCTCCGACTATGGAATAGACTTGTGAGGATGTCTGATCAGAGACTCACAAAAAAGATATTTGACTGGAACATTGCTCATAGACATCCCTGGGCAGTTGAACTGAAATCCTTATTCCATCTGAACGACTTGTCATTTATTTTTCATAACAGGTTGGTGTGTGATATCCGGGAGACTATGAGTAATATGTTCCTTCGGTAGGCTATAAAGATAAATGGTCTGTTGATTTGTGGTATAACCCAAAGCTAAGAACCTATCGTCTCATAAAAGACAGTTACTGTGTAGAGCCTTATGTAAAGTTTGATTTGGACAGACGAAAAAGGTCCATGTGTGCACAGTTACGAACTGGAACTCTGCCCTTGGCACTGGAGACTGGTAGGTTTAACGCTGCCTACCCCTGAAGAAGACAGACTCTGTTTACTTTGTGATTTGTGTGAAATTGAGAACGAGATCCATTTTCTATTCTATTGTACAGCTTATGATGATACAAGAGAGATACTTTTCAGTAAAATGTCCTCTATTTATGCAGATTTTTTAGATGGATGATTATGAAAAACTTGAGTTGTGTTTCAAGAAAGGGACCTTCTTTGTAACAAACTTTATTTCCCAGGCCTGCTGGGAGCAAAGGCATAATGTTCTGTTCAGAAAGTAATGATCTGTTTTGTTGTTTAAGGAGTATATTGTACTGTGATTTAGTTGTATTTTTATAGTTGGCTTATGTTATACTGTATTTTGTGTGTCTTGTAAGCCCATGTGGGCTGGGTACTGTTAAGTGCATGACACAATGAATAAAAACAAGTCAATCAATCAAAATCTTTCATCTTAAATATATATATATATATATATATATATATATATATATATATATATATATATATATATATATATATATATATGTATATAGTAGATATATATAGATATAGATATAGATATATAGATATATAGATAGATATATATATATATAGGCTATATAGATATAGATATAGATATAGATATATAGATTATAGATATATAGATAGATAGATAGATAGATAGATAGATAGATAGATAGATAGATAGATAGATAGATAGATAGATAGATAGATAGATAGATAGATAGAGATATCTATATAGCCTATGACTTGTTTAAAGGTTAACTTTGCAAGTCAAGAAGTCACAGTTTTGTCGTAAAACGTGGTTCAACATGGGATCCAGGGACCCCCAGGGGTCCTTGAGGAGGTTCCAGGGGGTCCCCAGCAAAAAGGGGAATAATTTATTTTCTATAATTCCATCCATGACAGAATGTATGACAATTTTGGTCATGTTTCATACACTTTCTGTAATAAAACAGCTAAAAGCAAAAATCTTATCAGATGGGCGACCATAGCTGGGACAAATATTTCTTATCAAATGGGGGTCTGGTCCGTGGTCTAATTTGTGTCAGTTTAGGGGTCCTTCATGTGAAAAAGTTTAAGAACCACTGCACTATAAGCCACCTACTGGAAAAACGTATGCTGGCAACACAAAAAGCGGTTTATCTCAAGAACCGTTCGTCCGATGTATTTCAAACTTTGTAAGCGCGCTGCTGGCAACCCGACAGAGTGCAATGCCGAACTTCACGCAATCATCATAGCGCCACCTATTGGCAACACAAAAAGCAGTTTATCTCAAGAACCATTAGTCGGGTCACGGGTGGACTTCAAACTTGGGAATTGCATTGCTGGGAACTTGGCGGAGTGTGGTGCTGTATAGTCATAGTGCCACCTAGTGGCAACATAAAAAATGTGAACATAAACATAAAAATGTGGGTTATCTTGATAACCATTTGTCGGATCGACTGCAAACTTGGCGGGTGCGCTGCTGGGAACCCAGGAAAGTGCAGTGTCGAATTGCATGCAATTCAACCAATCGGGGGGGGGGGGGGGGGGCATGATGTGTGAATGGGGGAGGGGAGGAAGGGGAACGGGCACTGTACATACATACATACAATGGTATACAACAGATCATTGATACACTAACACACAACGAGGAAGAGGAGGAAATGACATCGGAGCAAACCCTAAGTACAGCTCCTCAATGAAGATGAAGAGAACTGAGGGAGAGTTTTCATAACTCCTGGTCAAGAGAGACTGACTCTCTTCTCTTTGACTGTAGAAATGGGTGAGTTATATAATGTATATATTAACAAACAAACAAAACATCCAAAAATGCAAATTCAAATAAACCTCTTCTCCTTTGAGAGAGAGAGCCTGCAAAAAAAAAAAGTGTGAGTTTTGAGTTGCCTGAAGTAGTAGGGCTACTGAATAGTTAGGTCAAAGAACATTGGTTAGTTGTTCTAACTGAGCAATCTTAAGATAATAAGTTCAATCAGCAAATGTCATGCTGATTCAGGTTTCCAAGTTGAATGCATTCATTGATTAACTGAAATCCAGTATTATTTATTTTTCCACCAGGTTTGCAACTTTCAGTTCCAGTTCCTCTTATTTATTTTTCCACAAGGTTTGCAAGTTTCAGTTCCAGTTCATCGTATATGTTTTTCACGGGTTTGGTTTAAGTTTGTGTTCATCTTGTATCACATGATTAATTAATACACAGCTCAGTAGGCCTATGCCGCTGCAATACACTTACTTGTAGTGGATTGTACTTGTCATGCATCTGAGAGAAACTTAGGCTACTTGATTGTGAATTCCCAGCTACATAGATACGATAGATAACAGTAGATCTATCATGTTTTTTTAATCAGAAAATGACCTATGATTCACCAAACATACATACATAAACAAGTATCTATCCTGTAACTTCATTCAAACCAGAAGGAAGAGTTTCTGGAGAGTTAAACCAAATTTGCAATGCATACTAGGTCTGCTAATAAATGAACAGCGTTGAGTTTAGTGAATGCTTTATCATAAACTAACAGTGTTTAATATTGAATGCTTTATAAGGTTTTCAACTCATAATTTTAAGTCACAAGATGTAAACTCATGATTTTAAGTCATGGAGCTCATAACTAACACAACATATCTATATACATTGTGTTAATCAATGGATAAAGATGAGTTGATTTCACTAAATTGCACTATGAGTTTTTAGAGTTAGAGTTGCACTACTGCCATCTTCTGGAGTTAGTTAACTCCTACAATCTCCAGTTTGTCATATTTTTCCTATCAGTCCAGTTGTCTTAATAAAGTTGACCAAATACTACATACCAGAGCCTATCATTTCTGTTCTTCTGGAGGTGTAATTACAGGTTTCCACCCGTAGCCACAGCAGAGATGGCGCTGTTTCTTGCTGGGAAGTGGAAGAACAACAGCCATTTTCAATGGAAACGACAGGCCGAGACAGGCTCTGGCATAACAAAAATGGCTCGGTATTGGAATCTACACAATATATAAGAACACGAATAGCCCGGTTATGCAGACAACAACCTTGTGTTTAATAAGGCAAGCTGTGTTATTGTGATTGCTATACGTGTGAAAAAGTAGGGCCTTTATGAATGGAGCCCGCAGTGAAAATACAGGGTCCTTGTGTGAGACTATGATTGAGTGAAATGAATGACTAGTCAAATTCTGAGGCTACACGGGGCTCTTCAAACCACCCCTCCAAAATCACAACAAAAATGTCAATTTAAAAGGTCTTTGGTCCTGAGTCTGTCCTCAGTTAAACTCGTGGAAGGATTAATCTGGTTTAATTTATCAGACTAGAACAGTTGATGCAGAGTACAGCCCAAAATCTAACAGACTCCACCCACATGGGACAGTATAAAGCATGTGTGCATGCGGATAGAATGCTGACTTGTGTTGAAGATGAGGGGAATCATACTGCTTTGTTTGTTGGGCCTTATTCTAGCAGCGCCTGTGATGGTAAGATTTCTACCAAATTTATGATAGCATAAAGGATAATAACCCATCTATTGCTATTTGTTTGGTCATTTTTAAATTACATTTCTGAGAAGTCTGGCTTGGACATTTCTTTTGCCTTTCTAATTGCTCCAAGGCAGTGTTTCCCAACATGGGGTCTGGAGACTACCAGGTAGGTTCCAGGTATGCCCAGCAAAACTAGACAATTAGACAATGGAGAAGAAAGACTATTTTGATAATAGGTTCGCTGTTATCTCTCTACCTACAACATACAGATAGTCATGGGATTCTGGACAAAATCATATCAAACAAAAATAGCCTATTCTCAGATTTGGGTAAAAGAGACTAAATTAAATTATGGATCCTTGAATAGATATGAAAAAGTTGAAGATCACTGCTATAATAATGGTACATAGCCTATTCAATAGGACACTTGTTAAGACTAACAGCTATGTAAGAAGGACAATATTTTTTGATTTTTGTACAAAAAGCTCTGATTTTAACCATTTTATTTAATTCTATCCAAATATGGATGAACAAGCCAGACACCAGCATGTATCATACTGCTCTAGTTTCTATGAAAACAAATTAATGTATTGATCATTTTGCTGTTTTATTTGATAAGCGGTGTGTCAGTGTCCTTTTAGGAACAGAGTAAACAAATTCCTCAAAGGAAACTGGGGAATGGTACACTATTATGGCCTTTTTTTTTTTTTTTTTTTTTTTTTTTTTTTTTTTATTTATTTATTTATTTATTTATTTATTTATTTATTATTTTTATTAATCTTACTGGGGGTCTTTTACTTTCAGTGGCCACCGGGAAGCAGGTCGCCACTTGAAAATGCAACAAATGAGACTGGGTCATTAAGTGCCACAAACGATGTAGGTGCACTTTGTGGAAGCATGTTACTATAATGTTATATTTACCAGCTAAGAGCTGGTCAAACTGGCAGGAGTTAAATGTTGTGACTAATGGTCTCACCTCCTGTGGACAGATTGATTAGTTCAGATTAAATTTGAGATGATCCCTCTGTGGGCATATTAGGCCATTGCAGCAATAAAGAATAGGATATAGCCTTTACTGTATATAGGACTAGAGCAAATATTGAAGGTATATTCATAATATTGAGAATAATTCAACAAACAATAATTGCAAAACATTATTGGAGTCCAATACAATATACTGTCTGATGGTATATATTAGGACCATGATTAGGACTCATGTTAAGACTAACATGTCTGATTAGTGTTAAATATAAGAAGAACCAGACTGGATAAACAAGCCAGAGACAAGGCCTACAGCATGTATCATACTGCTGTAGTTTCTATGAAACAAGTTCATGTATTGATCATTTTGTTGCTTTATTTGATGAGTGGCGTGTCAAAGTCCTTTAGGAACAGAGTCAACAAAACCTCAAAGGGAAACTGGGCAATGATACACTATTATGTCCTTTGATCTAGCAGGGGTTCTCTCAGTCTAATACTTTATTATTTAAGGTGATTTTTTTTTTACTTTCAGATGGCAGCGGAAAGCCAGGAGCAAACAAGTGATGTAGGTGGACTTTCTTGAAGCATGTTACAATAATGTTTTATATACAGTATATATATATATATATATATATATATATATATATATATATATATATATATATATATATATATATATATAGAGAGAGAGAGAGAGAGAGAGAGAGAGAGAGCAAATATTGAAGGTATATTCATGATATTGAAGATAATTCAACAAATAATTGGTAATAATTGGTAATAATTGATAGCATATAACTAAACACTTTAAAAAAGACCCTATTCAATACAATTTAGGACAACACATGAGAGTGAAATCATACTACTTTTTAAAGGCTATTATAACTTAGGTAATTTGAGACAAAATTATAACAATTATATAGACACGATCTTGTGTAGCTACTTTAGACACACTGAATGAACTTCAGATGTTTTCATTTCCCCAAAAGGCATATAGCCTATTGATTTTAGGATGCAAACTCTTCAAATAGCCTACTCATTACATAGTCATCAGTGTAACAAATTCTTGATTTCTTTTTCTCTCAGTTTGCACACGGTTATTGGCAACCTCTTGAGCCCGAGGGAGATTTTGAATCGGACGATTTTGAATCGGAAGCAGAGGGTAAGAAAATGATGAGCACACACTCACAATTTAATGGTTCACTCCCATCAATTTTGAAGGTTCCAACAACCTTTACTCTGGATTAGTCGTCCTCAAAGGGGGGGTCCAGGGACCCCCAGGGTTCCTTGAGGGGGTTCCAGGGGTCCCTAGCAAAAAGGGTAATCATTTATTTTCACTAGAATTTCAACTCTAAGTAACACTGACAGAATGTGTGACTATTTTGGTCATGGGTTTCATACACTTTCTGTAATAAAACATCTAAAAGTGTGACCACCCCTTCCCACTCTCCTGGCCCTGGCTTGCAGGAGCCTGGTGTTGGAGTCGTTAGGCTGATTGAGTGCACCTGGGCCCGGTGCACTCCATGGGCTTATGAAGATCTTCAGGCCATTAGCCTTTTTCACCTCAGCCATTTTGTGTCTAAAAGGCAGGAAGTAAGACAGGTACAAGCAAAACATGAACAAGGGCCCCGGCACTGGAACACTAAATGGATTGGAAGTTGGAAACTCTCATTATGTTTTGCTTGCACCTGTGTTACTTCCTGCCTTTTAGACACTAAATGGCTGCTGATGAAAAAGGCCCATTCAATATCGCTTCTTCCTCACTGATGCACCTTTTGTCCTGTTCTTTGTTTAATAAGGAAGTAACAGATGAGGGGAATCATACACCAAAGAAAAAGTTAAAATAATAATGTATAATGTAACTAAGACTAATGGAACATAACTAGACAACACAAACTATATTAAATAAACAAACAAACAGAACAAAAGGTGCATAGGTGGGGTGGGAGAGAGACTGAATGGTCTGAATGGCAAAATGGACCCATTGTAGAGCAACCCTTTTGAGGCGGTAAAAGCAGGAAGTAAAGCAGCTGTACGATAATACCATTAATTATGCTCCCATTCTGTTTAGGTGTTCCAGTGCCAGGTGCCCTCATTAATGCTATTACACCTGCATTACTTTCTGCTTTACCACCTCAAAAGGTTGCTGTGAAATGAGCTATTCATAGTATTCTGATGTCACAAGCCTTTTTCCTACCAATATGGCGCTACAATACACACAGCCCATTGGCTGTAAGTGTCACTTGATTGTAATCACCTGTTAATTGATCACAATCACCTGTTGTTTTCCTACCAAAATGGCCGTGTGGTGATGTAACAGAATACTATCAATAGTTCCAGGAAGTAAGGTTCTACCGGGCCTAGGTGCACTCAATCAGCCTAATGATGCCAACAACAGGCTCCTCCTGCAAGACAGTGCCGGGAGAGTGGGAGGGGTCACAAAAGCAGAAATCTTAATCAGATGGGCAGGACCAGAGCCGTATAATAGAAGAGTTCTGACATCTCCATTCACTCCAATGGACCAGTTTTTTTCCAGGAAGTAGAAAGTGGAACTCTTCAGTAAAAAAAGCAGCACTGTCGAGTTGCATCAAAATAGACAGTGTTGTACTTTGAAAGGGTTTTTCATCCCTTGAAATGAATCAAATTGTACATTATCGGCTTTATTTTAGCATGCAAAAGTAGCGCGAGACCCATTCCTGGCTGTTCATTGGCTAATGATTCTTGCATTTTGGTCCTCCGCTGACGCCACTCTCTTACTAGAGGACACTAGGCAGGACCCCTGGGACACAATCTTATCCAATGGGGCTCAGTGGTCTAATTTGTGTCAGTTTAGGGGTCCTTGACATGAAAAAGTTTCAGAACCACTCCTCTCGATAATAACTGAGAAAAGTGATTGGTGTTGCTAATAATCTCAGCAATGTGTGGGTGTTTAAAAGACAGTAAAAGAGGGTGTGGCAAGTATGAATGACATTTCTTTATTTTGAGTGTTATATCTTTATGCCCTCAATATTGTTCATCTTGTCTTTTCCAGTCAACGAGCCACAGAGAACAAACACAACAGAGATGCTGAACTCCACAGTCACCAACACAACAGAGACGCTGAACTCCACTAATGCAGATAATGGACCAATGGTCTTGGTCTAAACGGACCAAGAGAAGTGTCATCAGGATGAAAGCCAAATAGAAGATGAATCATCCTGATGTAAATCTGTCTCCTTCAAATAAATGTTTTATGTATTGAGATTTTTTTTTCATTTGTGGGTTTAGTTCAAGGCCAATTGCTTAAACTTCGATCATACTCAACCCCCCCCCCCCCCAAAATAAGTTCACTTTGAATGTATCAACCATGACAATTACAATATTTATCACACACCTACTCTTAACAAAATTATTGATATCACAACATTGATACAAGTGATGGTACTTTCTTTTGCTTGACAAATGGATAACAATTCTACAGACTGTGCCCTCTTGATTTTGGAGATATTGAATGATTAAGTGTATAATGCTTTCTTTCAAAAGAAAAAAATGCTATATGGTGTTTTTGGACACTTTAAAAAATCTGCACTTCTGACAAAAAATTCAGACGACGCATCATTCACAAGGATCACTTTATTTTCTTTGTGTTAGGCTGTTCTCTTTTCATTAGACATGTTAACTACTTCCACCCACAGTGGGTAGGGTCAGCATTCCCTGACATCTTTTATGGCAAGGACAGAAACATGAAACATAAATCCAGTTCTTCTTCCCTATCCAAACACAACGATGCTTGTAAGAACCCATTTGATTGCAACTGGGTAAACGAAACCATTGTCTTGTGAGTCGATAGCGCGCTCCGGTCCGTTGGTTCCATGGCAATATGTAATTACAGAAGAGTAGATGCTTTAACTCATGACTCATGAATGAAAGGTATTACAGTACTACCTGTTCTTAAAAAAGTTTGAGACAATATGTTTGCCTATGAGGGAAAGCCTTAATGAAAAATAAATGGTTAACACTGGGGCTGAAAAGTTCCACTTCTTTACATAAAATTGTGTCTTAGTTAAAACTAATGCAATGCATCCGGGAAAAAGCTCAACAAATATGAATTTAAAGTGGTGTAACAAACACCAGTCTTTATGTGGCGTACTGCAGATTGTGCATTTCTTGACATTGTAACATCTGTGACCATCTACTGTCAAACCATGGTAAACCACTTGTTTCTGCACAGTGGACACACATAAGAGCAAATATATGATTTTAATGTTGGCTGAATTTAACTGAATAGGATTTGATAAAGTCAGTTACGAAAGGAATGATTCAAGATTAGAAATTAGCTTTAATTATGCCTTTGTCGATGTCTAAGAAACCAAAATAAAATGAGGGTATAGCGAAATCAAACGGTGGATATGAAGGACAGTTAGTAGTTGTAATTATCAGGCAAACTACAACAGCACTACATTCTTCAACAGAAGTGTTTCTTTTCTTCACAAAGTGGTGAGATCCAGAGGCAGGCAACAGCCCATGAGACGACAAGCAAGGTTCTCTCCAGATGACAAAGCAGTTTCTCTCTTTAACAGTAAGGCCACTTTAAATAGTTGAGGACCACAACCTTTTACTCCTTGTCCACAGATCTTTGCAGAGGTCATCATCATTAAGGAAAAAAACAAAGCTTGAAGTTTCTAAATGAAAGAGCCTGATGGCCAGCTTGTACAGTACGTGGGGGGTTGTTTGCCCCATTCACCACCACAGCGAAAAGCTCAGTCCACATGGTCACCACAGCTATGCTGCTGAGGTAGTCTCCCCCTCCCGTAACCCAATCCGCAACTCAAACACACCCCAAAACAACACCATGTGCGATTGGGTTATAACGATCTTGCAAAAAAATATATATTTTAACAGAAGTTCGTAAAATCATCTTGCCTAAAGTCATCTTCGATCCTCTGTGGCTTTATCGAAGCAAGTTGAAGTCCAGAGAGAAGTTGCATCACAACTGCTGCTCCGAGTACAATCCACAAAGGTCAACTATGTTGTCATTTGTTGCTGCTGCAGTGTCGTACATATGGGTGTATTTTGCCAATTCTTTTTTCAATTATTCCCTGTTGCCCCTTCAGATGCAGTCCCTCAGTTTTGCCAACCAAGTGCTTGTGTATATAATGTATGTAATTCATCTATATGATGGGAGTGTCACTGTATGTGTTGTAGTGGTATTTCTATGTATGAATCAGAGTGTCTATGTGTCTGTGATGCTGTGTGTGTGTGTGTGTGTGTGTGTGTGTGAGAGAGAGAAATAAGCAGTGTGGTGATGGTGGCAGCACGAGCTTTGTCGGGACTGCAGTCCATCCACACAGCTGTTGTTCAGCTTCCTTCAGGGGGCGGGGCTGGGCAGGACTGCGCTGGAGGGGCAGGGGGGACAGAGGGGGATGCCTCTACTTATCCCCCAAGCAGGCGTACTGGTTGTCAAGCTGCAAATGCTGCATAGAAGCGCCGCCTCCCTCCTCTCTACCACGGCTCTTGTGCTTCACCACCTCAAAGGTCTTCTCCATTTCTCTGTCCCTAAAAACACACACATCGTTTGATTCACGCTGAAATGTGACCACACTTTTCGGAATGCGTACGCCTTAAAACAAAACTATTGTCAATGACGACTTCACTTACTTGCGTGTCTCCACATGCTTGGAGGAGGACAGCAGAGAGGGGAACTGTGTGTCACTGGAAGTATCAGGAGGGCCTTGGGTGGGGCCTCGTTTGGTGGTGGTCAGCCGGGCACCGGGGGGGCGATATACACCACTGGGCTTGGCTTCAGGCACCTCCTCTTCCTCTGTAGCCACCAAACGAACCAATTAGAGCAGTGGTTCTCAACCTTTTTGAGTCGCGAGCCCCAAAACACTTTAGGCTGGGGTTCCACTCACAGAAACTTGTTTATACAGTTTTAAAATATATATTGTTTACATCGCTTTATATTTAATACATAAAATCATTGGTAAAAATAGGGGGGGGGGGCAACAGTTTTCCTTTTGAGGGGTGATTTTCTTATACTAGATTTGCCTTCAAATCTAGTTTGGTGGGCCTCAGGCCTGGTCCAAATTAATTTATGATTTCCCTGCAGACTAATAAATTGAAAAAGGCATGAAAAACTAAACAGGGAGGATCAGAGCCAGTTTACTCACCCACGGGTGGGGGTGGGGCAGGAGCAGTGCCAGACTTGTTCCAGGGCCCAGACACTTTGTCTCCACTGACCAGGATGATCTCTCCATCTTCGCCAACCTCCTCCTTTTCATACCCTTCGTCTTCCTCCCTCTCGTCACTGCAAACAAGCAGAAACGGTCAAGCAGAGATGAGCACACCTGGAGCAGCCCACAGCTCCTACTGTACACACACAGGTTACACTTCTGCCTTCACCTTATCTGTAAAGCTTGGAGGCGAAGGCCGCTGTAGTCCACTTCCTTCTGCTCAAACTCTTTCCATTCCTCATCCTCCTAAACAGACACAAAGCACACTTAAGCCCATTACACTGTCATCATTATATTCATTCTCTCAAACAAATCATTGCACAGAAAAGTGTTCAGGGTAATTAGCCTTTTTCAATTCCCACCCTATTCACCCATTTTGTGTCTAAAATGCAGGAACACAGGTGCAAGTAAAAAGCAGTAACGAGGGCTCCGGCACTGGCTCACCAAATGTATTGCAAGTTGGAAACCGTCATTAATGTTATGCTTGCACCTGTGTTACTTCCTGCCTTTTAGACACAAAATGGGTGAATTGGGTGGGAAGTGAAAAAGACTAATGATTCATTGGTTGAGTTCTTCTTGGCAAACAGCTGGAGCCATAGAAAAGGTGCCACGGACCAGAAATACCTGCATGGTACTAAGCATGGCAACGTTGTCACCAGAGTTACAAGTTGTGTGACGTTATATTCATATTAGATGGTTTAGGAATGCCATCCAATTCCCAGGCATCCGCTAAAGCTGTCAACCACCGAAACTGATGATGGCGGCTTGGCCTGGTCAGAGAAGCACGACTGAAGCAGAATGACAGCTTTTCCAGCGTCAGTAGCTTGTAGATACACCAACCTGCCTAAGCTAACACCGCCGGGTTATTTTTCCACATCATACATTCATAAACATAAGAGCCTCGGCCGGCGGTTTCCCCAGATAGGGTTAACGTTACGTGGAAAAGCACAAATCGCAAGAGCTAATGTTAACGCCTTGACAACTTCAGTACGTCCGCCCAGGGCAGGCAGGCAGGCCGCCGGTCTCTCCCGGGACAGACAGCACTCCCGTTACTTTACCTTCTCAATCTGTGCATCCTGATTCTCATTTTTCGTCGACTTTTCCTTTTCCTTCTTTTTCATTTTCATGGCCGCTGACGTGGCGGGTGCAGCGGCCGACTCCTTGGTATCCTTGGATTTCTTCTTCTTTTTATCCCTCTTGGCAAAGAAATCGTCCAGACTCTTCTCTGATACATCCGCCATTTTCAAAGAGCAACGTCGCTGTAGCTAGTTAGCTAAACCTAGCAATGACAAATCCCAATTCTACGTGCGGACAGCTGTTAAAACGATGAGGCGATAGAGCGTCGCTTCGTGTCCTAACAGTTTGACTTCTCCAAAGACGGATAAAAAGTGTTCCGCCTGATTCCCTGTGTGCAACGTAACACTTGCTACCTGGCCCGGTTGCTAGCTATCAACCATGCGATGCACACGGGCTATTTGACAATCTGTACCATCACCCGGAAGTACTTTCCATCCTGACCCGGAAATGATACGCGTAGAATGATGTACTCAACAACCAATCAACTTCGCTGTGGAATTTCAGAAGCCACCCAGCCCAGCCAACCTGTTTGTACCTGGTTTGTACATGTGCAGGTGCAGGTATTGTACATATTGTAATTTTTATTTATTTATTTATTTATTTATTTATTTATTTATTTATTTATTTATTTATTTATTTATTTATTTATTTATTTATTTAGTGTCCACTTAATAATTGTCAGTATTTATTAGGGTTCCAGTTTGCTCAAATTGCTTTATTGGCATGAATGTCAACAATATTGCCAAAGCATCAAGAAACAATTAGGCTACATTAAACATTAAACATCACTACTCGTGAATAATACAATAATACACTAATACAATACATACAATACATACAATGCAATAATTATAATAATACATATTAATTATGAAACATTGAGATTGATACACATAGCACTAGATAAGATACTATGGCGGATACTATCGAGGTGGGATTTTGATTCTGAATGTTTTGCATTTGAAAGATACCTCACTGAGATGTCTCATTGTAATTGTTTCAAATAAAATAAAAACCATGGAGGCTCCGTGGAGATATATTTCTGAAGGAGACTCGTTGGTCTGTTGGTCAGTGTGATGGTCTGTTTGTTGTCTGTAGTGCAGCGTGATGGTCTGTTGTTTGTTAGTCTGTAGGTCACTGTGATGTCAGTTGTCTGTCTGTAGGTCAGTGTGATGGTCTGTTGTTTGTAAGTCACTGTGATGGTCTGTTGTTTGTAGGTCAGTGTGATGGTCTGTTGTCTGTCTGTAGGTCTGTCAGTGTGATGGTCTGTTGTCTCATGTCTGTCTATAGGTCAGTGTGATGGTCTGTTGTTTGTAGGTCAGTGTGATGGTCTGTTGTCTGTCTGTAGGTCTGTCAGTGTGATGGTCTGTTGTCTCATGTCTGTCTATAGGTCAGTGTGATGGTCTGTTGTCTGTCTGTAGGTCTGTCAGTGTGATGGTCTGTTGTCTCATGTCTGTCTATAGGTCAGTGTGATGGTCTGTTGTTTGTAGGTCAGTGTGATGGTCTGTTGTCTGTCTGTAGGTCAGTGTGATGGTCTGTTGTCTGTCTGTAGGTCAGGTGATGGATCTGTTGTTCGTCTGTAGGTCAGTGTGATGGTCTGTTGTCTGTCTGTAGGTCATGGTCTGTTGTCTGTCAGTGCGATGGGTCTGTTGTCTGTAGGTCAGGTGATGGTTGTGCCATGAAGCCTGCTTGCTGCCTGCTGCGGCTGCATGTGGGCGTCCCATCCAGGCCCTTCAGCCAGGTCTGCCGTCCAGCATGCTGCCCTGATCCACTCCACCTCCAGTGCTGTCAGGTAACCTGCACCCCCATCTGGGCACCCAGTGTCTATCAGTCTGACCAATTAGCCTATTTCACATCCCACCCAAATCAGCCATTTTGTGTCTAAAATGCAGTCCCAGCACTCTAATTAATGTCTTGCTTGCACCCGTGTTCCTGCATTTTAGACACAAAGTGGCTGATTTGGGTGGGATGTGAAATAGGCGTATATTTCAGGGTTTTCCGAGTAGAGCAAGCATCAAGACTTCCACTTCCCTCATATATAACATTTTGTCTGGGAGGGTCAATCATATTTTTCCAATCACTTGTGGAGGTTCAAGGAAAAATATATTTCGGTCAGAGAAGGGTCACAGCTTTTTAATTCAGAGCGCCCCAAATCCCTCCAGTGACGCCCCCTTCTAAACAACGAACAGTTCCTAAAAGAGTGCAGCACTAACAATGTCAGGGTTGCTGGTTTGACTTCCACCCGGGTCACCAATGCTTTAAAAGACAATAAACCACAACATTTCTATTAGATATTAAAAGAACAGCTCAGGCTGCCAGAACCCAATATTTTTAGCAAACACTGCCTTAACCCGAGGGAGGGTCCTATCTGCCCTTCACACAGTACCTTGTCGGATATCTCCCTCTAACCTATGAAGAATCTTTCTGCAGAAACTCATAATCAGCGTTTAGTGATTTTACAAAGGCTACATTACAAGATTTCAGAGAATCTCTTATTCCGATTATCTAGTCTTGTATTGTTAAAGATATTTGAACATTGACGATTTAAGAAAGACGCTATAGAAATGTGAATTGTCATGACTGACTAAATTTATATAGCATAGATAAATGTTAATAACAACACAATATCTCTCCTGAGCAGTAAAGTAGGCTTGTAAAATGGAACATTGAACTGACATTGGCATGCATTAGTAAACAAAGAAAATTCCAGCCCTCTGAATCAATGGATGTTCTGTGGTCAGCAAGAAAGGTATACACTGCTTTGTTATAGTTATCCCATAGCCGCCTAATCTAATTCACACATAGGTCTATTGCTTGACATCATTGTTTTGGTCTTTTTTATTTATACTACTACTACTACTACTACTACTACTACTACTACTACTAATAATAAAGACATGTAGCCCAACTTTAATGCAGACCTCCAGATATTTTTGAGATGTGTGGCTGAATAAGTCATAAAAAACATGGCCAAAGGTTTTTCTTGTTTTTTTTATTGCTCAGCAGTAAAAAGTACAGTGTATACTACAGTACAAATGTTGAACACTGCTCCACCGTGCCATCGAACATCTTGTGAAATATCCACTTTGAGCGTGCAAAACTACAAGCCCAGCTGTGAACATTCGATGCAGTAGATATCAATATGTTGAACAACACTATTATTCAACATTGACTTCCAATGACTTTGTGATTTAAGAACAACACCTCACAACGCAGATTTTTTTTTTTGTTGCAACGGTAGAGGCAGGCAGCATTGATTACTGAATAAAACTGCAGCAATGCAAAGTAAAACCATGATAGAAGAAGGACCACAGATTCAATAATTCAACAAAATATATATTTTTCTTCATTGAACTGCCTCTGTATGTGCTCACAGTAAATATTCAGCATACATTACTTATCTCAGTATTTTCATTGGTCAAGATTTCTTATGGCCTTTTACATACCTGGTCCAGCAGTTAAAGTTAGAAATCCGTACTTCAATGAACATAGTTTGCACTGATAGAGAAAAAGGTTATTTTATGGAGGGAGGTGCTTGGCAGGCAAATTGTTTTCTACAGGGCTGAGACACTCTTTCTCAAATCGGCCCACAATCACTCCATTATACAAACAGGGAACCAGAAACAGATTACACAGACAAGCACACACATGCACGCACACACACACGCAGGCACGCACGCACACACACACGCACGCACGCACACACACACACACACACACACAAAATGAATTAGATTAAATTTAAGTGATACAAAGTCTTATTTGACAACAGTATATCTGGTTTGAGGGGCAGCACATCTCACCATACAGCATATCTCAACTCACTTTTGCCATTTGCACACTCACACTTGCACAGACACAGACACAGACACACGCACGCGCACACACACACACACACACGCGCACGCACACACACGCACACACACATGCACACGCACAAACAGGCCATTCATACACACATGCTGATATATAAAGAGCCAACAACAACTTGACATGATAAGGAATTAAGACATCTATGTAGTCCCTCTTAAGAGAAGCTGGTGACACATGACAGGGAAAGCCATTTTAAGTCGGTTCCATTTGATCGACAGATGCAGCACGCCTCCAAACTGTTCCCCTGCTGGATGCTGGATGCTGCTGCATGCCCCAAATCAACCATTTCAAATGAACCACTACCATCACCATCACTTTTTCCCTTCTAAGATCTCGTCTAATTATTTTGTCAGAAACCTCTGTACCCCCCCCCCCCCCCAAGTACATAGGTGCAGAATTCAAGTTCAGCAGGCTAAGTATTTTGGGATTGATTTGAAAGAAGAAAAGAAAAGAAAAACATCATGTCTTATAGCACATTTCTCTCTAAAGCAGAATTCAAGTGGCAACATCCACAGTGCACTCACCACCAAGCCACTGCCATGACACGAAACCACATATACTCTGTATTTTATAAAGACATAAAAACCTTTATCACAATTAAGCCTTTGTAGAAAATGTACATCAGAAAAATATGCGGGCGCATCCTCATAGTAAATAGCGTCTGTTTACATCGCTCTTCTCTCAGTCTGCTCTTTGTGTTTTCAATATACAGTATAAAGTCAAGTCTCTGAATATTTACCACATATATATATAAAATAGACAACAACAGCAGGGAAAAGCAATCGGAGGAGACTTTTATTTTGACAGTCCCGTCCGCCAGGGTGTCTCTCTAGATGTCACAGGCTTTGTCTCTGTTGATGAAGAGCGTTTCCTGGCAGAAAGGGTTAACCAGGACCACACTGCTACCACTGTAGTCTCCATTAGGGGGTAGGCAGGTCTCATGCTCCTGCAAGCACGCACACACACACACACACACACACACACACACACACACACACACACACACACACACACACACACACACACACACACACACACACACACACACACACACACACACACACACAATTAATATAGGTGCTAAACAGTTGTAACAATGGCCATGATTCATTGATGATTCACGTGTCAAGCCTCACCATTAGGCACACACAGCAGCCCACTCTATCTAAGAGCTAAGTCACTCTAGCTACAGGCAGCGAGAAGGCTCAGGTTTAGTGTGGAGGCATGGAAAAAACTGGCTTTGGTCAACCTTGGGCTTTTAGAGAGACGGTGAATAAAGATGTCTGACAAAGCTAGATGAGCAGAGGTACAAAGGGAGACAGAGGAAACAGCACAACACATGGAATTGATAGAGAGAGAGAGGTAGTGAGAGAGAGAGAGAGAGAGAGAGAGAGAGAGAGCACGTAATGTAAAATGGTTGGTGGTGGTGAGTCAGCAGCAAGACAGTGCTAGAGGGGGGTGTGAATGTGCAAAAAAAACCACAATGTGTAAATTATGTCTTTTGCAGGGAGAGTCACAAGAAGAAAGGGGACTCATTACAGTAAATTGGCAAAATCCAAGTCAATCAAGTTGTAATATTAATATCGGTTTATGATCATGGCGTTTGCGCTTCTCCTAGAGCACTGTCATTCACCTAGCACCAGGGAACTATGGGGCAACTGCTCTACAGAGACAGGTAAAGCGGGGAAACAACACCTGGGGGTCACCAAGAGCATCCTAAACATGATCCGACCTCAGCAGCATCCCTCTCCTGCTGCACCCACACGTGGCAAAGGAATGGACATTGAGCGATGGAGGGAATAAAATAAAGGAGACAGTGGCATGGTCAGTGAAATGGTCACCAAGGAGAAGAAAAGACAAAAAAACGAACAAAGCAACAATGAATCAAACTGAGAATGTAGCTTTAATACCGTCGCTATTACCAAGTTCAACAAATGCCACTGTTGTACTGTACATTTGACAGCAGATGGCGCTGTAAGGCACCATCTGTACCATGTCCGAGCTGATGCACTATTTTATATAAATGTGAATGAATTGTGCAGCTTTGCTCTGCCGCTGTTCCTGAGCTAGGATTCATGGGCATCAACTATGGCAAGGTGTGGCACCTCCCTTATGCCTTACTTTAGCCTGAGTGAGTGAGTCCACATTTAATCTTGTGATTTTTATCATTACAATGTGAAATGGAAACTATATAGAAAGAATATTTAAAAAGGGGGGAGAATTCAGCATCAGTGCGTCCTCAAAGCAAGATAGTTTGTATAGTATAAGTCAAGACTAGTCTGACCTATGTCTAATAATTTATCTTACTGACCAAATAATCATTTGTTTTCAGTCACTGCTCTACTTTCAGTTACTACTCTACAGATTTGGAAGTCTTGATGGCATCATGGCACATGATACAAAATGATATTAGATTACTTTGCCAGCCATAGGTCAGGATCTAGCAAATTGATGCCCCTGCTAGGACATCATAATCCCATAGAAATAAGTCTTTCGAAAGTAAACATTCCTATCTACACTATACAAGAATTCCCCGAAATTTGTATTAAAGATAACAATTTCAAATGTATTAAGTAGGTGTGCAAATTTGATTTATTTGACAAAATAAATCCCCTTCTCAGAGCAGCACCCCTGGAGCTGGTAGGGATTCAGCGCCTTGCTCAAGGACACCTCAGCAGGGTGGATGCTTGCTGTGGTGTTGAAAAGTAGCGTTCCGCTATATACACTTAACACTGTGTATCTGGTTGTTGTGCATACATGCATGTTACATCTCCAATGCTCTGTGATGTCCATATCAAATCAACTGAACCTAACCTGACACGGGGGCCATTTTCCTGACTCACTACTACACCATCCTGCTGAGTAACACTGAAAGCAGACCTCTATAGCCGATATATATAAATGTTCCAGTGTGCAGTACTGTTAGAATCAGTGTCCCGGCAGTGCGTACCTCACTCTCCAGAGTGTGAATCTCTCTGGGCAGCTCCACGGCGTGTCTGCTGAAGTAGTCCATGGTGATGGCGTTGTTCCAGTAGCTGAGGTTGTTCTCTTGACTTGACGACTTCTTCTTCCTCCTCATACAGCACACAGTCAACAGCACAGCTAGAGACGGGAGAGGCAAGGGGAAACAAGGTTAGTATAGTGGTTAGAATAGAAAGCACCCACCCACCCACACCGACTGCTCAGGTAGAGCTTAACATGTTTCAGGACGCCATTGTGCTCGAAAGGAAACATCCACCATAGAACACTTGAACACTGGGGGGGGGGGGGACTATTTGTAAAAAAAAAAAGAAAAAAAAGAAGAAGAGCTATTGGCTATATATATATTATAGTATAATAATACTATATTTAATTAATATTAATTAATTTAATTAATTTAATTAATATTATATTGTATCTTGCATTTCAGGGCCTATGTTGTATTCTCGCAAACCTAGACAACATGGCATCACATCATGATATTTCCTGCGCAGCTATAATGGAGTTTAATAGTTATCTAAAACAGTGGTTCCCAAGCGTACCGTAAGTGGTACTTGCGCCCCCTGCTGGTGGTACTTGGAAGGCTCTGTGATTTTTTTTTTTTTTTTTTTTTGTGTGCAAAATCCATGGTGGTCATTAGTAGTAGTTTTCAAACATGTGAAAGTGAAATAATAATAATAATTATTAATATTATTGGCAGTGTTTCTCAAGGTAGGTGGTACTTGCGCCCCCCCCCCCCCCTGCTGGTGGTACTTGATCCCTGGAATGCCAATGTTTAAATTATGAAATAAACGCAACTTTAAAATCAATTGTAAAACATGTTTATCTATCAAAATAATACTACGAATGAAAATAAACCTGTGATCATTGAAATTGAGGTTTATTTTGTTGTCTTGAGATTTAGAAACAAATATTTGTTTCTGACGGACACTATACCTGTACACTATACAGTTGATATTTATTGTTTGTTTACAATAAATACTGTTATTTGGAATAAATGTGCCTCCTGCGTGAACTGTGCATAGCTGAATAGACTGTATTTTAGCGTCGGTCATATGGTGGTACTTGGAGAGCCAACTACTTTCTCAGGTGGTACTTGGTGTAAAAAGGTTGGGAACCGCTGATCTAAAACATCTGTGGTAAATGGCAGGTTCTAGTTGCAGTCCCTCCCAATCAAAGAGCAAGGGCTTCTTTCCAGAGCCGCCATTTTGCACCGACGTTCAACAATCATACAGGGAGGAATAGAATACATCGTAGACGAGGCAGGGATTCCAATTTCTCCTCTGACAGTAGCCTCAATAGACCAGAATGCAATGCAGCCACAAGGCACGTTGTGTTTTGTGTAAAGGGCATGACTCTCTCACTTGATCTCAACTGGGAAAACTCTTGCTTGCTGTGCTATTGCTATTAGCTTATGCTGCAAGATCTGGGGCTTTTCTGTGGAAACGTTGACCATTTCTTAAATAATAAATCAATGCTGAGGTGAAGTGTGTGTGAGAATACACTTTTTTCTTTTGGAAATGGATCTTCCGGGGGAATTGATTCCCTGCACCACAAGCAAAGAGTCAAGCGAGAGGTGTGCGTGTTCGTGTTGCCTTCTACTCATCGCTTTTCTATGGGATGTCATAAGGCATTCTGGGAAATGTACAAAATCACAAACTGAAGTAGAAGTAGACCAGGCAGGTTTAATGTGAATATTTTGTACAGCAGTTAATTAAGCAATATAGCATGAGAGCCAGTGTGTTGTGCCAAATATATCCCCCTGATCAGCTGTTATCCCACGAGGCCGCAGGCCGAGTGGGATAACTGCTGATCAGGGGGATATATTTGGCACAACACACGCAGCTCGAGTGCTATATTGCTTTTATAAAACGGTTTCCAAGTATGATAATATAATAATAATAATACTATAAGTCCGACTCCGACTGGCATGTCATTCTGATAGAGTCAGTTGAAACACTACTGTAAGGCGGGACCGCAAGAACGTGCGGGTGATTTGATTGGATCGTTCTGGAGACTGAAGTTGACATTGGCCAATCCTGGCGCTTGCTGAGAAGCTGAGAGCTTTCTGGAAACCCCGACAGGCAGCTCGAGCGCAGCGCTGCATTCTCAGCTCTTGCTGAGAAGCTGAGAGCTTTTCTGCAAAGCCCGACACCAACTAACGTTACGGGGTTAAATGCGGGGTTAAATGCGGGGTTAACAGCCTTTCTTTTGCAAAGAAGACATTAGCCCGCATCTATTCTTGTACAAAACATCATTTTCTGCGAAGTATTAGTAAAGTTATAAGCGAAGATCGATTCACAAGGATCTGACAGCTGTCTCCGCCATTTTTTTTTCTACGTTGTCATTTGAGGTAAGCCTTATTATTACTCTCTTAGTAAGAGAGTTGCCATGGCAACCAATAACCCATGGCCATGGGTTATTGAACTCGGTTACTGGAATTATACAATGGCTGTGAACCAATCAGATTGCTTGATTTGAGAGAGCCGTTTTATAATGGACTTTATAAAACGGCTCTCTCAAATCAAGCAATCTGATTGGTTCACAGCCATTGTATAAATCCAATAACCGAGTCCAATAACCCATGGCCATGGGTTATTGGACTCGGTTATTGGTTGCCATGGCAACTCTCTTACTAAAAGCCTTTGGTTTAAAAAAAAAAACAAATGGCGGAGACAGCTGTCAGATCCTTGTGAATCGATCTTCGCTTATAACTTTACCAATACTTCGCAGAAAATGATGTTTTGTACAAGAATAGATGCGGGGTAATGTCTTCTTTGCAAAAGAAAGGCGGTTAACCCCGCATTTAACCCCGTAACGTTAGTTGGTGTCGGGCTTTGCAGAAAGCATTCAGCTTCTCAGCAAGCGCTGAGAATGCAACGCTGCGCTCGCGCTGCCTGTCGGGGTTTCCAGAAAGCTCTCAGCTACTCGGCAAGCGCCAGGATTGGCCAATGTCAACTTCAGTCTCCAGAACGATCCAATCAAATCACCCGCATGTTCTTGCGGTCCCGCCTTACAGTAGTGTTTCAACTGACTCTATCAGAATGACATGCCAGTCGGAGTCGGACTTATAGTATTATTATTATTATTATATTATCATACTTGGAAACCGTTTTATAAAAGCAATATAGCACTCGAGCTGCGTGTGTTGTGGAATATATCCCCCTGCTCAGCAGTTATCCCACGAGGCCGCAGCTGATCAGGGGGATATATTTGGCACAACACACTGGCTCTCATGCTATATTGCTTAATTAAACCACGGCGGGCCAAAACCCCGAAAGGTACTAAATGCGATATTCGGACCTAATAGTTGTCAGCAAAATGCTACTTGCTATGTGGCGAGACAGAGGGGAGTAATGGTGTTCTAAGCAGTGAGGGAGGCCCCTCTGTGTGTTTGGAACTCAGAGGTCTGTTTTTCACACAGACGGTGGCTATAAGTAGTGGGGCTGCTGCACCACCTGGCTACAGTGCAGATTTACGCTAAAAACAGGGTCTAAATGATGTCTTTTCAAGTCAACTTGGCATCTCAGGAATTGTAGAGACTTGGATTACGCCAGGTGGGCAGTATGGAGGCATTTGATGTAGAGCTGCAACGATTAATCGATTAATCGATTAGTCGATCGACAGAAAATTAATCGACAACTATTTTGATAATCGATTAATCGTTTCGAGTACAATGTTAAGAGAAAAGGTCTAAATTCTCTGATTCCAGCTTCGTAAATGTGAATATTTTCTGGTTTATTTACTCCTGTATGACAGTAAACTGATATTATCTTTGAGTTGTGGACAAAACAAGACATTTGAGGGAGTCATCTTGGGCTTTGGGAAACACTGATCGTCATTTGCCACCATTTTCTGTCATTTTATAGACCAAACAACTAATCGATTAATCGAGAAAAGAATCGACAGATTAATCGATTATGAAAATAATCGTTAGTTGCAGCCCTAATTTGATGTTCTTGTTTCTGTTGTTTTTCACGTTTTTGTGACCCTGTTCACCCTCAGCAGACAGCTCTACTTCCCTGACGCCGGCTGTTGGCGAGTACCTCATACAACCCCACATCAAAAAAATCGGAACTATCCCTTTAAGCAATCAGACCGTTTCTACACTCAATCAACTTTTTTCAAGCTGGTCTGACTAAGTACTTACAACACGAGGACACAGGCACGCTGATGGCCAGCACAATCCACACAATGTCCATCTTGCTCAGGCAGATGGTGGCGCGGGACAGCGGGGAGTCGAGAGTGGGGCCCGAGCTGTTACCGGAGGCCCAGGGGTCGCGGGTGGTGGCGGGCACCAGCCTGTTCAGGAAGTTCCCGCTGGCTGTGGAAGGAGACTCCCAGTGGAACGACCCGTTCCCGGACTCCTCGTCCGAGCTGCCGTTATAGAGCAGCCCTCCTCCGTCTGTGGTAACGTTCCCCAACCAGTGTCCTAGAGAGGCATTGTCTGTGGCGTTACCCTGAGGTGGAAGCAGCGGGAGAGGGACAACCCGCGTACGACCTTCCTCAACACCAGTGTCGTTGGCTGCGCTACGGTTGTTTGGGATGGTGGTGGTGGCACTGGGCTGCGTCTTGGGGCCCAGGGTTGGTGTGGTGGGCGCAGGGGAAGTAAGATTCTCCAGCGGGCTTTCCACCAGCGGGACAGACCCTCCGTCAGACGGCTGGGATACTAGCTCCATGGTGGGGGGCTCGTTGATGTCTGAGTGCACCTCCCTCACTGTGATGGTGTGGAGTGGTGCCCGCTCCCCGAGTGCCGGGCCTAGTGCGTCGTCCGCGTCCGCTGAGGAAGAGGAGAAGGTCAGGGAGGAAGGCTGCAGCTCGGTAGCATACTGCTGACTGGGGTCGGTGGGGTCCTCCATACTCAACCTCTCCGGCTCTATATGGTGTGCAGCTGAAAGCTCGGGTCCCAGCGTGTCTCCTCTTTCTGAGGCAGAGGCCGGGGTGTTTGGAGCCCCCCTGGCAGCAGCTTGGCTGGGGGATTTGGGACTGTTGCTGGCCTGGTTAGAGCTGACAGTATCTGGGTTATGGCCTTGAAACACTCTGACCAATTTGTGCATATGGCCCTGGTTGACGACAGCGGAACCTGGCTCCTGGGGCCGATTCACACGGCGGCTCTCAGTCACATGACCTGGCTTGGCGCTCGCAGTGCTCACAGTGTTTGGACTGACAGTGTTTGCGTCGTGAAGGGGAGGGTCGTCGTCATGAGTCTGGCTGCGGGTGAGGGGGTGTTGGGTGGTGTGAAGCCAGCCCAGGGAGGGGAGCGCCACAGTGGGGCCGATGACGTTTGTTGTGGGTTGTGCGGCACCTTTGGAGGACCACTCCCCGCTGCTGGAGCCTTCCTGATGCCAGTCCTGGTGGGAAGGGATGGGGGCTGACAGGGGGCTGCTCTGGGCGGCGGCTGCCATGGAGACAGAGTCGTGGGACGTCTGGCTGAGGTGCAGCCCCTGTGCTGATGACACCAGTCCTACTGGCAGTGCTAGGAATGCTAGAACACCTAGAGAGAATGAGAGAGAGATGATCAGAATAAAAACAGATGTTAACATTATCGTACGGTGTATCAGTTTAGTATTATGAATGATCAGATCAGTCACACGCACGCACAAGTGAAGTGTGCGTGTGTGTGTGTGTGTGTGTGTGTGTGTGTGTGTGTGTGTGTGTGTGTGTGTGTGTGTGTGTGTGCGTGTGCCTGTCGGGGTCAGCGTGTCTGTCTGCCTCTATAAATCCTTTCTCCCAAGGCTCCTTGCTTATCATAGACATAGGTGTGCAGCAGCCCAGCAGCTAGAGTTGACTGTTGGGGTGTTCAGGGGGAGCCTCTAGCCTTGTCTTTGCATTCATTACAACCATCAGGCTTTAATCAACTGCACCGCCATGTTTGTCACTCGCCTAGTTGAACTAGATTGCTTTATAAAGCGCATTATGCACTCGATGAGTTCCACAGTGTGTGGTGCATGTGAGGTGGCACTTGGGATTTGGGGGACTTGTTAAATGAGGCTGCAGCACTAACGTTACTATGCAGAATGTATTAAAGTCTGCTCACTCTCCACCGGGGGCATAAAATAACCAGTGATGATTTGATTCTCTGCTCACTCAGGGAGACGTCCCTGGAAACGCTGCAAGAAATCATTTTTGAGATATGTATATATTTTGTTTTACAGTGAACACAAAGGATCGATTCATGACAGTAAGAGCATCAAAATACTTATAAAAAATAATTATAATAACATGCTGAAACCATTTGAGGGAGCCTGACAGATTCACTTTGTCTAGCTCAATCCTATAAGGAGGCTATGTAGTGACAAGGCATTAGCAGCTGCCTGTGGGGAATATCGGCCCTATTAGGCTATCCCAGACAGCACGAACGTCAGAGGGAGGAACGTGCAAGAGCTTCTTAATTTCCCCTTTGCTCCCTGCCCACCTTCCCTTAGTGACACTGTTCAACATGGCTAACATGAACACATCAGTTGAACAGTGTCGTTCAACACGGCTAATGTGAACACATTAGTGAAGCTCCCAGTAGGCGGGTCTATGCAGACCAGTGATGAACAGCACATTATTGCAATGCTAAAGTAACGCACCAAAGCTCCTTTCTGTACTGCTTGAGAGGGAGAATGGGCTGATTTTATGTATTATGTAGATTGTTTTTTTCAAAGACATGCCTCCAAGGGTCTGGCAGAATAGAAAAGAAGACTGATATGATATGGCAGGGTACAGGGCAATTGGTGACGAGGTGGCTATGCTTAACGCAATAGAGAAATTAAGAGGGAGATAGTTAAGTATAGCAAATAAAACTGCATTGTTTTGGTCATGGATGGTCCTCATGCCCCCCCCCCCCCATATCTCTACCCTCCTTCCCCACACCCCTCTCTTGTTCTTCTGATTGTATTACTTTGCCTTTGTTTCTTAATTCGGTTGACATCACATATTGTAATAATTCATGTAGGCCGATGTATTTTGTTTTGCTTTTTGTTTGTTTTTTCTCTCTCTCGCTCTTATTTGATTGAAAACTCAATAAAAAACAATTTGAAACACAAATGGATGTACTCATAAAACCCCCAGAACAATATAGTACCACCAGGCAAAACGCAGATTCTAAAAGCCACCCATGTGACCCAGATGTTGTGCCCGTCATTTAACCATGGTGCTCCCTCTGTAACTATGGAAACCAAGTTTCCATTTTCAGCTGGACAGGGAAGGAGGAGATGGGAGATGAGGTGAGATGAGAAATCTGTTCTAACCCACAGAGAGAGGTAGTGGAAATGGACAGAACGTAATCTTTTTTTAAACACACCTCAGGATTGGTAAGATAAGGTGAACACAGGCTCTCTTTTTTTAACACTAACTGAGACCAGACCACAGTCAACAGCCCAATATCTCGCATTTCTTCTTGCAGTAGAAAAACGAATTTTCCATCACATATGACATGTATAAACTCTTTTCACCTCGTCCATTGTGGGGAACCACGCTAGAACCCTAAAGCGCCGACTATTTAAACTCAGCCTCTGTGTCATTAATCATATTCCCCCATACTCAATCACAGACTAGCACTATAGGCTCCTTCCCTGTCTGCCATTAACCAAAGCTGTCACATGCTTAATCCATGGGGCCCGCTCCAGGCCCATAGCTGAGGAGATAACACACGGCTCGCCTTGATTTATCACAGCTCCTCTTTCCTGAGATGATCCCGAGGCAGGGAACCAAACACTCCTAACCAACCTACACCAGCTGAAGCATTTGGCACCTGGGCAACATGGACACTGGCTCCGTTATTGTTGCATTAACTGCTGACGATGTGTTGTCCATTGTAAAATGTGGAGGTTACAGTTTGCTGAACTGTCTACAAACACTTGCAGCCACTTTGAACTACTGTGCACGGGGGCCAAAAGAGAGTGACAAGGTTTACCATGCTGCGCTTTGGCTTCAATGAATCAAACCTTCAATCAGTAGCCAGCTCCCGCTGTCCCAACCTGGCAACCTATCAAACCTTCAATCAGTAGCCAGCTCCCGCTCTCCCAACCTGGCAACCTGACACCTCTGCTGCTGCTGAATAAAACATGACACCTGCACTCCCTTCACCAATCACAAACAAAATGAACATTAAAGATGGGCGAACCAAATGCTCTGGTGCGCGCGTCCATGCATGCACACACACACACGCACGCACGCACGCACGCACGCACGCACGCGCACACACACACACACACACACACACACACACACACACACACACACACACACACACACACACACACACACACACACACACACACACACACACACACACACACACACACACACACACACACCCTAACCCTAACCCTAACCCACACTCAAAAACACATGCACAAATCCAATGAGCAAAAAATAGTTAAAATATAATATACAATTGCTTGATGCTTATCACACACTGCTCCACTACACAATGGATTATATATTCCCCCTGATCTGTAACAAGCACACATATTAATATTCATCTGTAGCTTTGCAGTTTAGTCAAATCATGTTTTATTCAATATCTCATCTAAAACCTTAAAAGTGGGCAAATGCTTTTTAAGTTAGTTTGTGCCAAGACATATGGTTGCCAGCAACACCCAGTAGGTATAACCTTGACATTGTATCAGGTTGTTAGGTTAATCCATTTAGAGAACAACGCGGAAGCTTTTCAAAGAATTCTGCTGATCTGTCTTTGTTTCGTATGCGAGGCTCCTTCTTTAACTTTGGCTGTTTCTCATTATTAAAGGTTATAGCTGCATAAGGCCATACATATTAGAAAGAGTTTAAAGAGAAAAGCACTTGGGCAGCACATCTGTGTTCCCTCTGCGTTGTGTGTATATACTGTTAGTACGTGTGTCTATTTCCATGCACACACCATGCTGCACGGGGACAACGCAAAGGGCTGCAATTTGTCACAGTGGTTGTGCGTCTGGCTGATGGAGTGAGAGTGTAAGCAGGTTGTGCGTCTGGCTGATGGAGTGAGAGTGTAAGCCGGGCAAACGCAGACAGAGCGCGCCTGCTCCTTTCCTCCACATAGACCTCCAGTGGAGGAGCAGCAGGCGCGGGGAGTGAATTAACAAGAGAAATGATCGAAAAGGCTGGAGAAGTGAACTGAGCTTTATGAACAACATCCATTATGAAGTGAGTTGAAGCACGGGGAGAACATGAGCAAATGGGATGGAGGAGGGAGAGAACAGAGAGGTCAGACGGGGTGAGGAGAATGTGTAGAGAGAGCAGGAAGTGTAGGTGTGTGGGCGTTGCGTCAACGATGGTCCTCCACGGACTTTGGGCCGAGGACGTTGGAGGGCATATGAGGTGAGGAATATGTTTTTTACAACATTATTCTTGCTAAACAACCCTCTCCCTGTGAGCATCCTTGATTCATCATTGTGCATGTTGGCTGCTTTTGGCCTGTGTGCACAGATCAATGAGCACATGACACAAAGGCACAAAGAGTCAGTCCATTTTCAATATGGACGACTTGAGAGGCCTCTTGGGGTGAAGATGGCTGAGGACACAAACAACAAATGGCCATGGATGTTTCTCAGTCTTAAGGACGGATGTGATTAGATTTCAAAGATGGCCGACGATGTGACTTTGAATTGAAGGTCTTCCTCCTTGTCTTTCTATTATATGCTTTGTAGGATGGGAGGGGGACAGACAGGCCGCTAACACTCTTATCACTGACACCAACCTGTTGCCATGCCTCGCTATCTACGGTCTGTCACCCGGTGGATCATCCCCTAATATGCTGATAGCATGGAGAAAAAGCAGGTCCAGGTACAATTACTGTGGAATTACGCCCTGATTGATGTGACTGATGGAGCCTCACCTGATTTCCATGAACAAAGCCCAGGATGTATTGAGGGACGGGCAATTTATGCAGTAAACTTGCTGAATTAGGACTCTTTTGAATGCACAAGAAGCCAGTGACATTCATGTAAGTCCTCCATTGATGGCATTGGGGACATCAATAAATCATGTTGCAAAGCAGCGTCCCTGCACACTGATCCAATGCCGGCTTTGTCCCACCAATCACTCACCATTAGACTCAATGTCAGCGGGACAAGGGGCAGAGCGGCCGCTACAGCCTCTGTCATTGAATCTAAAGTTACACCGGCGAGATGGTAAACAACAGAACATTTAATCCCACTGATGAAATCCTGCCACAAAACAGCGTTATTGCCATGGGCTCCACTCATAAGCCACAGACTCCATGTTATTGCCATGGGCTCCACTCATAAGCCACAGACTCCATGTTATTGCCATGGGCTCCACTCATAAGCCACAGACTCCATGTTATTGCCATGGGCTCCACTCATAAGCCACAGACTCCATGTTATTGCCATGGGCTCCACTCATAAGCCACAGACTCCATGTTATTGCCATGGGCTCCACTCATAAGCCACAGACTCCATGTTATTGCCATGGGCTCCACTCATAAGCCACAGACTCCATGTTATTGCCATGGGCTCCACTCATAAGCCACAGACTCCATTCCAGGGGAATAATATTGTTGAGGCCCCCCTACATCATGAACCCACCGGCCTAATCAATCATACTGGAGAATCCACTTAGTGTGCGGGGGGGCAGGCTATCAGTGGTTGGCTGCATGATCAATCCTGGAGGGGGGTGAGGTGGGGGGGGGGTCCTCGCTGTGGAGGGTAGGGGATAGAGGAGATTCATGTTTTTCTTTCCAGGGGTCACCTCCCGCTGAGCACAGTGGAGAACTACTAGGGCTTGAATGTGCGGTGAGAATCTGCGTATGAAGCAGCCGTCACTGCCCGGCTGCTTGTGCTGCATCATCAATGGGCAGTAACTTGGCAGTCACTCACACCGTTCGAATTGGACGGCGCTCAGAAAAAAGCCAAAAATAGAGGCTGCGAACTCATCCATCAATGAGACTTGAGTCCTGCTGTCTGTGCTTCAGGCTGTACCTCAGAAATGTTACTGCTCCGGCCACTCTCTGCTCAGGCTGCATGACGGGGGAATAAAGGGAGCCCGTGGAACCAAATGCACACTTCCTATGAGAATCTGGCCAAGGTCAAGGCAAGGGCGTAAATGAAAAAAGTTGCATTCCGGGATAAGAAATCCACCATTTGCCATGTATATACTATATACATTACACTATATACTATATACTATATTGTGTGTGTGTGTGTGTGTGTGTGTGTGTGTATGTGTGTGTGTGAGTGTGAGACGTGTGTGTGTGTGTGTGTGTGTGTGTGTGTGTGTGTGTGTGTACACACACACACACACACACACACACACACACACACACACACACACACACACACACACACACACACACACACACACACACACACACACAGAAGCCCTGCCTGCTTACTCATTACAAGTTGCTCAGGAATAAAAGTGTAAAATAAATGCCTAAAGTGGAAAAGGGAAAAGATTAAGAAGTAAATGTAATTATGTCCACATCATTAAAAGATAGGCTGAATAGCTGCTACAGTTTGGAAACCCTAGGCACTGAACTGACGTCCTCACCACCACTATAAGCCAGTCCTCCAGAGCACATTTAGGTTTGTTTATGTTGATCACCGGAATCACAGTCCTGTCCTATAGAGACACTGCGTAACGCGTCATCATTCAGAAGCCACGCCCAAGACGGGGGAAAACAGAAACTCCCCCTCCAATCCTGGCGTTCTCCTATGTCACGTGCATGGTTGCGTGTTGCACAAAAAGATTGTATATACGGAAGATGAACACTCCAACTTACTTCCTGACAGCCAGATCCACATTTTCCTTCTCGCCAATTCTCAATGGCTTTCTTGTTTTGCTCAGGAGTACAAAAAAACTTTAACTGGCGATTTTTTACATTTTTGTTGTCTGCGCAGCCCACCACACAACAGCTTTTAGCTATGTTTAATTCAAGGAAAATGACGCTGGTGTGTGGAAATGAACGGAGCTTTTCCCCCGTGATGGGCGTGGCCTATTTCTATGGAAGCCCATAGCTGACTTTATTCAAATGATAATGTAAACTTGAAAATGATAATGTAAACTTGAAAATGGTAATGTAATTCCTCAATAACATTATCATTTTCAACACATGTGTGTGTTATTTCAGTAAAAATGAAAATGAAAATGGAATAATCCAATTTTCATTTTCATTTTCATATACTTGTAAGGGCTTTCTATGACTATATAAGAATTAAAATGACAAGCTGTTTGACATTTAATTTTCAAAGTCCATAGCCCGCTCTACAATGGACTATATTCAAATGGTAATTTAAATTTGGTAATGAAAATGCAATCCCAAAAATGCAGCCTAATTTTCCATCTCTGCAAGCATTAATTAAGTCACAATTCAAATTATAATGCATTTTTGTAGAAAATGTCAAATGATCATTTAAATGGTATTTGACATTTCATTTGAATTTAGTCATACTGCTTTTCAATGGACTATATCAAACTTGTAATTTAAATGTGGAAATGTAAATGCAATCCAAAAAATCCAGCCTAATTTTCCATCCCTGCAAGCATTATGTAAGTCACAATTCAAATGAAAATGCATTTGTATTTGACATTACATGTTTGACATTCGACATTACATTATCAAAGACTGCCCATAGCTGACTCAATTCAAATGATAATTTAAACTTGAAAATGGTAATGTAATTCCTCAATGACATTATCATTTTCAACACATGTGTGTGTTATTTCAGTAAAAATGAAAATGAAAATGGAATAATCCAATTTTCATTTTCATTTTCATATACTTGTAAGGGCTTTCTATGACTATATAAGAATTAAAATGACAAGCTGTTTGACATTTAATTTTCAAAGTCCATAGCCCGCTCTACAATGGACTATATTCAAATGGTAATTTAAATTTGGTAATGAAAATGCAATCCCAAAAATGCAGCCTAATTTTCCATCTCTGCAAGCATTAATTAAGTCACAATTCAAATTATAATGCATTTTTGTAGAAAATGTCAAATGATCATTTAAATGGTATTTGACATTTCATTTGAATTTAGTCATACTGCTTTTCAATGGACTATATCAAACTTGTAATTTAAATGTGGAAATGTAAATGCAATCCAAAAAATCCAGCCTAATTTTCCATCCCTGCAAGCATTATGTAAGTCACAATTCAAATGAAAATGCATTTGTATTTGACATTACATGTTTGACATTCGACATTACATTATCAAAGACTGAACATGCTTTGCAATGTACTCTATTCAAATGAAAAACAGCAAAACAGCGCCTCCCGTGTATTGCAGGTTCACTTCGTGCGTTATCTGTGACAAAATGAAAATGAAAATGCAATCTGTCAGGCCGCTCGTCAAGGCGGGTCTTCAATTGGGAGGATGTCACTCATTGGCTACTTTCAGGCTGCCCCAGTTGACCCATGGAGTTGACCGCGGAAGTAAACAGACCCACTTCTGGTCTGTCGCCTTCAACCACCGCAGTCAGGCATGTAGCCTAATGTGCGTTTTTGTTCATATTTAAAGAAGAAACAGCATTATTTATCGGTGCATGGTGTTCATACCGCGGAAGTGACAGCCTAACTGGTCGCTCCACTATCCTGTCTCCATGCGCGTGCATGTGATTGTTGTTTACTTCCTGCAGCAGCTGTTGTGCACTTCTGCCCGCAGATTCACCACAACTCCACAACTCCACAATGAAGTCTCCGGCGGATGAGAACTACTCTTCTTTGCTTTTTACCATCTTTTAATCTCCACTGTGCCTGTCCACGATTATTACAGCTTTTCAGAGCAGCGATGACTGCTAAAAAGATTAATGCAAAAAAAGCGATTCACTGCGGGTTTCGATCAGCATATACAAAAGGTTCCAACACTATAACCCATGCACCTAACCCTCTTCGCCACCAGTCCACTCCAGTTTACCGAAGTCAACTCACCTTATAATGAATGACTATGCAACAGCCGTGGCTAGTTGAACTGAAGTGTTTCACATTAACTTGTTGCTCATTAAAACGTTGAACTATTCGCTGCTACTGATAGTTGAGACTGCACGGTTTACAAGAACTGGCAGAACTGGCAAGAGCATTGATCTCTGGCACCAGGCAACTGAAAATAACTTGAAATTGTAAATGATTCAGATTTTAAAAAGCGATATTATTCGTGATTAGGCAAAAACACTGTGTAAGGAGCTACGAACCCCCATTTGCACATACCGTTATGAGTGGTGACTGTAGGAAGCATGCGCCAAAAGGGCTGGGGTAGAAAACGATCAGCTATGTCGGGCTCCTCCAGTCCAGAAAGAGAAAGGTGGTGATGGTGTTTCTTATTGTATTCAGGGGCATATTGGAGGGTTTACCCACCATTTGAAGTAAGGCAGAGACGCACCTAATTTCAGAACTGTATCAATCAATGAGGGGAAACAAGGTGGGTACACAACTTGTATTTTAAACTCCTTTGTACAGTATTTTGGTTGTTCCGTTTAGCTATAGCTAGCCTAGGCTATGATAATTGTTAATGAAAACTGAAGGGTCTTAAACCTATAGCCTATGATCTAGGCTTTATTAGAAGCATGACTTAACAATGAATCAATCCCCATATTCTAAGTCTTAAAAGTGCACATGAAAATAAATTGGTTGGAGAACCATGTCATTGTATTATTTTATTAGGTAGCCTACAGTATGTAAGGCAGAGACAGGAGAGACAGATCCAAATACATTAAGTGACTCCATAAAAGTGACTCACTAAAATAATACAATGTCTATCAAGGTAAATGATATGGCCAAGTAGGCTTTGCTAAATAAAGAAACAGGGGTGACATGATAAACAAAATAAGATCAGACTGACTGGCATGTAATCACATCACAATACACACATCCTAGCTGAGCTCAGGCCAGAGAGTGATGTAAAGCAGAGGTAAGCAGTTGTGATCAATCGTAATGTTTTTGAACAAGTTGCACAATTATAGTCAAATGACTACATGCACAACTTCTTTACTTCCTGAAATTAGTACAGCTTCTTTATTTCCTGTCCTACACCATTGGATGAACTGATTAATCAGGTGTGCCTGATCATTGTTGTGACTGCAGCACGCCTGACATTAATCAGTTCATCCAAGAGTGATGACAGGAAATAAAGAAGCTGTACTAATTTCAGGAAGTAGTGGAGTTGTGCATGTAGCCCATTGTTTTGAACATGCAGGATCAAGTTGGTGGTAGTAGTAGTTGTAGCACCAGATGTGTATGGTTTCTATGAGGCAAAAAGACAGGAGATAGTCAGATTAGGCAGGCAGTTAGATAATACATCTATCAATCAAACAAACAAACATTTTGCTTAAAGCATGGTGGGTAAATTCAGTTCAAATGTCAATATGAAACAAGACAAAAAAGGCAATATTTCCAAGATTAACACACAACTAAAAGCACTTCAGCTGTGTGTTAATCTTGGAAATATTGCATGTAGGCAGCCTACACCTGTCAGGTTTAATCATCATTGCAGTGGGGACAATGTTTTTAACAGGATGGCTTTAGGCAGAGAAGTTAGGGAACTATCAGTTGGAAGAGGTGGTGAGTAGGCTGAGAAGGGTCAGATAGCCTATTATTTAATGGGCACTAATATGATCAAGAATTCAGATATGCAGTAACAACAATAACAGCATTAAAGATCAAACTGGGCCCAGTTGCACAAAGCACCTTATTAGGTTAAGATGTCCCTTCGAGTCAGAGTTAAGGTGTCCATAAAATAGAATGGGCTGCACAAATCACCCTTAAATCTTCTCCATAAGGTTAAACATTTTAAGGAAAACATAAGCACAAGATTTAAGGGTGTTTTGTGCAGCCAATTCTATTTTATGGACGCCTTAACTCTGACTCGAAGGGAAATCTTAACCTAAGGTGTTTTGTGCAACTGGGCCCAGATAATGAGATGCTAAACAGGAGTTTTTGCATCTGAATTTACGATGGCAAAACATGCATGATTCAATTGCTAGAGTTTGCTACTAGGCTATATAAATTCAACCTCGCTAGGTGCATGCGCCATTTAGCCTACTACATTGTGTTACAACGAAACAAATGAAAACATGCTATAATAACACGCTGTGTTATACTTAAAATATATAGCCTATAGGCTAATTTGGGGGGGGAGGCACGGAGAGGTGAAAACTGCAGCGCAACATGGAAAAGGGACATAAAATCACACATTTCTCAGATAAGAAACTGCTGGTAACGAAGTGTTACACCCACCATATAGGTCCCTAGCATAAGAATGACAATCAAGGATGTACTTTTAAACAGCAAATTATTTTATTACAAAAGTTCAGCTTGACAATCCCAGTAGGCCCACATTGACCTCTTTCCATAGAACCTCTCAGTTAAACAGGGCAGGGGTTATGTTCACTGCACACCAGTAGGCTACACACTGTAGGATAAATCAGTTTGTTCACTGCACACACCCGTAGGGTAAAGAACTCTGGCACTCTGGGTGAAACAAAGTTTACACACGTGATTCAATTCACTGCAACCATTTATAAGCACGGCACACTTTAAGCCTGCCCTGATAGTCAAACTGGGATTACCAGGTGAAGTGGCAATGGTGGGGAAGAAGCGGATTAAATAAGCAAACAAACAAATAAACAAACAAACAGAAAAAAAAGAAAACTAGTCCGCCCTGAGGGCAAAGCCCATTCTTCTTTGCCCGCTACCAGCACACTTGCCAGGGCGAACTAGACAGAGAATAAACCCCAAAATAACAAACAAAATATATCACGGCAAGAGCAGCGACTGGACCCGCTGATGCTCTGGTACGTCGATGGTAACTGTCCTATCGACTACCAGCCGCCTTCAACCCAGCAGGGAAGCAGATTATCTCTTTGTTCCTGCTCTGTGGCCTTCCCTGCATGCCAGCATGGACTGAGGTGTGCACCTGCCTCAATCATCTGGCCTGAATCAGCTGTGCTCTAGTGTTCCTCCTCCTACAGGTAACCCTATATGAAGTAATTCGGGCACCTCCCCTTTTCTCGTTGGCGCCACCCACCACAGAAGTTTAGATTCTTGTCAATAGAATACATGATTTCCAGAGCACTCACTTCAGTTAAAGACGGTGGAAAAGCACTGCACTCTGGCATGCGGCTGTTGTTCGTCTATCTGGCAAATTGGCAAAAGGGCATGTGGTCTCACATAGACTACATTTAAAGGAGGAGCAGTATTGATAAGAAGACAGAGGATCAGATTGAAAAATATGATATTTCAAGTTATTTTCAGTTGCCTCGTGCCAGAGATCAATGCTCTTGCCAGTTCTTGTAAACCGTGCAGTCTCAACTATCAGTAGCAGCGAATAGTTCAACGTTTTAATGAGCAACAAGTTAATGTGAAACACTTCAGTTCAACTAGCCACGGATGTTGCGTAGTCATTCATTATAAGGTGAGTTGACTTCGGTAAACTGGAGTGGACTGGTGGCGAAGAGGGTTAGGTGCATGGGTTACAGTGTTGAAACCTTTTGTATATGCTGATCGAAACCCGCAGTGAATCGCTTTTTTTGCATTAATCTTTTTAGCAGTCATCGCTGCTCTGAAAAGCTGTAATAATCGTGGACAGGCACAGTGGAGATTAAAAGATGGTAAAAAGCAAAGAAGAGTAGTTCTCATCCGCCGGAGACTTCATTGTTTCATTGTGGAGTTGTGGTGAATCTGCGGGCAGAAGTGCACAACAGCTGCTGCAGGAAGTAAACAACAATCACATGCACGCGCATGGAGACAGGATAGTGGAGCGACCAGTTAGGCTGTCACTTCCGCAGTATGAACACCATGCACCGATAAATAATGCTGTTTCTTCTTTAAATATGAACAAAAACGCACATTAGGCTACATGCCTGACTGCTGTGGTTGAAGGCGACAGACCAGAAGTGGGTCTGTTTACTTCCGCGGTCAACTCCATGGGTCAACTGGGGCAGCCTGAAAGTAGCCAATGAGTGACATCCTCCCAATTGAAGACCCGCCTTGACGAGCGGCCTGACAGATTGCATTTTCATTTTCATTTTGTCACAGATAACGCACGAAGTGAACCTGCAATACACGGGAGGCGCTGTTTTGCTGTTTTTCATTTGAATAGAGTACATTGCAAAGCATGTTCAGTCTTTGATAATGTAATGTCGAATGTCAAACATGTAATGTCAAATACAAATGCATTTTCATTTGAATTGTGACTTACATAATGCTTGCAGGGATGGAAAATTAGGCTGGATTTTTTGGATTGCATTTACATTTCCACATTTAAATTACAAGTTTGATATAGTCCATTGAAAAGCAGTATGACTAAATTCAAATGAAATGTCAAATACCATTTAAATGATCATTTGACATTTTCTACAAAAATGCATTATAATTTGAATTGTGACTTAATTAATGCTTGCAGAGATGGAAAATTAGGCTGCATTTTTGGGATTGCATTTTCATTACCAAATTTAAATTACCATTTGAATATAGTCCATTGTAGAGCGGGCTATGGACTTTGAAAATTAAATGTCAAACAGCTTGTCATTTTAATTCTTATATAGTCATAGAAAGCCCTTACAAGTATATGAAAATGAAAATGAAAATTGGATTATTCCATTTTCATTTTCATTTTTACTGAAATAACACACACATGTGTTGAAAATGATAATGTCATTGAGGAATTACATTACCATTTTCAAGTTTAAATTATCATTTGAATTGAGTCAGCTATGGGCAGTCTTTGATAATGTAATGTCGAATGTCAAACATGTAATGTCAAATACAAATGCATTTTCATTTGAATTGTGACTTACATAATGCTTGCAGGGATGGAAAATTAGGCTGGATTTTTTGGATTGCATTTACATTTCCACATTTAAATTACAAGTTTGATATAGTCCATTGAAAAGCAGTATGACTAAATTCAAATGAAATGTCAAATACCATTTAAATGATCATTTGACATTTTCTACAAAAATGCATTATAATTTGAATTGTGACTTAATTAATGCTTGCAGAGATGGAAAATTAGGCTGCATTTTTGGGATTGCATTTTCATTACCAAATTTAAATTACCATTTGAATATAGTCCATTGTAGAGCGGGCTATGGACTTTGAAAATTAAATGTCAAACAGCTTGTCATTTTAATTCTTATATAGTCATAGAAAGCCCTTACAAGTATATGAAAATGAAAATGAAAATTGGATTATTCCATTTTCATTTTCATTTTTACTGAAATAACACACACATGTGTTGAAAATGATAATGTTATTGAGGAATTACATTACCATTTTCAAGTTTACATTATCATTTTCAAGTTTACATTATCATTTGAATAAAGTCCGCTATGGGCTTCCATATATTTCATGCAGTGTCTCTATGGTACTAGCAAACACTGCAACAGAAAGTGAGCTGGGGTTCAATTTATAATGTTTTATGTTGTCAAGTGAAAACCGTCTATATAGTGGACATTGCTCCATGGGATTCCCCCCAGATCCACCAGGGCAAATGGAGAAGGCTTTATCTACAGAATCCATCAGCATATCAATGAGCCCATTATCATACTATAGCACGCACGCACGCACGCTACGTAGGTAGACAGGAAAGGTGGGGAGAGAGAGGGGGGATGACATGCGGCAAAGGACCACGGTTGGATTCGAACCCTGGTCGGCTAAGGACTAAGCCTTTGTGGTATTTCATTTGAAGCTTTGTTATTATTTATTATTTATGGAGAAGGGGTGGGAGTTAATAAGTTTTACTTCTTCCCACTCCTTTTCGAATATGTATATATTCTATTTTTCTTTGTTTCTGAAATGGCTTTTGTTTTATTATTTTGCTTTCATATTCGAAATAAACACTTCAATCAATCAATCAATCAAGCTTTGACGTGCCATCAGAACAGGCGATGAACAAATCAGATCCATCAGCTTCAGGTGCACAAAACCCTTTATCAGCAGGCCAACTGCCTGGTGTCTCTCTGATAACTGCTGGATTATCACGCATGGCCAGACCAGGCGCTTCACATAGTTACTCATTTATTCAACCTGTATGTATACAGGTTGTATAATGGTTTATCAAATGGACCCATTGCCACTACTACCCAGCAACCCTGTGGGTGCACTGTGGGCTGAAAACTAGGCTCATTATGGGCCCCAAAGTTTGGGGTCCAAGTGGGCAGCCCACACCAAGCAATCAAGCACAAAGCTGCATGGATTGGGGATCACGAAAACCCCACAGTGGCTTGTTTGCTGTGGGTGGCATGGTGCTCTCAGTGGTTAACGCTGTTGCCTCACAGCAAGAAGGTCGTGGATTCGAATCTTCACCCTGGTCCTTTCTGTGTGGAGTTTGCATGTTCTTCCCGTGTCTGCGTGGGTTTCTTCCCACAGTCCAAAGATATGCTGTGTTTGTGTAGTATCGTAATGGAATCTAGTAAAATGTGTAGTATTGATGTATGTATGTTGTGTGTAAATATAGGGTAGGATGTAGTATAACTGTGATGATGATGTGATGATATCCCTTTGAGACATGCTTGTGATAAGGGGCTATAAACATAACGGAACTGAACTACTACTACTATTACTGCTACCAACACTAGTACCCAGTACAATTGTATCTCTTGGAAAGTGAATGTTTTGTTGAAATGCCTTTTCTTTTCTTGATTCTGTACAAATGTATATTATGATTTGCTGTGTCGCCATCTTGGCTATTTGTAAATATTATATAGTGTCTTGTAAACCCATATGGGCTGGGCACCTTAAGGTGCATGACACTCAAATAAAAAATATCAATCAATTAATCAATCAATCAATCAATCAGTACCACCGCTATTTTGAATACTCTGTTTTATACTGTTGCAGTGCACTTTGAAGAACCCTTGTTATTTTAATTTTGTTCAGCACTTGCACTCACCATTTTGAAAGGTACTATAATAAATAAAGCTTTACTTACTACGTACTTACTTACTTATTACTAGACTACTGCTACAACTACCACCAGCTACTGCTGCTGTGACTACTACTACCGTACTATTAATTTTGGAAACTTTTCTTGATTAAAAAGGACGTCTCTCAATAACAACATCTCAGTATGTGACATTAACAGTTGTGTTGAAAGGTGACACATATGCTAATATGCTATATGCTAAACTCAGTGTCCAGTTATAAAAAAAAAAAATTATGAGTCAGTTGTTAATACATCTCACTGTCCATCCCACCCAAAAAGAAAACAACAGCTTTTCCTTCCTGGTCAGTGCCTTTGTTGGAGCACACTCATCTTTCATGTACCTTCTCCAATGAAGGCCCTATAACATTCTTCATTCAAAAGTGCTTGCACAAGTAAATTCCCAAACGCGAAGATGGAGCATTTTGATATTCAGTCTCACGGGAAGACAAATGTGCGTGTGGGTGTATAAATAGAGCGCCATCTTTACAGTAGCGCAAACAGACAAATTCCTCCTGGGCGTGTTCGTCTACTGTACCAATCTGGGCAGAGTGTCTGTCCCATGGGGGGGGGGGGGGGAGAACAGATAGGGCACATCCTGTGGAGCGCTGGGACCGGCCTGGAGGAGGACCAGAGGGGTGGATTGGTGGGGAGAGGCGATTGGGGGTGGGGGGGGGGGGGGGGGGGGGGCTACAGATGTGAGCCCAGAGATAAGAGCACAGGCTTTCGCCACAGCAGGATAATGGCTTCCTGTTTGTCAGGTTACAGCGGCTTTGAACGCGGACATGTTTATCTGAGAGTCAGGCACAGAAAGAGAGTGGGAGAGAGAGAGAGAGAGAGAGAGAGAGAGAGAGAGAGAGAGAGAGAACAAGAACAACTAAGGGCGCTTTTGTTTACTGGGATAATGATTTAGGAGCCGTGACTGGGGGGCGGTTTGCCGGATCCGACAGGAAGGACAAAACACTAAACAGGAAGTTGTCTGAAATCAGGAGAGAACAAGAGCTTCAAGCCCGCAGTAAAAAAAAGTTACCCACTCACAGAAAATGTCACCATTTCACCTGTGTTAGTGGTTTTAGATTAGAAAGAGCACACTCTGTTGCCGCCACACTATAATCATAGGCAACCTGAACTATGGGGATTTCTCAAGCCATATCCTCATTTCTGCTGCTTGCTAAACAGTCGCTCAGATAAGGTGTTTCTATAGAAGATGACTTCAAAATGCAATTTGCACTTCTGGAGAGTAGGGTATTAAGCAACTAGTTGTACGGCATCGCTTTGAAGACTGAGCTGATAGGCAAAACTCAATTTGTTACAAACAAACGGTGAAGAGGACCTCTGGGATTTGGAAGACAATGCAGAGAAATGCAGATGACAGAGGAGGACCAAGAAAAACAGTACTGAGGTTGACCAGAGGAAACCAGAGAAGGCAGGAGAGAAACGTCCCCCTCTGACGGCTGTCATGACGCGGCGTCATCCATCTTAGTTCTATTCTATCTGCAACATCTCTCCTTCTGCCTGCAGCCTCAGGATGTTACGGCACATCTGTCTCCTGCAGATGGCTGGTCTGGAGAGAGAAATGAGGAATGTCTCCATACTGCATAGAGACAAGACCTCAGGTGGGCCTCTCAGCTCTGCACACTGGCAAAAGGCAACCTGATGGAACTGTCATATGCCTGAGGAAGCTCCAAGAGGGACAGTGAGTCTTATGCTATCAAATATTTGATTTACCAGGGGAAAACTCAAAATGAGGCAAAAAAAAATACAAAATAGAAAATAATATTTTAATTTTAGCCAGATTTGAGTTTCCGCCTGTTAAATCAAATAAAACTAGTACGACCACACTGCGGATATATGCCTCCGCCACCAAGCGAGCAGTCGACATGCATGTCTGTCCAGACTATGACGTTTGAGCCAAATGTGAAGACATTTCATCAAGGTGTTACTGAGATATGGCGTTACCAAGCATGAAAATGGCGTTCGTGAGGTCACAGTGACCTTGACCTTTGACCACCAAAATCTAATCAGCTCATTTTTGAGTCCAGGTGGATGTTTGAGGCAAATTCGAAGAAATTCCATCAAGGCATTCCTGAGATATCGCACTAACAAGCTTGAAAATGACGTTCGAGAGGTCACAGTGACCTTGACCTTTGATCACCAAAATCGAATCAGTTCATCCTTCCATCCAAGTCGACGTTTGAGCCAAATTGGAAGGAATTCCGTGAAGCCGTTCCTGAGATATCGCGTTAACAAACTTGGGAATGGCGTTCGTGAGGTCACAATGACCTTGAACTTTGACCTTTGACCACCAAAATCTAATCAGTTCATCATTGAGTCCAAGTCAACGTTTGAGGCAAATTTGATGAGATTCCATCAAGACGTTCCTCAGATATCGCATTAACGAACATCGGACGGACGTACAGACGGAAAAAATCCAAAATCCAAATCTGGCCTTGGTCTTAACATAAACCAATCTATACTAGGTTTGGCTACGTTTTCTACTCTGCCTTTCCCCACTTTAGAATAGACCACTGCAATATGACCTCACTCCACCTCTGCTACAGCTTAAAGTGCTCTGCCCATAAGCAGTCCAGTCCAAGTTCATCCCTTCTGAGGCAGATGTGTCAGAGACAGCCTTTAACAGAGTCTGGGGTGCAATATCAGCAGCCTGTTTAGCTAACCGTAGCGTCCAGGAGACTGGCGGGCGCAGCCTGGCCCCAGCTTCCATATTCATGTGACATACTGTACTGCTGGGATAGGCTGCCAGAGGCTTGTACCTCCGCTCCCCCAGACCTCGCTACCAGCTTCAGCATGTAAAGCAGCCCAGACTCCATCATAAAGGAGTATGGAAATAGAACAAGAACTGAGGGGGTACAGTATGGTGTGTGTAGCCTCTATCGGCTGTCTACAGTCTGTGACAGTGGCTCCAAAACTGGTGTTCAGGTCTCCAGTCAAATGAGGTATAGTTTCTATAGTTTCTGAAAATCACAAAAATGCATTTACAGGTACGCTTCAGAAAAAAGTGGTCTTCATTTACATATAGGAAGATGATTTGGCTGAAGTTTGCAGTTTCATAAACGTTTGTTAACCACAGATCTTATTTCAAGCATTTAACCAAAATCCCCATACAGAAATCCCATTGACTTTTAGACAAAGTAACCGGTTAAGTGTTAGCATCCAGGTCTTCTGGACTCCTGTGGTACTCTATGAAGTCACCACTAGTTTCTGGACTCCTGTGGTACTCTATGAAGTCACCACTAGTAAGTAGTCTTGTGATGCCAGACAATTGGAGATCTCCACCTACCAATCATCTGGGGACTTGTAAATGCAAGACAGTTGTGAGAACGGCAGCGAGAATGGCCGCTAACAAACCTACACCCTTTTGTCATTTCAGAAATGACGCTCTCCCCTCATTATCCTCCGTAGTGAAACAAACTGGAGATACAGCGAATCACTTTGTAACATGGAGAGAACTTTTTAAAACATTGAAAATGGATGTCCTGAGCAATTACGTTACATTATTTGATTCAATTTGATCTGTTTATAAGCACACAACTTCTGTCACCGCGCCTCCACCGCGACGACTTTTTTAAACTCTCATAATGTTTCCACCCAGTTTTAGCAACAAAAGCTGGGAGATTGTCCTCAGCCTCTAATTGAGCAAATCGTTTTTAGAGACTGAGAACTGAGTCTACCACTAAGCTATTTTGGTAATGGTAAGGTAAAAATAATGAGATTTTGAATAAAATATATTTTTTGGAATAAATTGTCAAATAGTTTATGTATGATGGAATGATTCTAATCTTCTAGCATTCTGGAGGGGTGGAAGTGAAAAAGGAATTTACAGGATCAATAACTATCACATTCTCATTATAGACCCTTTTCACGGGGGCCATTTTGTGTCGAAAAGTCAGAATAAACACAAGTGCAAGCAAAACACATGATGGTTTCCAAATTCCAATCATGGAATTAGTGTTTTGCATGCACCTGTGTTTACTCTGCCTTTTCGACACAAAATGGCCCCCATGAGAAGGGTCTATTATGAAGAATGACTATCCGGGTAAGACATTTCACTCTCACTGCTATCTTCCTCTACAGTACAGACAGGTAGCATATCTTCTCAAACTGGGGTACTGAGGAAATCAAATCAATACAATTGGGTTACGTTATGTGGTCTAAAGAAACTCTATTTGGAAGTTTGTGGACCCTGGAGTGAACTGTGATGATGATAATGATGATGACGATGTGTGTGTGTGTGTGTGTGTGTGTGTGCGTGCGTGCGTGCGTGCGTGTGTGTGTGTGTGTGCGTGTGTGTGCGAGCGTGTTGATCTATATTCCAGACGGTTCTGGTCCACTCACTCAGCAGCTGGCAGCGCAGGACCTGCAGGCTTGTCTTCATGGTATCATGTGGTCCGGCTCCTCCTCCACAGTGCTCATGGTTCTCTGGTAGAGAGAGAGAGAGAGAGAGAGAGAGAGAGAGAGAGAGAGAGAGAGAGAGAGAGAGAGAGAGAGAGAGAGAGAGAGAGAGAGAGAGAGAGAGAGAGAGAGAGTGACAGGTAAGATGAAACTTGGCACTCAGGTATCACAATCAATTCCAGTCACGGTCAAGTCTCACTGTGATTGTGTCTGAGCATGCTGATGTAGGGTAGAGACCTGTGTGACTGAAAGGATATGGCTGGTGTTTTTAAACACATTTCTTATCGTCAACAAATCCTATGAAAAGAACAAAATCAACCATGCGTTTACTCTGCTCCTGTTACTTTCGCACTTCCAATTTTTACTTTTCATGTTCTTTTAATTGTAAGCTAAAAACCTTTAAATACAGCTCACAAAGACAGTTAAAAAAATTTAAACGCTAACTGTTACCATGAAAAGTCAGGCTGTTGTAGTTAGTACCAAATCAAATTGGGGGGAAATTCTATTTGGGACTATTTCCGTCTACTATTTAACTACTACTACTTTCCTGAGATGGAAAAGCCGCCTTATTAAATTTGCAATGATGGTGTTACCAGAGCAACGGCATGGCTCTTTGACACTAAATGTTTTGGAAATTGATTTTTTTTTTTTTTCATCGGATTTGTTGACGATAAGAAATGCATTAAGAAAACACCAGCCTTATCCTTTAACGCTGACAATTTAACCCATGCAGTACCTGGCAGACAACAGTAACACCGTATCAGGTAATGGCATGGTAACCAGGCATCATCAGACAACAGTGACACAGTATATCAGGTAATGGCCTGTGGTAAAGTGGCATCATCAGACAACAGTAACACACAGTGGGCCCTATCTTTGCAAAAGCAGTAATTTAGCGTTTGCGCTCGTTTAACACTGCGCACAATGCAAATTGGTGGCGTGCACAAGCGCATACCTGTTATAATTGTACTGGACATAGGTGTGCCACATGCCAAACTAGGCGTTTCAGCGTAAAAATGTGGGGATAGATGGCATTATCCTATCGTCAGCAGCGCGCAATTACTCGGCATAACACCAGGGGCCGGTTGCACCAACTGGTCTTACACTGGTCTTAAGCTAAGTTGGTCGTAACTTTACGACCTAACAGCTACGCCGGTTGCACCAAGACGGCTTAAGCCTTCTTTTCACTACGACCAGGCGTAACTCTTACGCCTGGTCAGGAGGAGGCGTAGCGCCTGCCTGTAACAGAGATCTCCGTGTCTTATCAGCGGAGACCGTTTTGAGTCCTTACCCTCATCGTCGTAACACAGCCAGTTCTCCATCTTTTGAAGCATGATGTTAGATTACAACAAGCTAGTTGTGTGGCTTAGCCTTCCAAAATGTTGCCGTTATTTTTTGAGAATTTAATACATAGAATTGGGAACGTTACATTCAATTTCATTCAGACTGTCTTTCTGGCTCAATCGCCGCCATTTTTCCCCCGGAGCGAGGGAGGGTGGGAGGAGGGAGGGTGTTTTACAGTAGTGGCTGAGAGAGCGTAGTGGCACAGTGTAAAGACTGGTCTTAACTAAGACCGACGTAGGATTTACGACCAGGCATATAGACCAGTTGGTGCAACCGGCCCCTGGACACTAGTGCAAGGCGGACTGCTATCTTCCCTGCCCTAAGGCATGCGCAAACAAGTGCACAAGCGCAAATAGGGGATATCGCCTGTACCAAGATAGTGCCCAGTATCAGGTAATGGCATGTGGTAACCAGGCATCATCAGACAACAGTAACACAGTATCAGGTAACGGTCTGTGGTAAACTGGCATCATCAGACAACAGTAACACAGTATCAGGTAATGGCCTGTGGTAACCAGGCATCATCAGACAACAGTAACACAGTATCAGGTAATGGCCTGTGGTAACCAGGCATCATCAGACAACAGTAACACAGTATCAGGTAATGGCCTGTGGTAACCAGGCATCATCAGACAACAGTAACACAGTATCAGGTAACGGTCTGTGGTAACCTGGCATCATCAGACAACAGTAACACAGTATCAGGTAACGGTCTGTGGTAACCTGGCCTCATCAGACAACAGTAACACAGTATCAGGTAACGGTCTGTGGTAACCTGGCATCATCAGACAACAGTAACACAGTATCAGGTAACGGTCTGTGGTAACCAGGCATCATCAGACAACAGTAACACAGTATCAGGTAATGGATATCGTGATATTAGACTAGATATCGTCTTAGATTTTGGATATCATAATATTGTGATATGGCATAAGTGTTGTCTTTTCCAGGTTTTAAAGGCTGCATTACATTGAAGTGATGTAATTTTCGGAACTTACCAGCCTGTTCTAGCTGTTCTATTATTTTCCATAACTCACTTAGTTATTATATCCACATTGATGATTATTTATCAAAAATCTTTGTGAAAACACCAAGTTACAACTGAACATTTAAACTATTTCGTGGAAAATACCGACAATAGTGTATTGTGTATCGCCATTCAGCCTGAAAATACCTAGATATAATTTTTGGTCCATATCACCCAGCCCAAGAACATAAGCGTTAGTATGCCTTCTTTTGTTGCCATGCCTTTGGGTAAAACACATATCCACACTACGCACGCACGCGCGGCACACACACACACACACACACACACAGAATTCACATAAACCATAACATAGATACACACACCTGAGCACCACTCACACTACCCACTGCATAAATAACCTGTTGTGAGTGTGAGATGTGAAATTGGATTGACGCCCCCGTCAGACGAGAGGTCTGCTTCCAGCAGGCACCCTGCATCTCTCTAGGTGGAGGGGAAGATGAGAGGGGGAGAAAACACAAGCGCAGGGTGCTGATCCTTTCAGAAGGCGGTGCTCCTCCTAAATGGATGGCTTCACTCTCTGAGGATGGAGAGGAGGTAACACGCTGCATCTCAGCCCACCAACCTCTACAGGCTCTCAACTGTCAATCAACATAATGTTTAATGGGTTTTGAAAACTGTGTTTAGTAAGCAAGGATGAAGGTAACAAATTGTATTTACTCTGCACTCGTTACTGTAGCCTAGTTGAGTGGCTTTTTTTTGGGGGGGGGGAGTTAATTTGACTGAAGTATTAATTTAGCTGAAGTATACGTATGTGACTGAAGTAGCTAGCAAGCTATACTTCACTACATTTTAAAATCACATCTATCTTCATAATGAAGTAGGCTATTATACTTCACTACATTTTAAAATCACATCTATCTTCATAAGTATTGCATCAAAAACTAGCCTAACTGTAAATTGCAGGTGAGTTACCAAACTGTTAAAAGGAGAACTCGCACGTCTCTTTCCTGGGGCAGGTGCGTCGGACAAGGACATAGGCCCCTATTCTCCCACAGGCCTTCGGCGCTAAAACGGGCCTTCGGCGCGAAAAAACGTGCCTTGCGCCTGCCTCGGGAAGATATCAATATGGCTTTACGCTGCCAAATGCGCTTTAGGCCGAATGGGCGTGGCGCACTCCCTGAATGGGCGAGAATGGGCGTTTCGGCGTTAAATATCGGCCTAATGATATCTTCCCACCTGGCGTAAATTTAGCGCTTTGCGCTTTTGAAAACCAGGCCTATTCAGTGCGCTGGTTGCGTGGAGCGCTCCCCTCTGGCTCCCCTCTGTCACCCTTCTCTGTGTCACTCTCTCCCTCTCTCCTCAGTCTGACAGGCACAATACGACTCTCTCTCTCTGACTCCCTCGCTCAGACAGACACAACACGTCCCATAGAAAAAAGAAGTTGTAAGTTCACTGCAATGTGAATGTCCCAGCATGCATTGTGGTACTCCATTTCGCTACTAAATAGCAACCAAATGAGCCGAAATACTGTATATGGTTACATGCTCCCAAAATAATGTGTAATGGTAACACAACCTGCAATTGTAGAACATTTCAATATTGGACCAAATAAAACATCGAAATGAAAACACCACCCTATGTGAAACATATATGTCCTCCTGGGCCTATATATATATCCGTTGTCGATTTAACGTGATTTAGATAAGTGACAGCGCTTCTACTGTCATCTGCTATACTGTGATGTCCACTCCAATAACTTGGCCCTACTTCACATTTAGTTTTATAATAAAAACACATTTATGCAATGACTTTACATAATGTAGGGTATATTTATGTGCATCATCCTTCCTGCAGCAGGCGAGAGAAAATGATAACTTTCTGGACAAACTTTCACCAATCTATTGGCCCAATCCCACCGCAGCTAGTAGCGCGGTCCCGCTCCGCTCGACTCGACTTTTGGTCTCATCCCACCGGTATAAACCGGCCCAGCTCGGTTTGATTTGGGGCTGAGCTGGGCTACTTTTAGTACCTGCCTCGTCGGGGTTCTATTCTGCCAACCCGGGTCCATACCGTGATGTGAAAACATTGTAGGCGACTGATTGGTCAGGCAGAATCGTGTTTACTCTCTATATCCTACTGTCAATGCAGCGCTGCATACCAGTTTACCTTCTTTTCTCTTCTATTATGCTTTTCTATCAGTCTTTTGTTTTGCTGCCTTCGCCTCTGGTGAAATAAAATCGGCGCGGTGGTTTCAATTGTCCAAAAGTCCGCTGCTCTGAAGCGCTTGTGTAGTTAGTGCTGCGTCGGCTCCGCTAGGCCGCAGGCGCCTGGTGAAGCCGCGGTTTTGCCTGGTGAGAGGCCGCGGGGGTAGAGGCTTCACTCTAGCGCAACCCCCGTCCCTCGCGCCCGTCCCTCGTGCAGCGCTTGTGAGTTTTGACTAACAACAAAGTGATATCCATTCTCCTGGTCGATTGTCACTTTTGCCCATGTACACTGTAACACCCGCCCAACATGCTGTGATGCTATGAGCTGGCTGCTCAGGCCAGGATCAAGGACTGTGATCATGCCAGCACTGCTCTCTCTCTCTCTCTCTCTCTCTCTCACACACACACACACACACACACACACACACACACACACACACACACACACACACACACACACACACACTGTAGGTAATTTAGAGGCACCAGTATTTCATAAACAGTTTAAAAGTTCTGTGTATGGATTTAATTGTAACGTTATGTTATAGCCTATTTCAGAACATGGGTGGAGGGCAGATATGCGGTCGCTGTGACGACCAGGTGTGGGCGGGGGCAGATGAAGGGCGGTCGAAGCAGAACGTCCATCGGGTTGAAGCAAGTAGAGCCGAGTGGTGACGGGCTGTGCAGGGCTGTAAAATGTGGTGGAATTGAGCCATAATAGGCTATATTTTTCTAGCTGATGCATTTAGAACATTCTTTTCACTTTGATCTTGCTATAGTGTAGGGTATTTACATGCTTGCAGTATTTAAACTGCAGTTAGATTGGTTTGAGAAGCATAATAATATGGAATAATAGCCTATATATGGAGACAGACAGACTGGATGAAGGGAGGGGGGGGGGGGGGCAGAGTGCTTGGCTTTGTCTGGTTTTACCGGATTTGTCCAGGAATTGGAGCTTAAAAGGCAAGCGTGTGACTCTTTACTGCAATTCTCCAATGAGCGGACTATGCATAATTTTACGCTTAAAAGGCGTGGTTATAATGGTTGAGGCTGCGTGTAGCGCCGATACCAAGATAGCGAGTGCGCTGGTCCACACCCACTAACTGCGCTAGGCGGCCTAGCGCTAGGCCTTAAACGCAGTTTCTACGCCGATTGCAACGATAGGGCCCACAGTGTTCATAAAATGTAAAAAGGGAGTCCCGCACACTGTCCAAACTTGCAATAAAGATTTATCAGTAACAATACTTCCACTTGAGTTCCATTTCCTATTTTTTATTCTCTTCACCTGACCAGAGACGGGTGTAGGTTTGCTATGCTGCATTTTCATTGGCAGACAAGTGAATATCAAAAGCACCAAACACTGAACACAGCATCTTATCACACAGCTTGGCGACTTAACACAGCTGTGAAAAACTACTACCAGTAGTATGGTTCTCCGTTCCTCCTCCCTGATGTCCGATTATAAAACTGAATAAACTGAATGAAAACAATAAATGTGAGCAACAAAACTGGCTATTAGAACACGGCTCTAGATATGTGTACATTTGTGTTTTTGCCATTCTCCTAAGTACTGTGAAAATGAAAAACAAGATGTCTTGCTCCTTCTCCCCTCTTAACTCAGTGACTGTGTGGGCTTACAGTAAGCTCAGGACATTGCTGCAGGCTTACAGTAAGCTCAGGACATACTGTGTGGGCTCACAGTAAGCTCAGGACATTGCTGCAGGCTTACAGTAAGCTCAGGACATACTGTGTGGGCTTACAGTAAGCTCAGGACATACTGTGTGGGCTCACAGTAAGCTCAGGACAGTGCTGCAGGCTTACAGTAAGCTCAGGACATACTGTGTGGGCTTACAGTAAGCTCAGGACATACTGTGTGGGCTCACAGTAAGCTCAGGACAGTGCTGCAGGCTTACAGTAAGCTCAGGACATACTGTGTGGGCTTACAGTAAGCTCAGGACATACTGTGTGGGCTCACAGTAAGCTCAGGACAGTGCTGCAGGCTTACAGTAAGCTCAGGACATACTGTGTGGGCTCACAGTAAGCTCAGGACAGTGCTGCAGGCTTACAGTAAGCTCAGGACATACTGTGTGGGCTTACAGTAAGCTCAGGACATTGCTGCAGGCTTACAGTAAGCTCAGGACATACTGTGTGGGCTTACAGTAAGCTCAGGACATTGCTGCAGGCTTACAGTAAGCTCAGGACATACTGTGTGGGCTTACAGTAAGCTCAGGACATTGCTGCAGGCTTACAGTAAGCTCAGGACATACTGTGTGGGCTTACAGTAAGCTCAGGACATTGCTGCAGGCTTACAGTAAGCTCAGGACATACTGTGTGGGCTTACAGTAAGCTCAGGACATTGCTGCAGGCTTACAGTAAGCTCAGGACATACTGTGTGGGCTTACAGTAAGCTCAGGACATTAGTGACTGTGTGGGCTTACAGTAAGCTCAGGACATTGCTGCAGGCTTACAGTAAGCTCAGGACATTGCTGCAGGCTTACAGTAAGCTCAGGACATTGCTGCAGGCTTACAGTAAGCTCAGGACATTGCTGCAGGCTTACAGTAAGCTCAGGACATTGCTGCAGGCTTACAGTAAGCTCAGGACATTGCTGCAGGCTTACAGTAAGCTCAGGACAGTGCTGCAGGCATACAGTAAGCTCAGGACATTGCTGCAGGCTTACAGTAAGCTCAGGACAGTGCTGCAGGCATACAGTAAGCTCAGGACATTGCTGCAGGCTTACAGTAAGCTCAGGACATTGCTGCAGGCTTACAGTAAGCTCAGGACATTGCTGCAGGCTTACAGTAAGCTCAGGACAGTGCTGCAGGCTTACAGTAAGCTCAGGACATTGCTGCAGGCTTACAGTAAGCTCAGGACATTGCTGCAGGCTTACAGTAAGCTCAGGACAGTGCTGCAGGCATACAGTAAGCTCAGGACATTGCTGCAGGCTTACAGTAAGCTCAGGACATTGCTGCAGGCTTACAGTAAGCTCAGGACAGTGCTGCAGGCATACAGTAAGCTCAGGACATTGCTGCAGGCTTACAGTAAGCTCAGGACATTGCTGCAGGCTTACAGTAAGCTCAGGACAGTGCTGCAGGCATACAGTAAGCTCAGGACATTGCTGCAGGCTTACAGTAAGCTCAGGACATTGCTGCAGGCTTACAGTAAGCTCAGGACATTGCTGCAGGCTTACAGTAAGCTCAGGACATTGCTGCAGGCTTACAGTAAGCTCAGGACAGTGCTGCAGGCTTACAGTAAGCTCAGGACATTGCTGCAGGCTTACAGTAAGCTCAGGACATTGCTGCAGGCTTACAGTAAGCTCAACACATTGCTGCAGGCTTACAGTAAGCTCAGGACAGTGCTGCAGGCTTACAGTAAGCTCAGGACAGTGCTGCAGGCATACAGTAAGCTCAGGACATTGCTGCAGGCTTACAGTAAGCTCAGGACATTGCTGCAGGCTTACAGTAAGCTCAGGACAGTGCTGCAGGCTTACAGTAAGCTCAGGACATTGCTGCAGGCTTACAGTAAGCTCAGGACATACTGTGTGGGCTTACAGTAAGCTCAGGACATTAGTGACTGTGTGGGCTTACAGTAAGCTCAGGACATTGCTGCAGGCTTACAGTAAGCTCAGGACATTGCTGCAGGCTTACAGTAAGCTCAGGACATTGCTGCAGGCTTACAGTAAGCTCAGGACATTGCTGCAGGCTTACAGTAAGCTCAGGACATTGCTGCAGGCTTACAGTAAGCTCAGGACATTGCTGCAGGCTTACAGTAAGCTCAGGACATTGCTGCAGGCTTACAGTAAGCTCAGGACAGTGCTGCAGGCTTACAGTAAGCTCAGGACAGTGCTGCAGGCTTACAGTAAGCTCAGGACATTGCTGCAGGCTTACAGTAAGCTCAGGACATTGCTGCAGGCTTACAGTAAGCTCAGGACAGTGCTGCAGGCTTACAGTAAGCTCAGGACAGTGCTGCAGGCTTACAGTAAACTCAGGACAGTGCTGCAGGCATACAGTAAGCTCAGGACAGTGCTGCAGGCTTACAGTAAGCTCAGGACATTGCTGCAGGCTTACAGTAAGCTCAGGACATTGCTGCAGGCTTACAGTAAGCTCAGGACATTGCTGCAGGCTTACAGTAAGCTCAGGACATTGCTGCAGGCATACAGTAAGTGCAGTGGAAAACATGTTTTGTTGCCTGAAGATGTGACACTTGCCCCGTTCCATTTGTACTGGGAATCTCACAGTTCAAAGGTCAGGACGTCACCTGCCCTCGGATTTCCTACACCGAACTCGGGGGAGCCTCACCAGGCCCAACCTCAAAATCCAAGACGGCAGATCTGCACTTCCACCGTAGTGAAAGTTGTAGCAAATACTGTTGTTTTAATAATGGCTATCCTGGCTGGCTGGTTTCCCGACTGTTAAAGGAACACGGTCAATTCGGGTGTGACATCACCCAACTGGGATATTCCTAGTGCCCAATACAAAAGGAATGCCCCAACTGTCTGCAACAGACCCAAACCCTTCCCCTCGCCCGCTGCTGGTAACACCGTAACAACTCTGCCATTACACCACTCCCTCCCTCTGCTCTAATGTCCAGGCCTAATGAGCTCAATGGCACGGTGTGAAGAGAGCAGCTGAGCCTCTCCACACTCATACCTCATCTGCACTGCTGCTGCTGCTGCAGCCCAGCTCATAGACAAGCTCTTTCATTCATACCTCATCTGCACTGCTGCTGCTGCTGCCCAGCTCATAGACACGCTCTTTCATTCATACCTCATCTGCACTGCTGCTGCTGCTGCTGCAGCCCAGCTCATAGACACGCTCTTTCATTCATACCTCATCTGCACTGCTGCTGCTGCAGCCCAGCTCATAGACACGCTCTTTCATTCATACCTCATCTGCACTGCTGCTGCTGCAGCCCAGCTCATAGACACGCTCTTTCATTCATACCTCATCTGCACTGCTGCTGCTGCTGCTGCAGCCCAGCTCATAGACACGCTCTTTCATTCATACCTCATCTGCACTGCTGCTGCTGCAGCCCAGCTCATAGACACGCTCTTTCATTCATACCTCATCTGCACTGCTGCTGCTGCAGCCCAGCTCATAGACACGCTCTTTCATTCATACCTCATCTGCACTGCTGCTGCTGCTGCAGCCCAGCTCATAGACACGCTCTTTCATTCATACCTCATCTGCACTGCTGCTGCTGCAGCCCAGCTCATAGACACGCTCTTTCATTCATACCTCATCTGCACTGCTGCTGCTGCAGCCCAGCTCATAGACACGCTCTTTCATTCATACCTCATCTGCACTGCTGCTGCTGCTGCAGCCCAGCTCATAGACACGCTCTTTCATTCATACCTCATCTGCACTGCTGCTGCTGCAGCCCAGCTCATAGACACGCTCTTTCATTCATACCTCATCTGCACTGCTGCTGCAGCAGCCCAGCTCATAGACACGCTCTTTCATTCATACCTCATCTGCACTGCTGCTGCTGCAGCCCAGCTCATAGACACGCTCTTTCATTCATACCTCATCTGCACTGCTGCTGCTGCAGCCCAGCTCATAGACACGCTCTTTCATTCATACCTCATCTGCACTGCTGCTGCTGCAGCCCAGCTCATAGACACGCTCTTTCATTCATACCTCATCTGCACTGCTGCTGCTGCAGCCCAGCTCATAGACACGCTCTTTCATTCATAGAGCGCGGGGGTGAGGGGGCATGGGGGGAGGGTGGAGACGCAGTGACATGGCGGTGCGTTTCATTTACACCCGTTATGTTGGAGGTTTTTGGTGAGAGAGGCGAGGAGGAGCTGAATGTGGCACATGGACCTGTGACAGGAGAGCAGCTGAATCACAGTTCAGCTCATTGACCTTTTTCACAGCAGCCATTTTGTGTCTAAAAGGCAGGGTAAACACAGGTGCAACGTGCAAACCCAAACATGAATGAGAGTTTCCAACTTTCAATCCATTTAGGTGTTCCAGTGACGGGGCCCTCATTCATGTTTTGGGTGTACCTGCTGTGTTTACACCTAAACTCGTCTCCGTGTGGACATGGAAGGACATATGACACGGGACTAAGACAAATTAACACTACCGTAGTTTGTTTACAAACATGCTGATTTGTCCTATTTTGTTTAGAGCAGTGGGGGTTGGGACCATGGTTGGGACCCCCTGGGAGGTCACGGGACACCACTGGGTGGGTCGCGAATTAACTTCCAGAATGTGTGAAATTGGCCTAAAGAATATGTGAACTACAAAATGTGTGAAATACCATTTAAAAACTATTAAAAATAGCACATTTTAACAATAATTGTTTGTTTTGTTTCAGACATTTTCATGTGAGCACCAATGTTTGTATGCTTCAACCACCTCCGGGGATAGTGAGGGTCTCTGCACCCTTATTTTGGGGGTCGGGGGCTGAAACGTCTTTTTTTGCTTTGCACTTTGCACGTAGCTTTTACTGGAGAGCAACAAAAAAAACATGGCAACTGACATGCACACACAGACGGCGGCCATCACCCATCACCATGGCAACCCTAATACTACATTATATTCAAATTCATTCACAAGGACATTTTGGGACTCAAACAGAATTGAGAAAAAAGAGGAAAAAAAGCAGAGATGAAATAACAAAACTGCTCACTCACCATAGAGAGAGAGTGACAAATCTAGTAACAATCTGCTTGTCTCCAGGGGGCCACGTCCAGTCTTTGTGTTTGTGGTGCTGCTGACAGGCTCTGCTGCCTGAATGTCTCAGGCTGCTGTGAGCAGTGGAGGGGGCGCGGCGGACTGGAGGCCAAAGCCAAGGTCACCCGAGAGACGGCACAATGAAATACGCCTGTCACTCCGGCTCTCTGTGGCCGCACAGCCTCAGGCACAACAATGCTTTTAATTTGGGACTTCCCGCTATTCTACTGCTTTCTTTGTAGGCTATACTGTAGAGGCCGCGGCCACAGGCTGGCTCACAGAGGCTGCAGACTGAGAGCTTTTCCATCACCAGGGAGGAGGGAGGTGAGGCTGCAGACTGAGAGCTTTTCCATCACCAGGCAGGAGGGAGGTGAGGCTGCAGACTGAGAGCTTTTCCATCACCAGGGAGGAGGGAGGTGAGGCTGCAGACTGAGAGCTTTTCCATCACCAGGGAGGAGGGAGGTGAGGCTGCAGACTGAGAGCTTTTCCATCACCAGGGAGGAGGGAGGTGAGGCTGCAGACTGAGAGCTTTTCCATCACCAGGGAGGAGGGAGGTGAGGCTGCAGACTGAGAGCTTTTCCATCACCAGGGAAGAGGGAGGTGAGGCTGCAGACTGAGAGCTTTTCCATCACCAGGGAGGAGGGAGGTGAGGCTGCAGACTCAGAGCTTTTCCATCACCAGGGAGGAGGGAGGTGAGGCTGCAGACTGAGAGCTTTTCCATCACCAGGGAGGAGGGAGGTGAGGCTGCAGACTCAGAGCTTTTCCATCACCAGGGAGGAGGGAGGTGAGGCTGCAGACTCAGAGCTTTTCCATCACCAGGGAGGAGGGAGGTGAGGCTGCAGACTGAGAGCTTTTCCATCACCAGGGAGGAGGGTAGTGTGGGAGGCAGAGTTGTGCTGTCACAGCCAACTGATAACCGGACCTCTAATCGCCAGCTTTGTTCCAACTGATACTTCTCTCACTCCGGTTTGATACGATGTTCTTCTCACACTCTGGTTTATCTCCATGTTACAAACTGGAGGGAGATTCCCGTCAGCTTCTGTCTGAGGAGGGCTGTTCAGAAGTGAAGTGTGAAAAGTGTGGCTCTTAATTGGACAGATACATGCAGTGAAATCAAGCGAGGAATAAAGACGAGAGAGATGAGGCTGTGACACTGCCTCACAATTATAAATGTAAGATCCTGCATTTTAAAGAGCAAATTAAAAACATTTGCTGAAAGCAAAATCTTTTTTTTTCTTTTTATCATTCATCATCATTCATCACAACAGATAATGAGCACAATGTATCCATACAGGCATGCTGGAAAGCGTGGCATAATAAAAGCTGGTGGGCAGCGCATCACATCAAAGCAGTGGGACCATTGCTGATGTGGTCTCATGTTTAGTTCCATTTCATGTTGTGTGATGCCCCCCCCCCCCAGCCTCGCGCTTTTAGAGGTGACCCAGGGGAAACGCCCACAACAGGGAGGGCGTCTGTTTCCACTTTGATGTTTCACCCCTTTGATGGGAATCAGCAAACAGACCCTGATAAGGCTCTCTCTCTTCTCTTCTCTTCTCTCCTCTCTCGCCCTCCCCATGTGTTTCCTGCACTCGTGTTTTTGAGGCCGCAGCACGGCTGACTCAGGAGAGATCAAGCCTTTACCTCTGGGGGTGTTAACACCGTCTTGGTGACCTTGCAAAACACCAAGTGCTTGGCACCTATCGCATAAGACCATGGCTTATTGCACAATAGACAAGCCGATTACTACGAACAATTCTGTTATGAAACCATATTTCGTCAGTATATGAGGGTCACAGAACTGCCGGTGACTCAAGCACATGGCTGCTGACCCGCCGTGGTGCTTTGATAACTTCATTGTCCAGCCAGGCCAAGTATTGATCCAATACAGCAACCGGCCTAAATCAAATGCCAGCAGGGCGAGTTAGAGAGCAGGGCGAGGTAGAGAGCAGGACGAGGTAGAGAGCAGGGCGAGGTAGAGAGCAGGGCGAGGTAGAGAGCAGGACGAGGTAGAGAGCAGCAGGGCGAGGTAGAGAGCAGGGCGAGGTAGAGAGCAGGGCGAGGTAGAGAGCAGGGCGAGGTAGAGAGCAGGACGAGGTAGAGAGCAGCAGGGCGAGGTAGAGAGCAGGACGAGGTAGAGAGCAGGACGAGGTAGAGAGCAGGACGAGGTAGAGAACAGCAGGGCGAGGTAGAGAGCAGGGCGAGGTAGAGAGCAGGACGAGGTAGAGAGCAGGGCGAGGTAGAGAGCAGGACGAGGTAGAGAGCAGGGCGAGGTAGAGAGCAGGGCGAGGTAGAGAGCAGGACGAGGTAGAGAGCAGGGCGAGGTAGAGAGCAGGACGAGGTAGAGAGCAGGGCGAGGTAGAAAGCAGGACGAGGTAGAGAGCAGGGCGAGGTAGAGAGCAGGACGAGGTAGAGAGCAGGGCGAGGTAGAGAGCAGGACGAGGTAGAGAGCAGGGCGAGGTAGAGAGCAGGGCGAGGTAGAGAGCAGGACGAGGTAGAGAGCAGGACGAGGTAGAGAGCAGGACGAGGTAGAGAGCAGGACGAGGTAGAGAGCAGCAGGGCGAGGTAGAGAGCAGGGCGAGGTAGAGAGCAGGACGAGGTAGAGAGCAGGACGAGGTAGAGAGCAGGGCAAGGTAGAGAGCAGGACGAGGTAGAGAGCAGGACGAGGTAGAGAGCAGGACGAGGTAGAGAGCAGGGCGAGGTAGAAAGCAGGGCGAGGTAGAGAGCAGGACGAGGTAGAGAGCAGGGCGAGGTAGAGAGCAGGACGAGGTAGAGAGCAGCAGGGCGAGGTAGAGAGCAGCAGGGCGAGGTAGAGAGCAGGGCGAGGTAGAGAGCAGGGCGAGGTAGAGAGCAGGGCGAGGTAGAGAGCAGGGCGAGGTAGAGAGCAGGACGAGGTAGAGAGCAGGACCAGCTTTCTAAATCCTCAATCTCTCTCCATGGAGCCAACTGTCCAGCTGAGGTCGCATTGCTGAGTCACTGTGCGGGTGAGCGCTGCCGTGGCCCCCGACTGGCAAGTGTGGCAGGATGAGTTGCTGGTGCTGTGTCATGAAGGCTGGTGCTGTGTCATGAAGAAGGCTGGTGCTGTGTCATGAAGGCTGGTGCTGTGTCATGAAGGAAGGCTGGTGCTGTGTCATGAAGGCTGGTGCTGTGTCATGAAGGCTGGTGCTGTGTCATGAAGGCTGGTGCTGTGTCATGAAGGCTGGTGCTGTGTCATGAAGGCTGGTGCTGTGTCATGAAGGCTGGTGCTGTGTCATGATGAAGGCTGGTGCTGTGTCATGAAGGCTGGTGCTGAGTCATGAAGGCTGGTGCTGTGTCATGAAGGCTGGTGCTGTGTCATGAAGAAGGCTGGTGCTGTGTCATGAAGGCTGGTGCTGTGTCATGAAGGCTGGTGCTGTGTCATGATGAAGGCTGGTGCTGTGTCATGAAGGCTGGTGCTGTGTCATGAAGGCTGGTGCTGTGTCATGAAGGCTAGTGCTGTGTCATGAAGGCTGGTGCTGAGTCATGGTGAAGGCTGGTGCTGTGTCATGAAGGCTGGTGCTGTGTCATGAAGGCTGGTGCTGTGTCATGAAGGCTAGTGCTGTGTCATGAAGGCTGGTGCTGAGTCATGGTGAAGGCTGGTGCTGTGTCATGAAGGCTGGCGCTGTGTCATGAAGGAAGGCTGGTGCTGTGTCATGAAGAAGGCTGGTGCTGTGTCATGAAGGCTGGTGCTGTGTCATGAAGGCTAGTGCTGTGTCATGAAGGCTGGTGCTGAGTCATGGTGAAGGCTGGTGCTGTGTCATGAAGGCTGGCGCTGTGTCATGAAGGAAGGCTGGTGCTGTGTCATGAAGGCTGGTGCTGTGTCATGAAGGCTGGTGCTGTGTCATGAAGGCTGGTGCTGTGTCATGAAGGAAGGCTGGTGCTGTGTCATGAAGGCTGGCGCTGTGTCATGAAGGCTGGTGCTGTGTCATGAAGGCTGGCGCTGTGTCATGAAGGCTGGTGCTGTGTCATGAAGGCTGGTGCTGTGTCATGAAGGCTGGTGCTGTGTCATGAAGGCTGGTGCTGTGTCATGAAGGCTGGTGCTGTGTCATGAAGGCTAGTGCTGTGTCATGAAGGCTGGCGCAGACTGCGGGGGTCATCAATCAGCGCCGTAGCTTTCCCCCCCCCCCAGGCCCTCCCTGTGGTGCAGCAACACATCAGCCATTAAAAGAACATTAGGCTCTCACCATGCCGTTCACAGAGACAGTAGCGGGGACACATCATCCTGTCCCGACCAATCACTGGCATGCCTCACTTGGTTACATAACCGCGGGGACATAAACACAGCGTTCATGCGTTCATGCGCTGGGTATGAACAGACAGTATGAAACAGCAGAATCTATGCTGAGGAAAGCACTGCTATGCAGAGAATCTACAAATTCATCCCCAGCTATGAAATCACTAGTCCACATGCTTCTTCTTGCTCGTCTCACAACATGCTC
>NC_139624.1:99602427-99787427 GCF_964638095.1 Poromitra crassiceps | reverse complement strand
AAAAACATTTAGGGGTCAAATGAGCGCAAACTTTTCTCTGCCCTTTTTCTCTTGCAGACGTCAGACGCCGGGGGAAAACATCAGATCAAGCTTCATCTCAGGCCTCTGTCTTACAGCCAGATCTCCAGATCGTTAACATCTCACAGTGTGGCTGGAGCTGTCAGGCCTGGCAGACGGATAGACATGTCAACCCTGCCTCTCCGGCTCGGCAACATTGATTATCAGACGGCGGCCGCTCAATGAGACCCTAGTAGCGGATAAGGAGCAAGCGTGTAGCCACTCACACAGTCCTGGAGGTAATGGAATGTCTGTCAGACATCTACATTCACACCAGAGACTAATAGGCTGGGAGACCTTTGATGAGATATTTGGCCTCACCATTCAACGATGTTGGCATGGCTGTAGTACACGAGTCTGCTTTCAGTCTGTAGGCCTTGGAGACCACGTTTTTCATGCCTGTCTCTGTGTCGCACCTATTTTGGCTCAGACGATTGGATGTCGACTTTTTCCTGCCTGTCTCTCCACATTTTCAAAGATAGATTTTTTTGCTCCAGCTTTGTTTGTTTTCTCTGCAGCACTACAAACAATTTAAGGGATTGCACCTGTTTATAGAGCAGTGTGAGATATAGTATAATATCAATATTGTGATTCAGTACAGTAGACTAGTTGTAATATTGAGAAATAACTTAAAGAATGTTAGTTCTTCCTGGTCTTAAGGTCTATTCTGGCTGAGCAAAATGAACGATTGGCTTTACCTGCAATCCGATTATCCACATTACTACACATTACTCATCAACAACAAACACATTTCAGACACATTTGTGTGTGTAAATATCTTATGAAAGCAAAAAAACGTGTCCCCAAAATATCACATTATCGATATTGGATTTTGTCAATATCACTCAGCCCTTCCTGACTGTGTATATGTAAGAATCCTAACATTTCTATTGATTATCCAAAGCCCTGAAGGGTTTAGTATAGAGCTGGTACAGATAGATCTATATCTCTGTTGATTAAGAAACTCCTAAAGCATTACAGTATGTTTACATTTAGAAAGATGCTGTTTCTTGCCTGGTTTCATCTTAGCCTTCTTGAATAGGACAAAATTTGTTCTGGTCTCAGTATTGACTTGGTCTTGACTAGACCTTGTTTTAAGTTGACTTTGACTTGACTAAAGTGCTCTTGCCTACAGCTGGGCCTTCTGCACGCATAAGGTTTGTTTAGCTGGGATTGAGCAGCTCAGTGCACCGGAGTAGGTTGCCAACCGGTTTGTTGAGTGTCTGTTGGTTCACTGTCTCATTGCCGTGTGTTCTCCAGGCACAGATCCTTGGCAGGATGCTGATGATAGAATATACATCTGATTCCCTGTAGTGAGACATGTCAGATGGAGAGGCTGCTATGCTATACTCTGTGCTGTGATCTCCAACAGTGGCGAGTCTGGAAGCTGGCATATGGGAAATTAAACACATTTCTGAGAAATAATTTAAAGCCTTCATTAGCCTGTGAGCGCTAGTGCTTGTGTGTGTTTAGCCTGTGAGCGCTAGTGCTTGTGTGTGTGTGTGTGTGTGTGTGTGTGTGTGTGTGTGTGTGTGTGTGTGTGTGTGTGTGTGTGTGTGTGTGTGTCTGTATGTGTGTGTGAGAGAGCATGTGCCTACTGTATATGTGCATTACGATCAGGGTAACACTTTACAATTAGTACACACAATTTAGAGTAGTTACTAGGGAACTGATGGGGAACAACATGAAGAAATAATATTAGATAATGGTCAGTTCTTGAGTATCTCCCAATCCAATGTCATCTAGTCTACTATCTAATCCTGCATTAGGAATTGCTAGAGAAGTAGCCTACTTGTTAAGGATTAATAAATTATCAGGTTGTTCCTTATTTGTTCCCTCACTCGTTTCTCAATTAAGTAATCTACTGATTAGCCACTCTATGAAATTTGATTAGGATTTACTCAAGAACTGATCATTAAGTCATAGTGAGTTCCTCATTTGTTCCTCATTTGTTCCCTAGTAACTACTCTAATGTTGTTGTGTACCTTATTGTAAGGTGTTGCCTCTGTCAGTGTGCATGGGATTATGTGTCTGAATAGGTTGAGGCGATGTCTCGTCATAGATGCTGGGATAGCTGGCTCAGCCTGGCTGGGGGCGTGGTCAGGGTGGGGTAAATCTCCTGTTCTATCCATTGAGCAAAGTTAGAATTTAGCTGCTAACCCAGCCCAGGCAGACACGATCGGGAATTTGACCACCGCAGTAAACGCACATCTGAGCAGACGTCTTGTGTTCTGCTCTAGAATCCACAAACCTGTAGTGTAGAGCCGCAGCACCTTCCTTTGGTGAGTCAGCCCATTGAGATACTGTATATGGGTGGTTTTACCCCACTCGCGCGCCAGCCGTATAACATTTTGTGGGCGTTCCCACACATGCCGACTGTCTCTATGGGGGAGGGTGGTAAATGTCAGATTTCCTGTAAAGCCGGTGACATAGGGTCACCATAGGTGCCAGCCTGCAGCAGGTCTAACACCTGTCACTCCTCGCTCTGTGCAGGTGAGGGCCAGTCTGCAGCAGGTCTAACACCTGTCACTCCTCGCTCTGTGCAGGTGACGGCCAGTCTGCAGCAGGTCTAACACCTGTCACTCCTCGCTCTGTGCAGGTGAGGGCCAGTCTGCAGCAGGTCTAACACCTGTCACTCCTCGCTCTGTGCAGGTGACGGCCAGTCTGCAGCAGGTCTAACACCTGTCACTCCTCGCTCTGTGCAGGTGACGGCCAGTCTGCAGCAGGTCTAACACCTGTCACTCCTCACTCTGTGCAGGTGAGGGCCAGTCTGCAGCAGGTCTAACACCTGTCACTCCTCGCTCTGTGCAGGTGAGGGCCAGTCTGCAGCGGGTCTAACACCTGTCACTCCTCGCTCTGTGCAGGTGAGGGCCAGTCTGCAGCAGGTAACACCTGTCACTCCTCGCTCTGTGCAGGTGAGGGCCAGTCTGCAGCAGGTCTAACACCTGTCACTCCTCGCTCTGTGCAGGTGAGGGCCAGTCTGCAGCGGGTCTAACACCTGTCACTCCTCGCTCTGTGCAGGTGAGGGCCAGTCTGCAGCGGGTCTAACACCTGTCGCTCCTCGCTCTGTGCAGGTGAGGGCCAGTCTGCAGCGAGTCTAACACCTGTCACTCCTCGCTCTGTGCAGGTGAGGGCCAGTCTGCAGCAGGTCTAACACCTGTCACTCCTCGCTCTGTGCAGGTGACGGCCAGTCTGCAGCAGGTCTAACACCTGTCACTCCTCACTCTGTGCAGGTGAGGGCCAGTCTGCAGCAGGTCTAACACCTGTCACTCCTCGCTCTGTGCAGGTGAGGGCCAGTCTGCAGCGGGTCTAACACCTGTCACTCCTCGCTCTGTGCAGGTGACGGCCAGTCTGCAGCAGGTCTAACACCTGTCACTCCTCGCTCTGTGCAGGTGAGGGCCAGTCTGCAGCGGGTCTAACACCTGTCACTCCTCGCTCTGTGCAGGTGAGGGCCAGTCTGCAGCAGGTCTAACACCTGTCACTCCTCGCTCTGTGCAGGTGAGGGCCAGTCTGCAGCGGGTCTAACACCTGTCACTCCTCGCTCTGTGCAGGTGAGGGCCAGTCTGCAGCAGGTCTAACACCTGTCACTCCTCGCTCTGTGCAGGTGAGGGCCAGTCTGCAGCAGGTCTAACACCTGTCACTCCTCGCTCTGTGCAGGTGAGGGCCAGTCTGCAGCAGGTCTAACACCTGTCACTCCTCGCTCTGTGCAGGTGAGGGCCAGTCTGCAGCAGGTCTAACACCTGTCACTCCTCGCTCTGTGCAGGTGACGGCCAGTCTGCAGCAGGTCTAACACCTGTCACTCCTCGCTCTGTGCAGGTGAGGGCCAGTCTGCAGCAGGTCTAACACCTGTCACTCCTCGCTCTGTGCAGGTGACGGCCAGTCTGCAGCAGGTCTAACACCTGTCACTCCTCGCTCTGTGCAGGTGACGGCCAATCTGCAGCAGGTCTAACACCTGTCACTCCTCGCTCTGTGCAGGTGACGGCCAGTCTGCAGCAGGTCTAACACCTGTCACTCCTCGCTCTGTGCAGGTGACGGCCAGTCTGCAGCAGGTCTAACACCTGTCACTCCTCGCTCTGTGCAGGTGACGGCCAGTCTGCAGCAGGTCTAACACCTGTCACTCCTCACTCTGTGCAGGTGACGGCCAGTCTGCAGCAGGTCTAACACCTGTCACTCCTCGCTCTGTGCAGGTGAGGGCCAGTCTGCAGCAGGTCTAACACCTGTCACTCCTCGCTCTGTGCAGGTGATGGCCAGTCTGCAGCAGGTCTAACACCTGTCACTCCTCGCTCTGTGCAGGTGACGGCCAGTCTGCAGCGGGTCTTACACCTGTCACTCCTCGCTCTGTGCAGGTGAGGGCCGAGCTGCTGGTAGCCACACAGGCCCTTGTGGTAAGAACTAGAATGACTCAACTTGAGGAGCAATGCCACTCAAAATGCCGAGAATGAGTCAAGCTACATTAGAATGACTCTGTTTTTTTTTACTAAACTACAAATGGAATATTAATATGATTGAATTAAAGATGCACTAGAAATATTTTAATGTGAAAATACAGCCCGTCTTTAAAATGGCAAATTAGGGGCTGCCACAGAGAGGAGTGTTCCATCCCATCTCCACTAATTGAAACTCTGTAGATTTGCCCAAATTAATTTCAGAATTTAGATGTCAGGCATGATCACTGGTGGGAAATATTTTCAGCAAACAGGAAGGGACATGCCATGAGCAAAACACAAAACTGTCTCCTTAACAGCAGCAAGTGCTCAATTGAAGAAAGCTGGACTCACAAACAATGGTTGAACCTGCTGTTTTTTCCCCATTGCCTCCACCATACTAACCACTAAGAAGAAGAAATCTAGATCTTCTAGGTCTGAGGAGTGTGCAGTTTACTGACACAATGTTACACGATTAGTGCATCATGAAATCCTAGCAGGAGATAAGAGTGAATTTGCCTGTTGCAACTGAGTTTTGATATCCTCTCCTATATTCTTAAACTTCTTGCACCCTGAGGTTTCCTCTTAAGTAGCTTCAAAGTTAGAACCCCCCCCCCCCCCCATTTGGACAACAATGCCACATATTCTGTGTCTGCTTGTTCCAATGCTTAATTGAAAATATAGTTGCTGAGTGAAATATTCAAACCCAAGATGTATTTTAAATTGCTGCATGATTACAAAAGAAGAGGAAGAAGAAGAAGACGACGAAGAAGAAGAAGACGACGAAGACGTGTGCACCACTTTTCCCTGTAAGGAAAGCATGACATATTTGGTATCTTTTGAAAGCTTAGGACCTTGGCTAGAATTAAAAATAATTCAGTGGGTTTGAACAAAGCGTGGCGATGAAACGAAAAAGTGTTTGTAATGATGGTCCCGCATGAGGGACCTTATCCGATCCAACCAGACCTCACTGTCCAGTGTCCACCCCTATTCCCTGCCTCGAATGGTAAGGCACAAGGTATTTTTAGCTCCAGATAGAGCCTACAATAGAATCAGACACTTCAGAGCAGAGATGTTAAATTGAGATAAACAGCCAAGACAACACCACAGCAAAATAGCATGACACAGCAGTAGTGCTGCAATGCCAAGGGTGCTGTCAGCCACCATCTATCCTGCAGCATCCCAGCGGGCATCACAGTTAACACATCAAGGCCTCCCTTCATGCACCTTCTTCCACTGTCATGCAGATCAGGTAGATTAGTAGAGAAAGCCAACTCAACTCTGCCGCAGGGAGAAGCAGCACAACCTGCAGGCTCTGATACACCAAATCAACTAAACTCTGCCTCAGGGAGAAGCAGCACAACCTGCAGGCTCTGATACACCAAATCAAAACCTTTTGGAGTCCAGTGAGTGGAGTGGAGTATTATAATGCACTGCAGCACAACGGCTGCTACATTCAACTGAGAGGGGCCATTTGTCAAGGGGTCAGTCAAACACATTTCAAACACGTCAAGTCAAACACATTTCTAATTTTCTATTATCATAGAAATGTGTTTTTATACAGATCATATCGACATCAGTAAATATCGGTTATCGGCCATAACAGCAATGTTAATATCGGTTATCGGCATCGGCCAAAATGTTCATATCGGTGCATCACTAATTCATTCATATATAAAAGGGAGTAAGTGGGTCTGTCTGTCTGTTTGTCTGCGATTTTTGTCCGACATTGTCACAATGTCTATGACATGCGAAGTTGAGCAATTGTGCGCTGAGTGATGTCACTCGTGCACTCCATGATGTGATCGGTAATGGTCGAGCAATTGTGATGTCATCAGTGAGTGATGTCATCAGTGATACGGAGTTGATAAATTGTGCACTGCGCATGCCAATAGAGTAGGCGAGGCCACGCAGCAGCCGATCTATGGGCGAGGCTGAGCCTAGGAATTTTTCTAGGAAGATTTCTAGTTATAAATTTAGAGTCTTGTATATTTCATATATCCAGATTAGCCCTAAGTAGAAGATGGATCCAGTAAGAGAGTATTCCTATGGAAGAGGGACAAAGCTCTCTAGCTGCTTGACTAAATGATTCATGTCATCTGACAAAGGATCATGCAAGAAGCAATTTGAGTTGCCTTGAGGGTTTCTGTGTAAGCATTTAATAATGTAGAGGCGTAATATGACAAACTAATGTCTGTGCCCTCTGGGTACGTGCCCGGCCCTCTGGGTACGTGCCCCGCCCTCTGGGTACGTGCCCCGCCCTCTGGGTACGTGCCCCGCCCTCTGGGTACGTGCCCGGCCCTCTGGGTACGTGCCCGGCCCTCTGGGTACGTGCCCGGACCGCCTCTTCTAGCGTTTTCCTGAATTCAAAATAAGAAGTGGAGAGGTTACCAGCAGCATGGAGGGCAATTATAGCACAAACAAGCTGAATCCCTTCAAATGAGCATTAACAGGAACAGGGTGGTGCCACTCGACTCATTTCAACACGCTGAAGGGAGTGAGGCAAACACAGACTCAGGGGAGCTGTCTGATGTCTGATGGGGCTCAAGTGATCATCACTGCTAATGATGTGTGAACTTCCTCAGCAACATGTTATGGACCAAAGCCAAAGCTTACGCTGAGTTGGGATTTGCTTGCGACTAAGGAACCTAAGGAAACAAACATAACCACCGTATAAGGAAATAGCTAACTGAGGAAATCCCCTCATTTCGAAAAACAATACTTGGAATATATTCCAAGATCTATGGGAGTACAAACATGAAAACAGGAGGCTAATGGTATTCACACTTTCCTGTTCTTCTCTGTTCTGTCCCACTGAGTCTATCTGTCCATGACAGGAAGTGAGGCCCTGTTTGCACAGGAATGTCCATGATGTGAACATAACATAAGAATTTGCATTGCGAGGAAATACCTACTTTTCACTCTGTCTCTCTACCCTTCCCAATTATTTTCCTTGGCAGCAAACAACCCCACACGCACACACACACACACACACACACACACGCACGCACACACACACACACACACACACACACACACACACACACACACACACACACACACACACACACACACACACGCACGCACACACACACACACACACACACGCACACACACACTTCCAAGTAACCAAGTAAGTCCAGGAAGTTCCTAACTCTACACGCAATATGCCTAAATTAACCGTCTTGACGCAGCCCCTCGTCTGGTGACAATGGAAGGAATGGAGGGTAGCGAGGAGGAAGGATGTTCTGGTGGTGGTGGTGGTGGGGGGGGGGGGGGGGGGGGCATTGTACCTCACTTCCTTGCGAGGCAAAGCAGGGACCGCTGAGACCCAGCCGGGATGAGCGAACAAGAGAACCATGCATCCGTACAGAGCGTCCAAGATCCCAGAGATATCCCGCCGCGGATGACCCCACATGTCCCGAGCCAGAGAGAGAGGGAGAGAGGGAAGGAGAGGGACAGAGCCAGAGAGAGAGAGGGAGAGAGGGAAGGAGAGGGACAGAGCCAGAGAGAGAGAGGGAGAGAGGAAGGAGAGGGACAGAGCCAGAGAGAGAGAGGGAGAGAGGGAGAGAGGGAAGGAGAGGGACAGAGCCAGAGAGAGAGAGGGAGAGAGGGAAGGAGAGGGACAGAGCCAGAGAGAGAGGGAGAGAGGGAAGGAGAGGGACAGAGCCAGAGAGAGAGGGAGAGAGGGAAGGAGAGGGACAGAGCCAGAGAGAAGGCTCTTTCACACACAGATCGCGCAAAAATTGCCGTTTAGGAGTCCCGTAAAGCCAGCCGCCTCGCCACAGAAATTGCTTTCACACGAGCCAAGCAGCACGGCCACATTACCGTGCTGCTGTGTACTTTCAGGTGAAATCCCCTGCTCCCGGATTGAAAGGCGAGCGGAGGGATTTCCTGCTCCTCCTAGCCCAAATGTATATTTTCATAGGTTAGTGTAGCCTAGGCTACTGTATGATGAACGAATTCATTCAACAAGACTTCCCTCCTAGTCCGCTGAGCAGGGAGGATAGTGCACTCGCATGGTGGGCGGGCAGATCGATATGGTGTCCTACTAAAATTGGAACGATACACGACCGCCCGCATATCAAACAGCTGCAGTCTGCATAACGTTCGTCGGGGGAATAGTATAGGCTATAAATGCACGTGTAGTTTTTGTAAGGGAATGCACAGAGCTGATTTCGAGAGGGAATAACCTCAGACCAACTCGCCACAGACAGCTATAGCCCTCTGAAGCTTATTATTATATCCGTTAATTGTAGCCTACCTACTAATGTCAACATCGTTTGAGCATAAAGCCTAACCGCACGGAGCATTCCTCCTGGCGTCGCTGCAGTCATGATTGTATAGGCTACTTTTTTTTACTTTCACTTGTGCACTTTCTTGATACATGAGGTGATTTCCCCTGTAATTTTTTTTATGAATGAGCAGACCATTCGCACCTTTTCCGGCTCGCTGCGACGACCTTTCAAGTGGAGGCGGGTTGCCAGGTAACCCGGCGCTGTTACTACCTCCCGTCGCGGGACAAAAGGCGTAAAACAATTGTCCACCAAAGCGCGTTCACGACTTTCACATCGGAGGCGCTAATCCTATTTTCCGTGCATTTTTCGGCTTTCAAGGCCGGTGTGAAAGAGCCTAGAGAGAGAGGGAGAGAGGGAGGGAGAGGGACAGAGCCAGAGAGAGAGAGAGGGAGAGAGGGAGGGAGAGGGACAGAGCCAGAGAGAGAGAGAGGGAGAGAGGGAGGGAGAGGGACAGAGCCAGAGAGAGAGAGAGGGAGAGAGGGAGGGAGAGGGACAGAGCCAGAGAGAGAGAGAGGGAGAGAGGGAGGGAGAGGGACAGAGCCAGAGACGTCGTATTGTTCTCTTCCCACCCTGCTCCTCCCCTTATTCGGCTCCATCCCCCCCCCCCCTATTAGTGAGACAGATTAACTCCAAGTCCTGAGAGTGTGTCTGGCTCGCTGTATGCAGACACACACACACACACACACACACACACACACACACACACAGCTTGGATAATTAGGCCTACTCTGTGATCCAGACTGACAGAAGAAGGCAGCACTCTACAACAACCTGACAGGGACAATTGGCCTGGAAACGGGAGAATTGACTCCTGGACTGGACGAGCAGTACGGTTGCTCAACTCTCCTTATAGGCTGAAGGCCTAATAAACCAATCACACTGATGAAACCCGCATTGTGTAGTCCAACCACAGCCGGGAATCGAACCGGTAACCTCTGGCACGGGAGGCGGACGCTCTAGCAAGGAGGCTAAAACCCACCGGCTCTAGCATCTGTCGCTAGACTAGAGCATCTCTTGGTGAGAGTGAGGTTTTCTCACTGCACAGCACTACTAGCTGGCTACAGTTACACTGAGACTAATTGCATGTGGATGCGAGCAGCACACACATACACATAGAGCACATACCCAGCTGTGTGTGTGCTATATGTGTATGTGGATGCAAGCACACACATACACATAGAGCACACATACCCAGCTGTGTGTGTGCTATATGTGTATGTGGATGCAAGCACACACATACACATATAGCACATACCCAGCTGTGTGTGTGCTATATGTGTATGTGGATGCAAGCACACACACACATACACATATAGCACATACCCAGCTGTGTGTGTGCTATATGTGTATGTGGATGCAAGCAGCACACACATACACATAGAGCACATACCCAGCTGTGTGTGTGTGCTATATGTGTATGTGGATACAAGCACACACATACACATAGAGCACATACCCAGCTGTGTGTGTGTGCTATATGTGTATGTGGATGCAAGCACACACATACACATAGAGCACATACCCAGCTGTGTGTGTGCTATATGTGTATGTGGATGCAAGCAGCACACACATACACATAGAGCACATACCCAGCTGTGTGTGTGTGCTATATGTGTATGTGGATGCAAGCAGCACACACATACACATAGAGCACATACCCAGCTGTGTGTGTGTGCTATATGTGGATGTGGATGCAAGCAGCACACACATACACATAGAGCACATACCCAGCTGTGTGTGTGTGCTATATGTGGATGTGGATGCAAGCAGCACACACATACACATAGAGCACATACCCAGCTGTGTGTGTGTGCTATATGTGGATGTGGATGCAAGCAGCACACACATACACATATAGCACATACCCAGCTGTGTGTGTGCTATATGTGTATGTGGATGCAAGCAGCACACACATACACATATAGCACACACCCACCCAGCTGTGTGTGTGCTATATGTGTATGTGGATGCAAGCACACACATACATAGAGCACATACCCAGCTGTGTGTGTGTGCTATATGTGTATGTGGATGCAAGCACACACATACACATAGAGCACATACCCAGCTGTGTGTGTGCTATATGTGTATGTGGATGCAAGCAGCACACACATACACATAGAGCACATACCCAGCTGTGTGTGTGCTATATGTGTATGTGGATGCAAGCACACACATACACATATAGCACATATACCCAGCTGTGTGTGTGTGCTATATGTGTATGTGGATGCAAGCACACACATACACATATAGCACATATACCCAGCTGTGTGTGTGTGCTATATGTGTATGTGGATGCAAGCACACACATACACATAGAGCACATATACCCAGCTGTGTGTGTGCTATATGTGTATGTGGATGCAAGCACACACATACACATATAGCACATATACCCAGCTGTGTGTGTGTGCTATATGTGGATGTGGATGCGAGCAGCACACACATACACATATAGCACATATACCCAGCTGTGTGTGTGCTATATGTGGATGTGGATGCAAGCAGCACACACATACACATATAGCACATATACCCAGCTGTGTGTGTGCTATATGTGTATGTGGATGCAAGCAGCACACACATACACATATAGCACATATACCCAGCTGTGTGTGTGCTATATGTGTATGTGGATGCAAGCAGCACACACATACACATAGAGCACATACCCAGCTGTGTGTGTGTGCTATATGTGTATGTGGATGCAAGCACACACATACACTTAGAGCACATATACCCAGCTGTGTGTGTGTGCTATATGTGTATGTGGATGCAAGCACACACATACACATATAGCACATATACCCAGCTGTGTGTGTGCTATATGTGTATGTGGATGCAAGCAGCACACACATACACATAGAGCACATACCCAGCTGTGTGTGTGTGCTATATGTGTATGTGGATGCAAGCACACACATACACTTAGAGCACATATACCCTGCTGTGTGTGTGCTATATGTGTATGTGGATGCAAGCACACACATACACATAGCGCACATACCCAGCTGTGTGTGTGTGCTATATGTGTATGTGGATGCAAGCAGCACACACATACACATAGAGCACATACCCAGCTGTGTGTGTGTGCTTGTGATTGGTACACTCTGGGGGTAATGTGTCAGAGTGATGGAGGTGGCAGTCTTCTGTTGGGTCCTGATCCTCCACTCCCCGCCTGGACACTGTGGACAGGGTGACCTTTCCCTCTCAGTCGCTACAGGAGAGCAATGATTAAAGTAGTGGTTTTCGGGTGCAGAACCCCCGAGTGTAAAACTCGATGAAAAAGACGTGGTGGCATGCAGCCACGGCTGTAATGGATTTGAGCTGCCGTCCCCCGCGGATCTGGGGGCCGGTGTTTACCTGCCGATGACAGGAGATATGACGGCATGGGGGGGCCTGACAGGGTTGACATTTTAAAGGGGAGATCCTCCTGAGGCCGCTCCAGTGGGAGTCCATGTTACAGTGGAGGAGGTGTTAGACCGGCCCATGTTGTGACACATTGTTAGGAGGAATATCGCAGCCCAGACAGCACTCCGGGGTGAGGAGGATCCAGCCTTCGGAAGAGCAGCAAATCACAAAGTAGGCTGTGGTAAGAGGTGACAGAACGTAAACAATCACGCACAATACCTCCATCGCAACCTGATCACAATTAAGAAATGCTCAGGGAACAGGAAAAACACCCTAAAGCAGACAAAACACTCATTTTGTGAAGAAACAACTATGAAGAGGCACAAATAAAATTACTTGAAATAACGGTTCAACTTGATGAGAATAAAATCCAATAAAAATGCAATCTTGAAAGTTCTCTCTAAGTTAGATGTTTTTTTTTTTTAATCAAGTCGCCAATTACCCCCGCTGCCCCTGGTCGTTGCTCCACCCACTCTGCCCCTCTGGGGAGAGCCATAGACTACTAGCTACTATAACTATAACTTCCTCCGATACATGTACAGTCGCCAGCCGCTTCTTTTCACCTGACAGCGAAAGCGTTTCACCGGCAGGACGTAGTGCGTGGGAGGATCACGCTATTCCCCCGCCCCACCCCGAACAGGCGCCTCGACCAACCAGAGGAGGCACTAGTGCTGCGACCAGGTACACATACCCCACCGACGTCCCACCCGCAGACACGGCCAATTGTATCTTGTATCTGGGAATTGAACGCGGGTCTCTGCGGGGATAGGGGAGTGCTTTTACCTCGACACTACCCAGATGCTCCAAGCGTGATGGATGTTGGAGCACAAAGCCCTGAGCTGTCTGATGTGAGAGGACGAGTCCTTCAGAAACAGCGACCACCTTGGAAACAATGACAGTTTCAAATATGGATTAAACCTCATTGGCTACAGCTTTGAATGAGAAACATCCACTAAAATCTTGCTCCAATCATGGAAGTTGGAAACCCTCATTAGTGTCTTGCTTGCACCTGCCTTTTCGACACAAAATGGCCCCAGTGAAAAGGGTCTATAGTCCATGTCTGTGAAACTGGGCCATACAGTTGATAATTCACAGCATCAGGTGTAAACCGCTGTGAGCAAAACGAGCCAATTATTCGGAATCATTTTGAAGTCTGTGAGGATTCGAGGCTCGTTTTTACACCTCTAATATTCCAGACTATGGATCACACAAAAATGGGATTCATGCATTAATGTTGATCTTACCATATGAATGTGGAGTAATTATGCACACGTGCATTGGGCAAAGGTGTTGCATTGAGCAAACCTGGTGCAACAGGATCAGGATAGATCAGAATATAAGCTGCTCTGAGCAACTTAACTTTGAAACCTGCACTTAGGGAATAACATTGTTCCCATAGATGTCAGCCAAGGCAATGTCTTGACGAATGCGGCAGCATCATAAGCAGCTTTAGCATGGATTACTGTCAAATGCACAACATCCATCAAATGGAATGGATCTCACAGATGCCTATTGGAAAAATAATGAAGCAATCAGCGCAGCCACTCCGCACGCTAATTACTAACGCTAACCCGGCCGCCTGGGATGCCCACTGGCAGCATCTTGTGTGTATGTGCGTGCACGTCAGTTTTTATAATGCTTTGCAGGAGAAAAATGTCCACCTGCAGACGTTTAATTACCAGAGAATGGAGAGAACGGTGGTTTGCCTGTGCCATCACTCATGGCTGAATTAATGAATAGGTAAACAGCTGAGGAACAGGCTATACTCAGCGTGCCTGCTGGTGTGTGGATGAGACCTCTGACACACACATACACACACACACACACACACACGTACACACACACACACACACACACACACACACACACACACACACAGAGTCAGCAGTGTTTAATATTATGGATGAAGTGGTGGTTGAGTGCTAGGCTGGAGGTGGAGCTCAGCAGAAGAGCTGAGCTTGTAGGTGATTTGTGTGGTAAGCTCCAGTCTTTGGTGTTTGATGAAGCGATAACACACACTGGGCAAAGGCTGATACATGCTCTTATGTTCTTACTTACATAGCGCATGGGCAAATTGAACGACATGATTACTGTGTTCATGAGGTTGTCATCAATCTTCCACTCATTACTGTCCGCCCACGTGAGGGAGGAGGACATGATATCTCAGGTGATATCTCACACTCCACTGGTCTGATTTTAACTTGAAAAAAATAAAGCCTCTTTGCACTGTGCTCAGGTGTTACGTTACACTAGGGGCATCTGGGTAGTGCAACAGTAGATTCTTTGCCTACTAGCAATACACGGGTCGCAGGTTCGAGCCCCCGTGTTATCTCCATAATCCATACAGGCACAACTGGCCATGTTTGTGGGTGTTAAGCCGGTATGTGTCCTGGTCACTGCACTAGTGCCTCCACTGGTCAGTCGTGGTGCCTGTTCGGGGGGGAGTAACAACCGGGACAGCAGGGGGAATTGGCCAAGTACAATTGCAGAGAAAATGGGAGAAAAAACGACAATAAAAACAACAACAGCAACAACAACAACGTTACACTAATTACACGGTAAGTAAGTAGTATCGAAACTTATCTCCAGTCATATGATACCTGCATTCGATCCTTTTTGTACGCAGATCTAGAAAACAAAACGATTTGTATGGTTTTGCTTGCAGCCAATCACCACAAGCGTTCTTTGATTTAAGGCAAGCGTGCTGTACAGTATGTGATGGAGTTGGCCATTCAGAAAGTTAAAAATAAAAAAGGCTCAGATGAAGTCATCGATTAGCATCTGTATCACTTTAAATGTATTGGTATTGGTACTGGTATCATATTTTTTTTAAATTATACTCAGCCCCATGTAGGTGCTGTAAAATGCCAGACTTTGAAAGGCCCTAACTCTTACAGTGCAGCGTTTCCCCTACAATTGGGCAGGGGCCTCGTTGCTTGGCGGGCCCGCCAGGCCTGGAAAAAGAGCCTAAACCTATAACATAAATGACTAATATGAATGAATATGAATGAATAATGACATCACAACAGTCAATCCTAATGTTACTATTCTCCAAATCTGGCTTCAAACAGCCAACATTTTTCACTGGCGACCAAAGTCAGTTTAGGTTTTGAAGTCCCTCCAGGCCTGAAAAAAATTCTAGGGGAAACACTGCTCTACGTCTGATTGGCTTCAAACATGCAACAAAAATGCAGCCATCCCTACAAGATACACTGATTGGCCTAATGGGAGCGCTATAATTAAAGGTAAAATCTTTCAACTCAAATGTGTTATCTCAGACAGCACTGATGTGATTTTACTGAACCCACATTTTGGCACCACGTATTCCAGTGTTTAAAAACATTGGCCTTACATGGCCTACTGGAGGCGCTACAATTAAGTCAAGTAAAGTGAAGTCAGGTTGTATATCCCCTAATCACTGCTGCTACAGTTTCAAAGGGCTTCACAATGCCCACATTATGAAAACAGTGAAAACACCCGTCCATAGACCATCAACTGAAGACAAGGAAGAGCTCCAACCAAAAATGAAAGCAGCAATGAAGGCCGTTAATTTTGTGTTGATTTTAGCAGCCCCTGTGGACAAAATAGGTAGTGTTCTACCGGAACAAAGACATTTCATGAACGACTCCCGCTGTGAGTAGCGGGTCGACCGAGCTGCTAAAGGCCGGACAAGGCTTCTCCGAGCCAGCAAGCCTCTCCCGCTGTTTCATTTACTGCATAATTGTAGCGCTATTGGCTCATTTGAACAAAAATTACAACCAGATTCACATAGTCTCTTAAAACAGACGAGTTGGCTCCCGCAATTTTCAAATGCTTCCGCCTACCTGTCTGTACTTCAAGCAGGGTAAACTTCGTGAAAGCGGAAAGGGAAACTCAGGGAAAAATAATGAGCGATAATAGGTGAATGTCCCGGATGTCCCGCCTTAACGGCAGGTGATTGGAGAAATACGAGCCTAAAGACTGTATGATGCATCTGCAGAATGTAGAAGAGACAGTCTGGCTTGAGAGACTAGGTTTCACATGGACATGAATACAGAATGTAGAAGAGACAGTCTGGCTTGAGAGACTAGGTTTCACATGGACATAAATACAGGAAGTCCCGCTATGCACAACCTTCTTCTAAGAGGCCATAACTGGAAAACCACCCTCTGGTCTGATTTTGATGAAATGGGAAGAATGAAGCATCTTGTTACCGATTGGCCCACGGAGTGCCTGCATCATTCGTGGGGGACGACATGTTTTCGTGTAAGGTGTAATGTCTCTTCACACTTGGTTTTATGGCTGCAGAGATACAAGCCTCCTCACTGCATGGTGGCTGCAGAGATACAAGCCTCCTCACTGCATGGTGGCTGCTGAGATACAAGCCTCCTCACTGCATGGTGGCTGCAGAGATACAAGCCTCCTCACTGCATGGTGGCTGCAGAGATACAAGCCTCCTCACTGCATGGTGGCTGCTGAGATACAAGCCTCCTCACTGCATGGTGCTGCAGAGATACAAGCCTCCTCACTGCATGGTGCTGCTGAGATACAAGCCTCCTCACTGCATGGTGCTGCAGAGATACAAGCCTCTTCACTGCATGGTGCTGCAGAGATACAAGCCTCCTCACTGCATGGTGGGCTGCAGAGATACAAGCCTCCTCACTGCATGGTGGCTGCAGAGATACAAGCCTCCTCACTGCATGGTGGAGATACAAGCCTCCTCACTGCATGGTGGGCTGCAGAGATACAAGCCTCCTCACTGCATGGTGGGCTGCAGAGATAAAAGCCTCCTCACTGCATGGTGCTGCAGAGATACAAGCCTCCTCACTGCATGGTGGCTGCAGAGATACAAGCCTCCTCACTGCATGGTGGACTGCAGATACAAGCCTCCTCACTGCATGGTGGACTGCAGATACAAGCCTCCTCACTGCATGGTGGCTGCTGAGATACAAGCCTCCTCACTGCATGGTGCTGCAGAGATACAAGCCTCCTCACTGCATGGTGCTGCAGAGATACAAGCGCAGAGATACAAGCCTCCTCACTGCATGGTGCTGCAGAGATACAAGCCTCCTCACTGCATGGTGGCTGCAGAGATACAAGCCTCCTCACTGCATGGTGGCTGCAGAGATACAAGCCTCCTCACTGCATGGTGCTGCAGAGATACAAGCCTCCTCACTGCATGGTGGGCTGCAGAGATACAAGCCTCCGCACTGCATGGTGGGCTGCTGAGATACAAGCCTCCTCACTGCATGGTGGCTGCAGAAATACAAGCCTCCTCACTGCATGGTGGCTGCAGAGATACAAGCCTCCTCACTGCATGGTGCTGCAGAGATACAAGCCTCCTCACTGCATGGTGCCGTGCTGCAGAGATACAAGCCTCCTCACTGCATGGTGGCTGCAGAGATACAAGCCTCCTCACTGCATGGTGGCTGCAGAGATACAAGCTTCCTCACTGCATGGTGCTGCAGATATACAAGCCTCCTCACTGCATGGTGCTGCAGAGATACAAGCTTCCTCACTGCATGGTGCTGCAGAGATACAAGCCTCTTCACTGCATGGTGCTGCAGAGATACAAGCCTCCTCACTGCATGGTGGGCTGCAGAGATACAAGCCTCCTCACTGCATGGTGGGCTGCTGAGATACAAGCCTCCTCACTGCATGATCGCTGCAGAGAGAGTCCAGCAGTGTTGGGCTTGACATTGCGATGGAGCAGAAGTGCAGTGAAAAGACAAACAGCACCCAGCGAGAAGCTGTGCCGGACAAAATGAATGTCAATGGCATTCCACTGGCCTGTTTATGGCTAGTTAAATGCCAAGCGCTTCTTGGCCCCGTGGGGAGAACTGGCTGGTCTGGGAGGGAACATGCAGGTGTCTCTCTCTCTCTCTCTCTCTCTCTCTCCATCTTCCTCCTGCTTTTCTCTTCTGGGTGGTGTGGTGTTGTGCAGCGCTGCCTCCTGCTTTTCTCTTCTGGGTGGTGTGGTGTTGTGCAGCACGGGACAATGAGGAGGGATGAGCTCTGAGCTCTATTCTTAGTGGAAGAGTGAAGAATGGAGGGAAGTGCCCAAGGGAAGGCAGACGAGCGAGCCCATCCTCACTGGCATTATTTTAAGAGTTTGTTGTGGTGACAGTTTCTCCAGATGACTGCAGCACCGCAGACAAACAGGCCGCTGTGTCTGTGTGTGGCACGTCCACAAGAATGTGTGCGCCATGTACAGTATATCAACTGTGAAAACAGGGGGAAATATATGGACTGGTTCCAAATAGCACTAGATGCATAAACTCCCATTATTGCAGAGTTGAGAGGCAGAGGGGGAGCATAAATCATTGCAGTCTCTCTACGTGTTTGACATAGAGTGTAAACACTGCAGCGAGCCGCAGTGTTTTCACTGGCACAAACACACTGCACAACCACCACTGTCCCATTTGTTTGCAGCTTCTGACAAACCCAGAAACGCCAAGTCATCTCTTCTCTCCCCAGAAGGAGACTCTCCTCTTTGGGGAGCGGGGGGGAAGGGGGTGGGGGGGTGGGTTCCTCATCCCAGCCAGCAGGTCTCATTCTGGCTCAAGCTACCTGTCATTCACAGCACTATCGTTTCCAGGATACATTAGATCATCTGGGGGTGTGAACATACATCATATGGGCGAATGGCGCCGGGCCAGAACCATGCGGGATATATCTCAACGCCAAAGGTGGCAGCGCAGCGGGACAAAAGGGTGAAGGACGGTTTATAGAGGGAGAGTTTCCACGACTCTCTGTGTTGACGCCAAGCCAGACGGCTGACGTCCAGTCGCTCCAGACGGCTGACGTCCAGTCGCTCTCCGGTTCGGCTTGTGTTGCTGTCATGTCGCATTGTGCTGCCAACGCTGCTGCATTCACTCCAGCATCCTGCACCCCTTCAAATAATGCCACTGTCTCCATGGTGACGAGGCTCCCACCGACCCCCGCCAGCGCCACCACCACACAGTAGACACTAGTAATCTGGCCGTGTCATTTGTTTGGTTTTCTACTCTGTGTTATTCATTATATCATCAGCAGCTCTGAGTATGGAAATTAATTTGTGGGCTGACGACGCCTCGCTCCATCTCATTCAATATTAATACCGTCTCGGATCACTAGACAGCGCTCCTCCTACCCCCCTGGGGACAGGATTGGAGAGAGAGAGACAGAGAGAGAATGAGAGCAGAATCATGTTAAGTGCTCTCTGGGGGTGACAAGCATCTCAATAGTCTCATATTTGAAGAGTCAAAGTTCTCCCAGAGGTGGTTAATGCAGTGATTACAATCTAATGTCAGTTCTTCTCATGACACCTTGGGCAGGGAAGACATTCATTCTTATTTACACAACTAGCTGCAGAGCCTGCCCCACATGAGCTACTGGCTTAAATCACCTTTCCGAGAGAACCTTCCCCCCCCCTTGCGTTATGTGCTTCCCTTATGAAGAGCTATTTGGCACAGAGTGCAGTCTGCTGCTGAACTAATGAATCCTCCTCTCAGCAGCGCTTTCATCCACTTATATATTTCCATTTACCTCGAGTGACCTCACTGAGGACGTGGCCCGCCTCGCCAAACACCGTGCACGAGGAACATCTTTTTCATCCCGCAGCTCTTCAGCCTATCAATCAGATGATCCAGCAGCCATGAAATGAGCCATATGCCACATGGAGGAGGGCAGGGCAGGGAGAGAGAGGTGCCCTCAGTGGAAACATGGAGGAGGGCAGGGAGAGAGAGAGGTGCCCTCAGTGGAAACATGGAGGAGGGCAGGGCAGGGAGAGAGAGGTGCCCTCAGTGGAAACATGGAGGAGGGCAGGGAGAGAGAGAGGTGCCCTCAGTGGAAACATGGAGGAGGGCAGGGCAGGGAGAGAGAGGTGCCCTCAGTGGAAACATGGAGGAGGAGGACAGGGCAGGGAGAGAGAGGTGCCCTCAGTGGAAACATGGAGGAGGAGGGCAGGGCAGGGAGAGAGAGGTGCCCTCAGTGGAAACATGGAGGAGGAGGGCAGGGCAGGGAGAGAGAGGTGCCCTCAGTGGAAACATGGAGGAGGAGGGCAGGGCAGGGAGAGAGAGGTGCCCTCAGTGGAAACATGGAGGAGGGCAGGGCAGGGAGAGAGAGGTGCCCTCAGTGGAAACATGGAGGAGGGCAGGGCAGGGCAGGGAGAGAGAGGTGCCCTCAGTGGAAACATAGAGGAGGGCAGGGCAGGGAGAGAGAGGTGCCCTCAGTGGAAACATGGAGGAGGAGGGCAGGGCAGGGAGAGAGAGGTGCCCTCAGTGGAAACATGGAGGAGGGCAGGGCAGGGAGAGAGAGGTGCCCTCAGTGGAAACATGGAGGAGGAGGGCAGGGCAGGGAGAGAGAGAGGTGCCCTCAGTGGAAACATGGAGGAGGGCAGGGCAGGGAGAGAGAGGTGCCCTCAGTGGAAACATGGAGGAGGGGAGGGCAGGGAGAGAGAGGTGCCCTCAGTGGAAACATGGAGGAGGGCAGGGCAGGGAGAGAGAGGTGCCCTCAGTGGAAACATGGAGGAGGGCAGGGCAGGGCAGGGAGAGAGAGGTGCCCTCAGTGGAAACATGGAGGAGGGCAGGGCAGGGCAGGGAGAGAGAGGTGCCCTCAGTGGAAACATGGAGGAGGGCAGGGCAGGGAGAGAGAGGTGCCCTCAGTGGAAACATGGAGGAGGGCAGGGCAGGGCAGGGAGAGAGAGGTGCCCTCAGTGGAAACATGGAGGAGGGCAGGGCAGGGAGAGAGAGGTGCCCTCAGTGGAAAACAACAGCTCAGAGTTCACGTCTAATGAATAGAGGGGGCAGCTGGCTAACAGCAGCCCGGCTGCCACCACTTGGACCCCAAGAACTTGCTGCAGGATTTGATTTCTAGCGAGTGCAAGGATAGTATAGTTCACAAAATCCAATGCTGGGGTTTGGTGAGATAATTACAAATGTCGGAGGGTGTGTGTCAGTGTGTGTTTGAAGAAGAAACTGCCTGGATCTAGGGAGCGGGGAGGCAGCCAGGGTAGAGCAGAGATGAGCAGGCATCCAAGCCAAGACAGGGGAGTGGTCCCATTATACTTCAATCCCCCCAGAACAGGCATGTCCAAAGTCCGGCCCGGGGGTCAATTGCGGGCCTGCGGACCGATTTTAAGTGGCCCTCGGCTTGTCTCTCAAAGTATAGGACGAATCAACGTGACGTCACTTGCCACCCAAAAATGCGTAACCCTGCGGCAGTTAACTAGTATGAGTTGTGCCAAACAAACGTTAATATCTCAAAAAGTATACATCACATCGCTTAGATTTTGACATTCTGAGTGAGAGCGGAACTAGCTCAAGAGTTTGATGTATAATATATGCATGTCGTGTTAAAGTTGTGTGAACTCTCGCAGATTTTAAATTGTAAACACGGTCAGCCGTGCTAGAGTCAGACGATCAAACTCAGGCTCAATAGGGTTCCATTGCCGTTGCCACCCAGTGATGCGGTTTGTTTAGCAAAGTGCTGCTCGGCTGATCCCTCGTATACTATATGTGGCCCTCCCTCCACACAGTATTGGTTAATCAAGCAAGTTCAATTTGCATATTTTCTGTTCACCTAACGTTGACAGAGCTATCATACAGTTTTGTAGACTAGACAAGCACCAAGTAGGAACAGCACAGGCAGAACTGATGTTTTCAGATGGTAAACAAAATCCTTAAGAGTACAATTGTATTGTATGTGATTTTTTTTTACCCATATGATGCGAGAAGCAGCTGGCCGTCCCCCGGTATTTTCACATGATCTAATCTGGCCCCCATTCACAAAAGTTTGGACACCGCTGCGCTTCCCCAGAAGGAGTAGCTGGCGATAGTGACACAGGAGCCCAGTAATAAGCGCTCCTGCAGGGAGGACTCCTCTGTCTCCAGCATATGGTGCCAGCTTTAATCTGCAGTCTGGCCCGTAGACAGGGGGTGAAGGTTCAGGTTTAACAGATGACAGGTCCAAAAGGCTTTTGATATGCAGAATAAAACAAAAGGCATAGACTATCAATACTGTAACGGGACAGGCGAGGCTGGTATCGAACCTGGGTATGTCATTCACACGTTAACCATCACACCAAAGGGACAATCCCGTTGGCCAAGGACCAACGTGCTCACTTGATACATCGAGACCGGACCCGAATACATTCAGGCGGTGTCTCGTCATAGACGCGTGGTCGATGGGACAGCATGGGGGAAATCCTCCCATTCTCCCTATTCAGCATAGTTAGCATTTAGGCAGACAGGATGGGGGATTCAACCCGCGCAGTAAACGCACATCTGACGTCTATGTACCTGCTGTTGAATCCCCAATCCTGTAGTGTAGAGCCACAACATCCTTTAGTGAGTCAGCCCATTGAGATATATGGTCCCCCCCCCCCCCCCCCCCCCCCACCGTCTAGTCTCACATGGCAGCCATAGTTAGAGCAGGTCTGAGAGCAGGTCACGTGGGGGCTGGGTTTACCCAGGCTAAGCCATAGTAACATTTTGTGGGTGTTCCCACACAGACCCAGGGCCGATTTTACCAACGGGCTTACCGGGGCTGAAGCCCCGGGGCCCGGGACATCAAGGGGCCCAAAAAAAAAAAAAAAAAAAAAAAAAAAACTTTTTTCTTTTTCTTTATAATAACAGCAATAATAAATACAAAATAATAATAATAAAAGTGCTTGTTGTGACATCTCAGTGGCAATGTTTTCTTTCCAATCAGGCTGTTTATGAAAGAACATGATGGCTAAACCTACAGTTTGTGTTTGTAAGTTAGAATGCTGACAGGAGAGCAGGTGGTGACATGAAAGTTAGTGAGAAAGGAGAAGATACTGAATAATGACATCACAACAGTATAATCCTAATGTTGATTTAAAATGAGATATTCCTTTAACACATTGAGTGCCAGCGACGCCATATGGCGTCATTAGAAATTTACCGTAGAGTGCCAGCGACGCCAAATGGCGTCAATAACTCGAAATTGTTTTTTTGACGGGGGGGGGGTGTCGATCTCAGCTTCTTACATCGCCTCTTACAATATGAGAGCTATTGAATGTGTCTAACCTATTTTACAGAACCCTTAGGTGGCGACAGCGCACTCCAGATGAGAGAAAGTATAGTTAAACACACAGAAGAAGTTGTTGTGGAAAAGGAAATCGCATCGCATCCGTCCGTATGCAGCTGCTTCATTGAAGCATAACGTAGCTGTGCCCCTGCAGCAGCCAATCTGCTGTCACAATTGAGCACCTCGTGTCCGCTGCAACAGCCCATTCGCATGATCAGCCGTGGAGTTCTCAACTGGAAGCTGGTGACATACACGCGGCTGTAAAAAAGCTGGATCTAGCGGACTTTTCACTGCTGAGCACACGCAGAGCAAACGCACTCACAGCAGAGCCGAGCAGAGCAGAGAGCTACTCCTCCCACAACGGGGGGGGGGGGGGGGGGGGGGGGGGAGGAGGAGGGGGGGAGGTGGGGCACGCAGGACACTACAGCATACAACAGACCCAGGCAGCTGCAGCATTACATCAGAAAATATTAGCAATGAGTCAATGATGTGCTTGAAATGCTTCCTTTCACAAAAGGGTCATTATCTCAGCTCGTAGAAAAAAAGGGCTGTTTTTGCTCAAATCAAGCTATCTTCTCCGGCTCATAACTAAAGAACGGAAAATGGGATCAATAAACTTTTTTTTGCAGGTGATAGAAGAGAGTCTCATCGTTATTTGTGCGTGTTCAGTGTTTACATAGTAATTATTAAAGAAATTATATGACTGTTTTAAAATGCATTGCGGCCTATGTGGCACAGTACAGCACCTTTTGCCCAAGGGCCGTGGCACTCAAAGTGTTAAATATGGCTAAAAAAGGTAAAAAAAAAACACTCCATTTTTTTTCACTCACTTCCGCTTGAGGGGGGGGGGCCCTGCAGAGATGAATAGCCCCTGGGCCCATGAAGTGTAAAATCGGCCCTGCACAGACCGACTGTATCTATAATATACAGCAGCAGGTTTCAAACGTTTTGCACCCGAGGCACACCAAAGAGCAAGACAAAATCTCAAGGCACACCTATATCCGTGCAAAATAGCCTCTATAGCACGTGTCTCTTATCACGATAAGCGTTTATAAACGTACACACGCACAGTCGCACACCTTTTAATCTTGATTATTTTCTGCATTTTATAATAATAGTAAAGACATCAAAACTATTAAATAACACAAATGGAACTGTGCAGTGACCAAACAGAAAATCAAATCAAAACTATCTTATATTTTAGAGCCTTTCGCCTTGATGGAAATAAATAAATAGAATAAATTCGTGTAGGCATCAATTTCACTATTTATATTAGTCTAAGAAACACATTTCAAGCATGCAAGCATAACCCTATAGATCAAAATGGATTTAACAGGATGAAAAACATAGTAGGCTACATTCAATCCGCTGTGTCCAAACGTTTGACTGGTAAATGTATTCACTGATGTATTGGAAACATCTCTCATTTCAAGAGTTGAAATTCTGCAAGCAAAAAGTAAGACTGTCAAGGAATCAAAGAAGAAAGAAACATGCATGCTTCTTTGTGCTTCTGTTGGCCCGGTCTTACCAGAGGTCCAGCACTGATATAATAAATATCAGTGATGGAAGTTGCCAAGGAAACTAGAGCACCAATTCACGTCCACAGAGAATCTCTTTAGAGAGAGCAGCACTTTGTGGGTGATTTGCTTCCGTGTTAGTGAGTAATCCTCCTGCCTCACAACCGTAATCAGCGGGCTGACACCTGCCAGCATTGTCCCCCCCCCTTCACATGACCCCCACAGGCTGCATGAGCCAGGCTGCAGGGGTAACATGCCCCCTCCTTCACATGACCCCCACAGGCTGGATGAGCCAGGCTGCAGGGGTAACGTGCCCCCCTCCCCCCTCCTTCACATGACCCCCACAGGCTGGATGAGCCAGGCTGCAGGGGTAACCTGCCCCCCCCCCTCTTCTCCACCCAACAGGCCTCCTCATAATCCTATTAGACTCGGTCATCTGCACGGGGTTAAAAAAAAGTGCTGATTGATTCCTCTTCAGCACAAACCCCTCCTCTTCAGCACAAACCCCTCCTCTTCAGCACAAACCCCTCCTCTTCAGCACAAACCCCTCCTCTTCAGCACAAACCCCTCCTCTTCAGCACAAACCCTCCGTGTGACGACTCTTCATCTCTGTTTCACTTTTCACACACGTCGATTACACAGCTCTCAAAAATAAGGCGACAAATTTGATCCATCTTTGCCAGCCTTTCGTGTGACAAGACAGTTCCACAGCTTACTGGTGGATTAAAGGGGGTGCTCAGATGTTAACAATACTCTTCAAAAACACTCTTCAAACACAGCGGAAGAAGAAAATGACTGGGGTATAGTAGTGTCAAGCTGAAACCACTTGTGAGAAAATAGTTTTATAAACAGAGGGTCTAAAGACTTGGGATAAGCCTTGCCGTATGACCAGAGATTTCTGCAGCCATTGTACTTCAGAGCATTTAGCATAGCACATCATTCTCTCTCATTAACTAAGAAAACACAGTGAAATGGTTTGAAATTATCACTCAGAAAACAAGAGAGATTCCTTTGGGAAGTATATTCAAAAATGATGAGCCAGTTTAAATGTATCCATGTAGTTAGGGATATTTATGACTATATTACTACAACAGGCTATTACATCCTCTATGCTCTGCCTCACCTCAGAGGTTTCTTGTGTGGGGGAAAATCCACTGGGAATTACTGGTCCACCACTGAGGACCTGGAGATCATCCTGTAGTTTAGTTAAGCAGGTTAAACATCTGACCACAGAGCCGCCCTTTGTTTCTTCCAAATTCAATGAAAAGCTCCATTTTACTTTCAAAGTTGGAACGACGTTTTGAAAATGAGCTCTTTATGGGGAGATTTTGTCATTCCGGGCTTGTGTAACGCCGTTGTGTAGGTGGTACTTGCAGCAACCCATGTCAAGGGCTTGTCCAGGGGGTGGGATACGAACCGCCGACCTTCGGCTTGGGAGTCCGACACGTTAACCGCAACACACAAGAGAGCTAGCTCCCTTGGCGGAGCTGATTAACATGCCTTTATACCTGGGGGAGTGAGTTTAACCAATCCACTCGCTACCACTCGGGACTCACGAGCAATCCGCGCTGATTCACCTCGGTGACACACCTGTGTGTTCTTCGCCCCGCATTTATCAGCTCCATCAAATACTCGCTGCTCAATAAAGCAGCTGAGACAACACAAAAGCTGTAAAGCAACTGCCTCAAATCACCTTACATAATGCAGTTACAGTGGCCATTTGCTGTCAAAGGAGCTGATTGGGCGCTTCTGCCCCCCAGGGTGGGTCTCCACTGGCACAGAGGGGGACCATCAGTGGGCGGAGGTGCAGATCGGAGTGGCATGGCTGCAGCTGAGGAATGTGAGGAATGCCCCCTGTAAACACCGTGTCCTCATGCTCGGCCGCTCACCGCGCTCTTATCGCCCCGTGCCCGTCGACCCCTCTAATCATTATAATGGCTAGTTATCCATTAGCAACGCCCCGCTGTCCCCGGCCACTCCTCCAGGGGCCGCTGTTGGGCTCGGGCGGCTGAGGTCGCCGCTCTCATTGGCTCAGTCTTTTGTGCACCTGAGGCCCCGAATGCTATATTACTATTCACCTGATACCCTCCAATGGGCAGAAAGAGCCCACTCCTGTATACAATATAATGGCTTTCCAAATGTCAACACTATTGAGAGACAGCCCCCCCCCTTCTAAGCCCGTGATTCTAAACCTTTTTCATATCAAGGACCCCTAATTTAGTCCACATTAGGGCCAGTACGGACCCCCATTTGACGATTTAAATTTGTCTCTCGAACCCAAATCTGCAAATATTTTAAATGATATATGATTTTGCCCAGAACTCCTTGACGATCAGCATTGTAGGAATAGAGTACTGTATGAACCCCCTCTCAGCACCTCCCCCCGTGGTGCCTGATGCATGTACTGTATGAACCCCCTCTCAGCTTCAATGGAACTCATTTGAAAAGCACCTGAGGGCCTTTGTTCATGCTGTCTGGCATTTGGGAAAACACAGGAAAAGAAAGTGCATGGCTGGCCTTTCCTCCCTGTGCTTAGGTGAAATCCTGTTTTGGCCACTTGCTGTTTTTGTGTGTCAGGCTAGAGGAAGGTGCTAAGTCCAGCTTGAGCACATACTGTATGGATGGAGTGAGGAGGCCATATTTACCCGGGTGGTGGTGGTGGTGGTGGTGGGGGTTGCATTCCTTGTGATGGTGTACCACTCTCCATACCAGTCATGAGGGACTCCTGTGAGGCTACAGTAGGACTGTCGCAGCAACATTCCAGCACTTTCTCGTGATGCAGCAGCCAAATCAGTTTGGACTTTTTCCAGCCTCAAGAGTCAGAAACCAGATTTTCCCTTTTCCTGGAACATCCCCCAGATCAGTTTGTTTAAGGGAGGTGTGCTGCTTTGGATGGGAAAGTTGATCTTTTCCGGGTGTTTTCGGCGGTCATGCAGCAGACTTTTCCTGACACTGGTGATAAGAGAGCAGCTGCCTGGATAGTCGAGCGGCCGCCCTCTGAAAATTCTCCCTGCTTTTGACCATAGGAAGCTCTCCGAGGAGGAAAGTATTGTAGTGACAGTCTGCCCTCCATCACTCGGCACCAGTGGTTCTCAACCTTTTTCATATCAAGGACCCCTAATTTAGTCCACATGAGGGACACAGGTCCCCATTTGATGACTGAATTGTAGATAGAGAGATAACACAGAAACTATGATCAAAACAGTGATTCTTCTACATTCTCTAATTAAGTTAAGTTCTTGTAAATGAAACAGTGTTGAAGTTTAACAATTCATCCAATTGCTGGGGATCCCCTGGAATGCCCAAAAGGAACCCTGGTGGTTCCTGGACCCCAGTTTGAGAACCAATGCTCTACACAACCACATCAGAACGGATAGGCTGAAGGAACAGTTCCTGTCCTTTCTGTCACTCCTCCACTCAGGTCTCAATAAGGGTGAGTTCAAAGTAACTCAGCCAAAGCTGTTACAATCCAATGCTATATGACTCTGTTGAGCAAAGAAAGGATTTGAAACCAATTATGCAAACGGGTATTTTTGTTTGACCAAGCTTTTTCAAACATCTAGAATAGTAGCAATAGACTGTCGTCTGAATAACAAGCTCCAACACAGATGGTATCGCTACATTGCCTACCAAGTTCTTACATTCAACCAAGTCATAGATGTTGACAGATTCTGCAGGGTTGCGTGACTCAATGCTTTTCCTCAGAACATGAGCGACTGCCCATGCCCTGTGTTCCAAGCACACAAGTCTTGAATAGGTCATTATTTTGTTAAGTGCCTGGCTCATATGTTCTCTAATACTCTCAGTCGTGGTATCACCGCATATCCGCTCGCCCTGAAGGAAGCTGTCAGCTACAGATGTCAATAACCCCCGCTGACCCCTGTGCTCCCCCTCCCTACCACACCGCCGCACACATGGCACTGAAGGATTGTCCCCCAGAACAAAGGAGTGGGGGTTTCTGTGGAGAACAGGCAACCAAACATTCCTATCACAATGGAGAGAGTGGCCAGCAGGTTCAATTAGTATGCACTTTACTATGCACTTTACTATCCCACTGTTCTTCAAATCAAAGCTGAAGAAGGGTTCTTGGTGGTCTTACTTTTTAAGAGAGTTCCCCCTATTATCTGCTTTGTTCCTGCTGCCATGTTGCCTGAAAAAAACAGAACACTTGAACGACACTTAAAGCACATCTTCATGTGGCAAGTTTGATGGCTTTCCCTGATAGCTTAAAAAAGCCCAACTTCCCATTTTAAAAGCAATTGATAGCCTTACACTGCTGCTAAATTACTTGGACTACAGCCAGTCATTAAACCCTTCCATTCATCTCCATTAATCAAGTGAGACCCAAACACACAGTAAGAATGAAACACTTGAGAGAAAATCGAATCCATGATCGTCTTATTGCAGGATTGCCAAACTTTGGAGTGAGGGCTTTGGAGATCACGCTGGATCCCCTTGGATATGAAACATGTGATCCAAACTCCTAACAAAACATGATTGTATAGGTGATGATTAGCCTATTCCACAGTTTCGTGTTTAGGGGTCATTTTCCAACCTTAACATGTCATGGAAGTTCCTCCAAAAACACTCCATTTCGAGTTAAATTGTGATTTCAGATGTGTTTTCTCCAGGAATCCTCTAGTCTAGAGAAGTGACACACAGCAACTCCCTATGTTCATGGCATGTTCTATTGATTGGCTATTGATGGTTTGATTTGATTGATAGTTGATATATCAACAGCATGCTTACCAATTATGCTGTGAGTTGTTGGTCTATAATGAGACATAATGAAATTCCAGTGACTGAGGCTATTAGTTTGGCGTCATTGCTGACACTATCATGCGTAAACCTTCTGTCTGTCACCGTCCCTGCCGCTGAAAAGCTTCAGCCAGGTTTAAATCAGACGCACAGAAAATAATCAATACGCAGAGAGGTTACGTATTCACAGAGCCGCACGTAATAAAAACACAGCGGGAGGTTTTAACATAATCTGAATGGAGAGACTGTCAGACTGAGGTGTCTGCTGTAGTCTACAGTAGTGGAATAAAGTGATCTACTTACCTATTACACAAGGTGCGTCGTAACGTCGGGTAGCCTACTTGGCGTATCCGAGAGAAATGAACCCCCCCAACGCCGCTGTGTCACACTTCACACCAGCCAGGCGCACATGCTGCCAGTCCCCACCGAGAAACGTCACGGGAGCTCTGAGCATGAGCCGCTGTTGATGATAACCCTGCCTGCACCGGACTGTCTGTCTGTGCGGGTCGGGCCCCCCCTCGGAAGCGGCACAGTGCGTCCAAGCGCTGGATGAGCTGCACCGGGCCGGGGCGCCACTCCTCGCTGCTCCTTTGGGAATCGATCTGTGACTGTGCAGTGTGCCCACCTTCTCCTCTGTCTTGGTGCTGTGAATATAGCCACCAACTGTCCGCTGTATGGCAACGCGATGCACGAGCACGGCCACGGTGGTGCAAAATGTTATTATCCGTGATCACTCCTGGTTAAATGCGTGGTGCGCAATGAGGCGCGCAGGACGCCGGTGCCACCCACCCACCCACGACAGACAGGGCTTCGTGGTGAGTGTACGGTCAGGGAATTTTAATGAGGCTGACGCTGCTGCAGAGTTTCTATCCTGCTCGGAGATTCGTCTCTCTGTGGAGGAAAGACATGCGTTGCCCTGTTAGGAAAAGCTTAGAGGAGGTCGATGAAAAGCTGTAGGTGACACAACTCAATTCTTTGGCAACAAACTAAGGGATTATCCCACCACTATGAGACACCTGTTGATTGAAAACAACTGTGCCATATGGGACAACAAATTTCCACAAACGCCTGTTTTTGTCTCAGTCAGCTGTGGAAATAGTAGGCTAGATTAAAGCTCCTGTCTCATCTGTCGTTCATTGCAGTGGCATGTCCAGGCCATTTTGACTGGGGTGGCCCACGTGGGGCAGACTCAAGCAAGGGTGGCTCTGAGTGTGGCATTTAGGATGTAGACAGGTCCCAGGTCAGAATGAGATTTCTCAGAAATGTGACATTTATCTCAGAATGTAACTACATTTTTCACATGTGGCACTTCAAGGAGCAGTTTTGGAAAAGAAAAAATAACTGGCTTGATGCACTGCCTCTAACATGCACTATAATTAAATGGCTACTATGGTGACTAACCTCATCATCACATGAATACAACTGGACTCATTTAATCCACAAGTCTCAGGTTTCCAGTCATACCCAATTTAAGCCATTTTAAGACTATTTAGGGCTTCGTGCAGAAATATTCTAATAGAATAACATTTATATTGCATGCAAAAGGGGGATTTTGTTTAACCTATATGGGTTTTGCCAAAAACTGCATGGGGTTAGCATAAAGTGGGCATGTGTGTAGGCATTGCTTTGTTTCATTGGTTCCGATTTCTTATTCAAATATTTAATAAATAGGCCTATTTCATGGTCATTTCAAACTTCATTATAAAAACTGAAAATTAAAAAGTTGTTTAATGTCAATGCATAGCTGCCAAGGCTGTGAAAAAGGCTACCTTATCTCTGTAAAGGGTAGCCAAAATTTTGCCTAAAATTTGCAGCGTTGTTTAACCCCCTTCCAGACAACCTAGCATGACATGGTTGGTACCAAATGGATGTGTTGGGTCTTCTAGTTTCAGATGAGTAAACTGGATTTTGGGGTGGCTAATCAGATTTCAGGCCAGGGCCCCCCCTTAGACACGCCCCTGGACACCATGGCATTCAGCACCGCGCTGTAGAGGCCTAAACCAACACCGGGGTAAACAAAATCTGGTGTTTAAAGTACAGGGAGACAAACTGCGGATACTAGTGGCTCATAATCAGCCGGCAGGAAGGAACACACCCAGTTGCCTGGTTTTAAACATTTCACTATCAAATAGATTTCAGCCACTGGATGACTGCTGGTTACTAGATGAACATAAGAAAGGTCCAGCAGGCACATAGAGCTGCTGGTAAATAAGTCTCCAGCAGCATATGAATTGCCATAATGAATGCAGAGGCAGGCAGGCGGGATTCATCAAACTCACATAATACGCAACACAATGATGTCATGATTAATCATGTTCACTTGGAGAGGGAGGGGCTGTTTCTTGGAGAAAGGCAGAGAGAAAACAGGATAGGGGCCATGTCACATGAATATTCTGTAAATAGATCTTCCAAGTTAGCACAGAATCTGAAGTGGTTTCATTAAACCTGCTATACTCCATGCTTTGCTCTACTGTATGTAGTCTCTAAAGAAAGTATACATTTGTCACTGTACGATGCTGGGAGGAATCACATCAAGCACATGCCTGGGGCATACAACATACACATGCACTGCCCTCTACAGGCCAGAGTGTATCAATGCAGCCGTTTACAAAAGTGACTCAACATTTTGACTTCTCTCTGCAGACGGCCATTTAGTGCCCAGTCACAGCTAGTTTCACAGCGCAGGCAGCAGCTGCTACTACAAGGCTCTTGTATCAAAAATACCAGAATGTCACAAGGAATGCAATTTCTTTTATTTTCATACGTGACATAAAATATATAACTATAAATAAGCATTTTCACAGAATTACTGTGACATGGGAAGCACGATGGCAATTCCAATATTTTAGTAGAGTTAATGTGCGTTTCATTTCAGACGGCTCTTCTTCAGCTTGGAGATGTCGGCTGCTGCTTTGCGTTTGCGTGAGGGAGTGCCTTGGTTCTGCTCAGAGGAAGCCTCAGTCAGATGGTACAGTTCCATAGGTGGTGTTGGCTCCTGCAGGAAAAAGACAAACAGAGCATTTCTCAGTACAATAAAGAAAATCTGCCAATGGGGTGACATCATTCCACTTCCATCAAATGTCTATCACGGGCTCGCTTCTTGCTGTAATCGCACCTAAATCCCGCCCGTAGCAGCCTCTGGACGCTGATTGGTCCGGCCCATTGGTTGCACGCAGAGTTAAACCAATAGCTTGGAGCGCGACAAGATGGATTTGGCCCGCGATCGTACTCTGGAGCTGTTTCCACCGCTTCAGGACCTGGGGGCGTAACCAATGCGCAACGGCAGGAAACGGAATCCGGTTACCGGATAACGTGTGTGCCGGAAAAATCTTCCGTGTAGCTAACGTTTCTTAGCTAGAGCCTGATAACACGAGGTGACTAACGTTAAAAAGTTACATCGTACATAAAACAAAACAAAACGTTGATGCAATATGGCATCGCCGCCTGTTCATGGTTACTAGTTATCCTACACAACTCGAATCTGGGTTTCAACAGGGGAATGATAAAAATGTGGCGCGTATCTGGTTTACATGTTCTGGTTCCAGTGTCTAGGGCGGAAAGAGGTATAATTCACAAGAAATGGGTGCCAGGCTCTTCTCCGGAAAAGCCTGGTGACGCGAGGTTACCGCGATTGTGCAAATCCAGCTGCCTTGCAAAGTTCCATGCTACTGGAGTGACCTCACTGCCTTCAAGATATTGGCATTGTTTTTTTTGTCATTTTTGCAGTGCTCAGTATTTCAGTTCTCTTTCAACATGCAGTTATAGTAAAACTTTGTCCTTTTAGTCATTTATAAAGTGGGGAAAAATTGTTACAGCTTCACAAATGCTAAAATTTGCTTGCTTTTCTTTTTGTGTTTTTGTAACTTGTGATATATTTGACATTTTATAAAGTAATTAAAAAAAAATAGATTACTTGATCATGAAAGTGATCGGTAGCAATGTCCCGTTACAATTACAGAAACATTACTAAGAAATAATAAAAGCCCTATGAACAGCCCCACCAACCTGCATGAGATAGTCTGCAATGTACTCTGGCCTCAAGCATGTGACTCCCTGGGAGGCGGCCTGTGGGACGTCCACCCGGAAGTCTTCAGGCTTCAGCCGACTGAAGTCTGCAAACAGGTGAGTGGTCTCTTTGTACAGGGATGGAGAGGGGCTGGGCAGCACCTGGGGACAGGTTAGAGATGAGAACTAGGGCGCCACTATTTTGACAGAAAAATAAACATCCTGTCAAACCTCTGCTGAATATTGTAGTATGTCATGGCACCCTTTCCCTAAAAATCTCATGTATCTTTCTGCATAGCGCTTGTTTTCTTTATTTCTAGGTCTCTACCTTAGCTCTTACGTGACTGTCCTGTGGTCACGGCAGTATTGTCGGGGCAATAAGGCACCTTTACATCGCACCGTAATGTTTGTGATCAGGGAATTGAACCTTATTGCACTCATCAAACACTTGGAAGACCTTTTCTACTTCATTGTGTTCTTCCACCTCTGGGGCCGGTTGCACCAACTGGTCTTACACTGGTCTTAAGCTAAGTTGGTCGTAACTTTACGACCTAACAGCTACGCCGGTTGCACCAAGACGGCTTAAGCCTTATTTTCACTACGACCTACGCCTGGTCAGGAGGAGGCGTAGAGCCTGCCTGTAACAGAGATCTCCGCGGAGACCTTTTTGACCGTCATCGTCGTAACACCGCCAGTTCGCCGTCTTTGAAAGCACGACGTTAGATTATAACTAACTAGTTGTGTGGCTTAGCCTTCCAAAATGTTGCCGTTCATTTTTTAGAATGTAATACATAGAATTGGGAACGTTACATTCAATTTCATTCAGACTGTCTTTCTGGCTCAATCGCCGCCATTTTTCCCCTGGAGCGAGGGAGGGTGAGAGGAGGGAGGGTGTTTTACAGTAGTGGCTGATAGAGCGTAGTGGCACAGTGCTCCAAGCAGGTCGCGAGGCACATTTTTTGCAACATCATCCAATCAGGGTGCATTCCCTGGCAATTCACATGGACGCGCATTGCTACGACCAGCATAGTTAAGACCAGACGTAAGCCGTGTTGGTGCAACAGGCGTAAATCCATGGTCTTAACTAAGACCGACGTAGGAGTTACGACCATGCATAGTTAAGACCAGTTGGTGCAACCGGCCCCTGTAGTCAATATTACTATTTCAATTGTTTTCTGAGCTAATTGTGCAGCTCTAGTGAGAACAGCATACCCTAACAAGGCATAAGTGATAATTAGGACTAGCACAGGCATAGTGATTTCTAACACATTCCTTGCATTTATAAATGGATATATGGTGTTTGATAGGGAACAACAAATAAAAAGGTAGTAACCTTCGCTCCCCCAGACTGCAGTAAGCGCCTGAATCCTGCTTCTCTGTTCTGGTCGACGTTCAGCATGACGGTCCATCCGCTGAAGGCTCCCTGAGGACGATGAAACAGAGGTTTGCTTAGACAGAAGAAATGTTAGACACTCGCAACAAATCAATATGAAAAGAAAGCAGAGAAAGCTGTACAATATCAATGACAGTAAATGAGATTTAGAACTATAACAGTTTTGTAACGTGTGTTGGGGCGGCAACTAACAATTATTTTCATTGTCGATTAATCTGTCGATTATTTTCTCAATTAGTTGTTTGGTCTATAAAGTATCATGTTTTCTACACAACCCAAAGATATTCAGTTTACTGTCATAGAGTAGTAAAGAAACCAGAAAATATTCACATTTAATAAGCTGGAATCAGATATTTTTGTGAATAAAACGTTTTTATTTTACATTATGACATATAGACAACATTTATGACAAAAATACACAAGACAGACAAAAAACTTAAATGAAATGACATCACAAACACTACATTACAGAGGATTTTGATTTCTTTAAATTACTCAACCGATTATGAAAACAGTTGCCGATTAGTTTTAACAGTTGACAACTATTTGATTAATTGTTGCAGCTCTACTGTATGTACCTCCTGTTCTGAACGGCCATGCAGGGCCTTCCTCCAGCGCATGGCAGCTAACGCCAGCCTCTTCTGCTGTGAGGTGATGGAAGGCAAGGCATCCAGGATGGAGCTGCTCCCCCACTCATACTCATCCTCCTGAGAGACACACGCACAAAATATCGTCATTGTCGGGGGAAAACATCATAGCACTAATTTTGGTGATTTATTTTTTTATGTTTTCACTTTTCACTTAATCTGAAGGATTACATATTCTAATCCTTTGTAGGTTCTGGTCCACCCTTGGGCTTATGAAAACCTTCACAAGCCCATTGGATAAACTGAGAAATGCATGGTTGAGCAGCTAAACAGAAGGCTGTTTTTCTTAGTTCCTGGAAAATTGAATATTGGAATGGACACAATTGCACAATTTCCTCGCTTGCTTCAGGGTAGGTTTCAGAAAACCAAACTTATTTCAAGACCTTTCAAGCTAATTTAAGACAATTACGATTGAAGAGTGGACTTGCAGCACAAAGAAACCTGTAATATAAGAGCTCTAATAACTATCTAATATATTTGAATACTTTTAAAGGCCGGCTTTTCCGTGGGGGATATGAATATATATTAAATCTCACGCCCCTAAGGTTTTCGAATCCGTTGAAATTTTTGAAATTGGAGGTTTACTCACAGAGATATCAACCGAAATCCACTCTGTGTGTGTGTGTGGGGGGGGGGGGGGGTGGTGGGGGGGAGGTGCGGGTGCGGGGACTCGAAATACTACATTTCCCACAATGCACTGGGCTCGCGTGGCCTTCGTTTTCATGCCCACCCCTCAGGCATTTGGCTGATATCAAACTCCAGTAGGTGGCGGTAATGCACATATGTTTGCCAACCGCCATAAAACTCAAAGAAGAAGAAGAAGAAGGCTTCGACAATAAAACATACAGAGAAGAAGAAATAAATCGAAAATAAATCGAAAATAAAATTGCCTCCAAATTGCACCAAATTTAAACGGTAGTATATATGTCGGGAGATGTCTTCATAAATTTTTTTTCATGCATTTTAAGGCATTTTCGTAGGAGTTACGCGCATCTGATGTTGTAACTATTTTCTGTAAAAATGGGTACATTGCTCAGCGTTGATTTCGTTACTTCAACCCACCTACTACTAGATGTAAAATTTGACGAGCTTTCCAATGCCGCCAGTCCCGTGTCTGTTAGTGCTTCCGTTCCCGAGATATGGTCTCTTTGCAAGGAACTATGGGAAGCTAATATTAGCTACAGCAGGCTAGGCGGTTGAAAAAGATGGCTGCCTTTTCGTTTTTGTTGAAGACCTCTGAAGGGGCGTGGAGGACCTCTAGAGGCGGGACCATGGCTCACAACAGTTGTAGTTCATAGGTGCACGACTTCCGCAAGGCGGACTTGGGCCAGAAGACGCGAAACGCGTCGGCTGGCCCAAAAAATATGTGAGAGATGCTTGATATCTCTGGGAGTGAAGCTCCAATTTCAAAAATTTCAACGGATTCGAAAACCTTAGGGGTGTGAGATTTAATATATATTCATATCCCCCACGGTAAAGCCGTCCTTTAAGGCCTTAAATGAGATATTTACAGACTTTTGAAAGACCTGTGGATATATCCTGGGTGCTTATGTTTAATGATTTGTCTGCTTGAGTAGTCATTCCCAAAGACTTTGGGTCACAATTTTCTTTGCAGAATTTCTTCCAGTCTTTTATTTAAAATCTTAAATATCTGTTTGCTTTACTGATGAGAGGAAAATGAGCCTAAATGCATTATTTTGTCTAATTTATAAAGTAAAAAAATGTGTGTATTGTTTTACTGATGAGCGGAAATAAAAACAATGAGATAGCCTGTTAACTCTGCCTAAATGCATTTATTTGGGAAAGAGTTTGAGAAACACAGTGCCAGAGGCACTAGGCTCCTGACCTGGATGAAGTGACCCACGGAGCGACAGGCCTCCAGGTAGGAGCGGTGCAGAATCCACTTGCCGGCAGCCATTGCTGCCAGGTACTTCTCATTGCGCAGCGGGCTCCCCACGATGATGTGGGAGCAGCTGGGGTCAAAAGACTGCGTGTCCAGGACGACGCCCCCTGCAACCACAAAGAGGAACAGATACAGAAAGTGAAAAAAATATATATATATACTGTATATGCAGAAGATATACTGTACCATAAACTGTTCTGGAAGGAGAGGTTAAAGTCAAACTGAACCTGTTCGTCACGTGCATAATCAGTCCGTTTCAGACTGAAAACACAGTTTGTCTAAGATGACAGGTTGAGAGGCGGGTCATAGTATCATGTCGATGATTTTATTTGACAATTCTGGGGACTGGATTGGGCTTTGGCCAATCCTGGCGTGTTCCGCCTCCAAATCGAGTGGGATTCAGTGTGTTGTGGCGCTCCCCTCGGGAAGAGCCTTTTGTCGGGAGGAGTGGAACTCAGCGAGCCGCAGGCAGCCAGCTGCCTTCGTGTTGCCGAGCGGAGAGTGCAGCACGTCGGCCTGGAATCTCCGAAGTGCGACCCCTGACAACCAAGCTCTCGGATGCGCGCGCCATTATCGCTGCTGTAACGATACGATATCCCTGGAATGTGCGTTTTAACGAGCCAGTTACATTTCTTTGCATTCTTAGAGATTATAGTTTTTGTTTTTGTTCATGTTTCTAACAATTGGCCAAGTTAGTAGTTAGTTCATGGGATAGGAATTCTGCCAGATGACAGGCACTAGGCGCCATTTTCGACTTCATTTGGAAGAGAAAATTATCCAGAAATGAAGATTTGATTGACAGCTGCATGTCGTGATATCATATGATTGGTTGAAATGGGGTATAAATTTGATAGTACTAGGTGACGTCGGCAAACTGTACATTACTGTTATCAATGAAATCTTGAAAAATGAACTTTTGATGTGAAAATGTGTGAAAAACGAAAGAAATTAGATTGTTGTGATTTTGTTTGCATATATTATTAAATAGGTGCACTGCATACCCAGGTATGTGAACTAAAAGAAAAGAAAAGTCATTTTTGGGTTCAGCTCGACTTTAAATGTTTGTATAGACTACAGAATAATAACCTGACACTTCTATATGGATTGTTTTCACATAAACATCTGGGGACGAGTCGCTCAGGAAACTGTTTCAAAGGGTAGGCAGGCACTTTCAAAAAATACATGGCATGTGATTGGATGAACCATCTGTCTATTACAGTCTATCAGGCTTGCTTCTCACTGTCGTCACAACCAAATCCCATCAATTGCTGCCTCTGGACGCTGATTGGTTCAGATTCAAACCAATAGATTGGAGCGTGGCAAGATGGATTTGTCATGTGATCGTCGTGATCTCCCTAACTGAAGAGTTAAGAGGATAGATTTACCATAGCAGCCATATGTCCTGTCAGTGTCTTTAAGCAAGAAGTTGCTCTGGGTAAAACATAATCCCTTTATCTTTCATGAAATAATTAAAAAGAAATTGCTGGAAAGCATCTGCTTGTAAGGGACCGCCTTATGTAACCAATCTGCCTCCTTCTGTCTCTATGGTTGTAAAATAATATGTATTTGGTAGAGTATACTGTACGAACTTAAATCATGATTTTATTTAAATGCTATTGTGCTCTTATCGCCTACTTATTAGGCTAGGCTCAAGGAACAAGGACCTTGATGGAAAACAAGGCCATTTTTGTGCTATTCTTGACATTTGTGCTATTTTTGTGCTATTCCTGGAGTAACATCCCTACTACAGAGTTAACCACTGTATATGCATGCAACAGCAGAGGAAACATTGTGCAGGAGGAAACCTTCTCAGAGCCCAGGACAGGAGCAGACTGTTCTTCAATCATGAGGGATTAGATCAGGGGTCTCAAACTCACGGCCCCCGGGCCAGACACGGCCCCTAAAACCATTTCATATGGTCCGCCAGTTGATATCAAGTTATCGTGAAATCAGGCCCGTATCTCCGCTCGTTGTAAAACACAGAGCGCGCTCCCTTCATGCAGACGAGTCGCATTTCACACCAGGGTTGCCAGATAAATTTACATAGATGTGCAGTTCCTTGGGCTGTTTTGTGTGTATTTTGGCAGTTTTTGAACTCTTTGTGCTGAAAACCGTCAGCAGTATCTGGCAACACGGCTTCACACTCCAGGCCAGCAGGATCATCACTGCATGTAAAATCCACCTCATTAGCAGGTGATTGGGTTCACCCGAGTGAAAGAAAAACATTTGCAGCTAAAATGTTGTCTTTTGTTGAGAAGTAAACATGTTGCTGTCAAAAGGCAAAAGAAAGGTTGATGACGACGAGCACAGACAGATTCAGGAGAAGTGGGAGAGTGATTATTTTTTCGTGGAGTTCAAAGGGAATGCCACCTGCCTCATTTGCAAAGAGAAAATGGCAGTACTAAAAGAATATAACCTGAAGTGACATTATTCAACTAAACATGCAGAGCAGTTAGCCGATGCAAAGTACCGGGGAGATGAGAGGGACAAACCTGCTGCACAGCTAAAGAAAGAGCTGTCAATACAACATCTCTTCCAGAAGGGAGAAAGGCGGCTGGTGCAGCAGTTGAAGTAAGTTACGTGGTGACTGGTGAGTGAGATGATCTGCAAAGCGGGGAAGCTGTTTACTGAAGGCACGTTTCTAAAAGACTGCATGCTGCAGGCTGCAAATATCATCTGTCCAGAAAAAAAGTCACTTAAGCAACATGAGCCTTTCAGCCAACACAGTGGCAGAGCGGATTACTGAGCTGTCAAGTGACATTTATGATCAGTTCTAATTCTAGCTGGAGTTCCAAGGGACAGTTGAAAATGAACACTGCCTAATTTAGTAATGTGCATTGTCCCTAAAAAAAGAAAACAAAGTCCCTCAAATAAACAAATACATTATTAATGTAAAAAATTGATTGTCCCTCAAATAAACAAATAAATTGTTAACTCATTGAGTGCCAGCCACTTTTGGAGAACGGACGCTCCCTGTGCCAGAGTTTCAGAGCTTTTTTCAGTGATTTCTCGAGGCCCACAGAATATTGTGTGATATTACTATGTAAACAATGAACACGCAAAAAGAACGATGAGACTCTTTTCTATCATCAGCAAAAACAGGTTTATTGATATCATTTTCCATTCTTTAGTTATCAGCCGGAGAAGATAGCTTGATTTAACAAAAAAGAGCCTTTTTTTTCCTAGAAGCTGAGATATTGGCCCTTTTGTGAAATTAAACATTTCAAACACATCACTGACTCTGAAGCTAATGTCCTGCTGCCTGGGTCTGTCTGGGTGTTGTGTGCTGCTCTGCGTGCCCCCCCCCCTCCCACTCCTCAACTGCACACTCCTCCTTATGGGAGGTGGCTCTCTGCTGAGTTTGCTCTGCACTGTGAAGGGTGCGCGACCGTCTATGTGCGCGACATCCAGCTTTTTTACAGCTTCCGCGTGTGTTTGTCACCGGCTCCTATGCTTCCAGTTGAGAATAATAACAAATCCACGGCTGATCATGCGAATTGGCTGTTGCAGCGGACATGGAGGAGCTCAATTGTGGGAGCAGATTGGCTGCTGCTGCTGTAGGCACATCTAACGTTAAAACGCTTCATGCATATCGATGCATACGGATGCGATGCGATTTCCGTTTCCCCAAAGACTTATTCTCTGTTTTTCTCTGCCTTTCTGTTAACCTGGAGAGCACTGTCGCCACCTAAGGGTTCTGTAAAATAGGTTATAGACCTCCAATAGCTATAATAGTTGTACAGGAGATGCGGAAGGCTTTGATCGACGTCCCACCGTCAAAAAACGCATTGGACGTCGAAAGACGTCCGTGGCACTCTACGTCACTATTTAATTGGACGTCGAAAGACGTCCATGGCACTCAATGAGTTAGGGCTGGGCGATTAATCGAATTTTAATCATGATTACGATTTGGGCTGTCCACGATTATGAAAACAAGATAATCGACATACAACGATTTTGCGCCTCTTGTCACTCTCGTTCTGTCTTGTGTTGTAAATCAAGCGCACCCCTTCCTTTGCAGCGGTGTGCTCGGCCCCTCCCCCAAAGCCCAAAACACACACACACCGCTCGAGTTGGGAATGACTGTCATGTGAACAGAGAGCCACTGCATGTTTCTCCTCCCCGCTTATTTCCGTGGAAGCACAAGAATAAGATGAGAGAAGTCACAGAAAGAGAGCCGCTGGTCGAGAGGAGAGGTGAAACAACGTCTGTGGGGTGGAAACACTACGGTTTCGCCGAGTTTAAAGGTCCACACACATCAAGAGCGATGCGAATATACAGCACGGAATTGCGATGCGAGTTTTGACCCACCTGTCAATCACAGCCACAGACTTGGAACAAACAGTGCAAGATATGCACGGTAGTGGCTGCACCCCGCAACACAACCTCTCCCTCTTTGTTTAATCACTTGAAATCCACTCACAAAGTGGTCTATGACCAAGCAATAAACGCCAAACGAACAAAAATACAAAGCCCCATCTAGTTACTGCCACCGCATACAGTCATCGATTCAGGACACTCTTTACAATGCGACCGCATATTCAACAGCTAACGAGCTCACAGATAAACATTAACAATAGCCTATTATGAACCTAAACGACGTAAGTCGCTTTGGATAAAAGCATCTGCCAAATGAGTAATTTAATGTAATGTAAACGAACGTTACTAGCGTTCTCATTTGGTTAGTTTTGAGGTTTAAGGACTACTAGTTCAGATGTTTACCAACATATTGAATGTAGATTAATAGTTGCAGTTGGTTGTGGCAGTTCACTGCAACATAGTAGGCCTACATATACTGTATATTTATTTTTGTTTTTATTTTATTTCTAAATCTTTGCACTTTTATTATTTATTTTCACTTATTTATTTTCAATTATATCTAAAATCCAAAGACATCCAATGTTAAATAAAAAGCCAGTGTAAATGTTCAATAAATTCATCATGTTCTCAATGTCAATGAGTAATCGTGTTAAATAATCGTGATCTCAATATCAATCAAAATAATCGTGATTATGATTTTTGCCATAATCGTGCAGCCCTACAATGAGTTAATGTTGAGAATTCGAACGGTTGCATTTTTCTCTCTTTTTTTTTTTAAATACATGAAGTGGCCCCCTTGTGACAAGACTGGACACTCAGCGGCCCCCACGTTATTTGAGTTTGAGAGCCCTGGATTAGATCCTCTTACTTCTAGTTTGAGGTTATTGCCTTTTTGCTGCAGTGTGATGAAGCCCTGTAGTGTTGCAGTCCTAATTAGACTCACCAAGCTCCTCTATGAGGTGGCTGTAATCGATGCGTTCCTGAGGGCTGAGGGAGGACAGCTGGAATCTTGGTGCCTCCTTTTCTTCCTCGCTTGCCTCCTGAGGGAAAGAAACAACCTTTAAGCATCACTAGCTTGTTTGAAAGGAGAATTGAAGCAGTGAAAGAGAGGTTACAGGGTGTCTATTACAAATATAGCATGTTAAGAGAAGTAGAGAGAACTGTTGAGATACTAGCCACAACAGAACAGAACTTGATCAACCAAGGTGGACGCACACTTATATCCTCAAATGAGACATTCAAAGTTTCAACAAAATCATGTCCTCAGCTAGTCTGGTAAACCAGACAGACAGTCACATGAACACACATTTCATTTCGTTCTACCAGACCGTCTGGCCTCCAAGGCCTGGGAGGGTGTTTTCAGAAATTACAAAGTGCTCTAGCCAATCAGTGACCGCGCTCAGTGCCCTGAGATTGACAGCACAAGTTGGCCAATCAGGAACGCCGCTGGCAAAACAGTAATGGCTGCCACCCTGGGGCTGTCCGCCTCGAGCAGTAACGTCAGCGTTTGTCGAGTTTAAACAGCCATAAAGTGCAGTTATTGCAGAAATAGACTCAATAACAACAATTAAACAAGTACAGGAGTATGCTACAGTGGAGTTTCTTGGCGGAAAATATGTTTTCACCGTTCTCCCGAGTGGATTTGGATTTGACTAGATCCAACGCTGATTGGCTGAAGGAGTTGTCTGTCAAGGCAAGTACACCCGCCCACTGCAAACACTGGGTGAAAGCTGGAGGGCAGACGGTCTGGTCAAACGAAATGAAATGTGAGGTCACGTGACCGGCTGCTTTACCAGGCTAGTCCTCAGACGGCTGCTTTACCAGGCTAGTCCTCAGACGGCTGCTTTACCAGGCTAGTCCTCAGCCGGCTGCTTTACCAGGCTAGTCCTCAGCCGGCTGCTTTACCAGGCTAGTCCTCAGACGGCTGCTTTACCAGGCTAGTCCTCAGCACTGCCCCTCGACTGCTTTACCAGGCTAGTCCTCAGCCGGCTGCTTTACCAGGCTAGTCCTCAGCCGGCTGCTTTACCAGGCTAGTCCTCAGCCGGCTGCTGCACCAGGCTAGTCCTCAGCACTGCCCCTCGACTGCTTTACCAGGCTAGTCCTCAGCCGGCTGCTTTACCAGGCTAGTCCTCAGCCGGCTGCTTTACCAGGCTAGTCCTCAGCACTGCCCCTCGACTGCTTTACCAGGCTAGTCCTCAGCCGGCTGCTTTACCAGGCTAGTCCTCAGCCGGCTGCTTTACCAGGCTAGTCCTCAGCACTGCCCCTCGACTGCTTTACCAGGCTAGTCCTCAGACGGCTGCTTTACCAGGCTAGTCCTCAGCCGGCTGCTTTACCAGGCTAGTCCTCAGTCGGCTGCTTTACCAGGCTAGTCCTCAGACGGCTGCTTTACCAGGCTAGTCCTCAGCCGGCTGCTTTACCAGGCTAGTCCTCAGACGGCTGCTTTACCAGGCTAGTCCTCAGCCGGCTGCTTTACCAGGCTAGTCCTCAGCACTGCCCCTCGGCTGCTTTACCAGGCTAGTCCTCAGCACTGCCCCTCGACTGCTTTACCAGGCTAGTCCTCAGACGGCTGCTTTACCAGGCTAGTCCTCAGCCGGCTGCTTTACCAGGCTAGTCCTCAGACGGCTGCTTTACCAGGCTAGTCCTCAGCCGGCTGCTTTACCAGGCTAGTCCTCAGCCGGCTGCTTTACCAGGCTAGTCCTCAGACGGCTGCTTTACCAGGCTAGTCCTCAGCTGGCTGCTTTACCAGGCTAGTCCTCAGCCGGCTGCTTTACCAGGCTAGTCCTCAGCACTGCCCCTCGGCTGCTTTACCAGGCTAGTCCTCAGCACTGCCCCTCGGCTGCTTTACCAGGCTAGTCCTCAGACGGCTGCTTTACCAGGCTAGTCCTCAGCACTGCCCCTCGGCTGCTTTACCAGGCTAGTCCTCAGCACTGCCCCTCGGCTGCTTTACCAGGCTAGTCCTCAGCCGGCTGCTTTACCAGGCTAGTCCTCAGCCGGCTGCTTTACCAGGCTAGTCCTCAGCACTGCCCCTGAGTTTTTTCCCACATCAAGGCTATGCGAGTGCAGTAACTCCTTGTTATTCAGATGGATGTGGGTGTTCACCTGTGGCTCTGGTGGTACAGGAGGGTTGGCAAGGGGGAAAGCGATGCTGGGGGCTTTAGGAGTGAGGATGTCCTCCTCTGGCTCCTCTGCTGGAGGGGTCAAGACCCTCTGGGCCATATGCTGGTCAATGACATCACACGCAGCTGGGGGTTGGAAGTAGATGGAGGGTTTAGAGGGAAATGTTGACATCAAAGTCAAATGTACAGGTATAGAGGGTATGCATGTGATGTCACAGAGGCAGAAGTCACTGTGGAAGCAATTCCTTTCTTTATACTGCAGGGATACTCAACTTGCTTTGCCCGGGGGCCACTTTCATGAAATGATAGAAGGCCAGGGGCCACTTAATAAACAATCAATATAAATTTTTCTGTAGCGGATTGTAGGTGTCAGACAGAGTTTAGTCTGACAATGTTGTGCACACCGGATAGTTACTTAGGTTAAGTACATAGGCTACATAAGTGCCTGGGTAGCGAGCGCCGAGCAGACGGCGGTATTTGACAATTTAGCAGCTAAATCATAGATTATTGAAAGATATTCCATATTCCAGACTGAAATGAGACCAATGAGTATTGGCCAGAATTACATGAACATTTGGACACTTATTCAGCGGGTATCTTGCATGTTGCATTCAGGTGCACTGTAATTTTTTTTTTTTTTTTTTGCAATTCCATGTGGCCCGCGGACTGCCAGTTGAGTATCACTGTTATACTGTATATTTATGGTGACTTTATTAGCCCTCTAAAGTAACTCTGAAAAGACTTGACAGTTCACTGCAGAGTCTTGATCTCTTACCCATTTCCACCAGCTCAGAGTCTGTCAAGGAGTCCCTGAGCTGAGCGGCACTTTCTGAGCGTGTGGGAGGAGGTACCAAGATGGGGTCTGAGTGCTGTGATGGACTGCCAGGCCACTGTAAATTGTCAACCAGCTTGGCCCGCTCTTCCCTGGCTGTAGGGTCATCCCAAACGATCTGTTCGCTCTGGGATGGCTCTGTGTTGATGTCCATGGCTGCTTGTCTGGACATCCTGGAATTATTTATTTATATATAAATATATAATTAGGAGAGAATGGATAGGTAGATTCAATTTGAACTGGGAGTATAGGAAGCCTAGATTCTCTCTAATTAGTGCTAGTGTTTTTTTTTATATTATACATTTTAACTTGTATATATCCATGGAAAGTTGAGCAGCCTTTGGTTTCCAGCAATGCCCTGCCACACGTTCACACTAGGGATGGGCATCGAATTTCGAATTTTCGAATAATCGTTGTTATTATCAAGGTCGACTTTTATTATTGAAATTCGAAAAAAAATTTTTTTTTTTTTTTTTTTTTGAGTGAAATGTTGCATTGTCTCCCCTGATTCTAAGTATAGTCAAATCGCTTGGTTTGAGCAAGTAAAACAATTTTTATAAGCATTTTAAGCAAGGTTTATGGAAAAATTAATGGCAGATGAAATCCCATGAAGAGGGAGAGGGGGTGACTTTGGCACCCCTTTGGCACTCAGACCTGAGCCTACTAAATATTTAATGAACCACTCATGATTGTCAAAACTGTTTTTTATTTTCGAAAATGTCAATGTCATGTAACATGTTCTTTACTTCAGTGGTGCAATGCTTGTTTGAGCTAAAAATCCACAGCAGAAGCTTTTTATATTAATTAATAAAGCCGTAGACTTCGAATCAGGGGAGACAATGCAACATTTCACTCACAAAAAAAAATTTTTTTTTTTTTTTTTTTCGAAATTCGAATTAAATTCGAATTTGGCCAGCGAATTTCGAATAGTGTTTTTGCTAGAAATGCCCATCCCTAGTTCACACAGCCCTTTCCCAACCAATATTTTGTTGACCAAATGTACTATCACTATCGTTCCCATGTTGGCTTCTCTAATCTCTAAGTGTTAAAGAGTTAAATTGTGTAAAGGTGTACAATCTTAACATGCACTGATGACGATTGCCTGAGTCAAACATTTGCTACATTGCTCTTGCATTGTTTGTACTTCGGAATTAAATAGGCTGACATCTGGCATATAAAAAAACGACTGTGCAGCATGTTTCCTATTACCGTAAATTCCGGACTATAAGACGCACCGGTCTATAAGCCGCGGGACCAAAATTGACTATTTTTTTCTTCTATAAGCCGCACCGGACTATAAGCCGCGGGTGTTTTGATGTTTAATTACCATATGAAAGGGTTCGTGCACAGAGAGGAATGTCGGGAAAGAGATCGCTGTTTGGGGAAGCTCCCATTTATTAACATTTCAACAAAACAAAACAAAAGTCAGGTCACTAATCCCCAGACAAAATCACACAACAATAGGCTATATGTGCAGCAAACCTGTAACCAGAGAAGTCAAGTCACTAATCCTCGTCTTCCTCTTCTTCCTGCGTACTGAAACCACCAAAGTCCTCATCTTCAGTGTCGGAAACGAACAGGTTCAGGGTGGCTTCGTCAACCACTCTCCTCTCTCCTTCATTGTCACTCAAAACCAACGAACTCCTCTTCATCACTGTCGGCATCGAACAGCCTCTGAAGCCTCTGACGGCCCTCAGCGCCAGCTGTGGCGGCGTCATTCTCTTCATCCCGCAGCAGTCCAGCGTTTTGGAACCCGTTGGTGATTGTGGATGTTTTCACACTCCTATAATATTCCGTGCTGAGACAGTTCCTCCTGCTGCACCGTCCAACGCCTCACCATTGACTCATCGATGCCCAGGTTACGCGCGGCTGCTCTGTTTCCCTCTTTTAATGCGAGATTGACTGCTTTCAACTTGAAAGCTGCCTCGTGTGAATTTCTGCGTACCTTCCCCATGGTAAGTGAGAGTGTTGCTTCTACTGCTCGTTCTCATGCTGTCGAGAACGAGCAAAGCTTTTTTTTGGTGAAAGAATCCTCCAGGGCGCTTCTTGTTAACAGTCCGAGTGAGTGGCAGGTCGAACGTCAAAGGCACTTCATCCATATTTATGATCTGCTCCGGTTCGATGGAATATTCCTTGATCTTCCTTTGTGTGAATTCGCCGAAGTTTGTGATTTTCTCCTGGTAGTCGGGGGAGGGAGTTGATGGCCGAGTGGCCGTTTGCTTACCGTAATTACCATATGTAAGTGGTCACGCACAGAGGGGATTGTCGGGATGGCTGTTTGAGGAAGCTCCCATTTACAGTATTACCGTAACATTTCAACAAAACAACATAACACAACACCACACCACCGTTGTTTATTTTTACAGTGCACACAGTGTCCGCGGTGTGGTGAAAAGAGGGCAAGAGAGGAAATTAAAACAGAAGTGGATTTATAGTTAGAAAGAGTGCTAAAAAAGAGAGATTTTATTTGTATTTTTTTTTTTTTTTCTGAAAAAATCCATAGATAAGACGCACCGTTATATAAGCCGCAGGGGCCAAAAAACGGGGAAAAAGCCGCGGCTTATAGTCCGGAATTTACGGTAGTTGACAGTCATAACATAACAGTGGGGGAGCTACTCTGTTTGGGGTTATAGTTTGACCATGAACTTGCCTTCTCATTGCATGATGCCATCCCTACCTCAGAGCTTCTAGAGTGCGTCTGCTGCCACTGCGTCCGACCCGGGACAGATCGGGCGTGTTGGGGCCAGAGTCGGCGGCCCCTGAGCCCACCCTTGTGAGTCTGGCTGAGGCACGCCTCCCTGTGCTCAGTTTGGTGGCTGACATAATCTCCTGTAGTTGCCTATGAAGGTTCTCTCTCATTTCCGACGTTTCGGACAAATCTAAAGCAAAAGATAAGCAATCAAATTAATTAGCACAAGCTATCATTCCTATACAATAAGGTTAACTGAGGTAGAGACCCACCTCTCCTTTCTGGAGTGCCCTGTAGCTCGTCACCATCTACCACTCCATCACTCACATGACGGGAGGTTGTGGCTTCATCCTGCTCAGACTGAAGGAAAGACAGGAAAATTAAAAAGGGATGTCTCTATATGTCCACCAGGCAGGCACCTCTCTTTATTAGTCAACAGCAGTAATACATAAAGCACTTTGAGCTCCATGTTGTGTATGAAAGGTGCTTTACAAATAAAGGTTATTCTTTTTATTATTGTTATTGTTAATAAAAGGATGCACATTCACAACACAGGTTTGAGGCTCCTGCTGTTGCTAAGCCACTACAGAAACACATTTGATGTTTCGGACTAAAAACAGACTAAACTCTCAGCACATGCTGAACATGTCAACATGAGGTTTTCAGTGGACGTAGCCTAGAACTTGTTTCCACAAAGTCATGTCATAATTGAATGTGGTACATAATTAAAAAGGTCAGCGTTTCAGTGTCTTGCTCATGAACACTATGGCTGAATCCAAATGTCCGGACTTCACTGCACATGCAGACTCGCGGACTTTGCGGTAAGAAATACCCAATCCCATACATACTACATGTCTGTAATTTGAATGTCTATGCCTATATGTTGTATAGAAATAAAGGCTTGTGTATCAGCGACTTCTATAATGTCACAGTAAGTACGACTGAAGTCCACGAGGGCTCAGTCCACAAGTCGTGGACATTTGGATTCAGCATGTGCCAATCTGCTGCATCAAACGACCTGGGGCCCATACCACGAATGGAGGATAAACAGATCCAGGATCTGTTTCCAGAGAGCTGTTTCCAGAGAGCTTATTGGTCAGAAGATGGGTCTTCATGGGTTTTAGTCTCATCCTCTGAACTTAACCTAGTCCAGACCAGGTTAGCCGTGCAGCATAAGTTGCCATGGAAATCTCAGTAAGAAGTGAACTAGTGTCGTAGCACGGCAAACCCAGGGTTAAACCTGAAGTTACCTATGCCCCCCAATCTTGCTTTGTGGTATAGGCCTCTGATCTTGTCCCTTGCGCGCACACACACTACATATCTCACACCTATAATCTGAGAGGAGGGCGGCATGGCGCCCCACAATTGGTCAACAGCAGTTGGGCAAGCGTGGGCGAGTAGTCTGCGAGCCGGTGAAGCGGCCGAGCCCGCGCAGGGGGAAACTAAAGCGGGACAATATTGTGACTGGAAAACTCTACAACGTTGGACCGGAAGCGCCCGCAACTGTCATGGCGACGACTGGGCCGCTACTTCCGCTGTGGCCCAGACAACGAGTTTACAGTATGTGCTGCCTCCTGCAGGCGAGGCGGCACAACCGTCGAGCTCTGTATGATGACTGACGGCGCAGAAATGAGCGAGGAGGGGGGGGGAGGAGGAAGATGACGACGCACGGTATGCTAGAATTTCTGGTAGTATATAGTATATATATACACATACATATATATATATATATATACACACACAGAGGTGAATTACTTGTTCAGACCCACCTTGTTGTCCGGGGCAACAGCAACATCTCTGAGTTGGTTGCGTGTGAAAGGTGGTGACCTCTGGGAGCTCTCTGGCACCTGGCTGAGGGTTAGGCTCATCTTTGGGTTGTAGGTGAAAGGATACAGAGACTCGGCGACATGCCTCTGCTCCTCAGCACACTGCACAAGACAGCACCGACAGCTTGTTAGTGTGCACACTACATACCCATACATCAATGTACATTAGAGCGGTCACAAGAATTAAGGGAATTAAATCACTATAAAGGGGGAACTCATAATTGAAACTCCCATCTGTGTTTAAAATTAGCACATCAAAGCTGTGTGATTAACTGTTGTGATTACTGTTGATAGGACACTCATGTTGTGAGGTGATGCATGCTATTCACACTGAATGCTAATAAGATGCACAACACCGTACCTACTACCATGAAAGTGAGGTCCCAGTCCCACATTAAATCAAATGTGTAGGGTGTCGATCAAAATCTTCAGAACAAAACTGCTTTATAAGCAGTGTAATATATATATATATATATATATATATATATATATATATATATATCTATTAGCACCCCATCCTGGCTCTCTTGTGAGGGAGTGCCCGCAACTGTCATAGACAGGGGGAATAGACTAACAGAGGGTCATGTGCATCAAGCAGGAGGAATAGACTAACAGAGGGTCATGTGCATCAAGCAGGAGGAATAGACTAACAGAGGGTCATGTGCATCAAGCAGGGGGAATAGACTAACAGAGGGTCATGTGCATCAAGCAGGAGGAATAGACTAACAGAGGGTCATGTGCATCAAGCCCAGGACTTTAATTGGGTAGTGAGGGAGTGTCAGTAGTGAGAAGAGGAACATGCATAACATCAAATCTGATTTTCCATCAAACAACTACCCTGAAATGTATTCAGAATCTTCAACAAAGTATCAGTCCTACTGTGAGCAGTATCAGTCAGTATAATGTTCCATGTCTCCTTGTGCAGAGCTGTACAGAGTAACAGTTGATATTTGATAGTGGGGAACTTACAGCTTGGAGCCAGCAATGGGACACCACATGCAGCCCTCTGTCCTTAACTCCTCTGTACTCGCGTGTGTTGTCTCCCACACGGCCCTGGTAGATGTAGTGTGTCACTGTTTCGTCACAAGTCCACCTGAACAAAGTTGAGAGAGATACTTATTCAGGGTCCATACACATTTTGACCAATGGATTTCCATGACTTTTCCATGACTTTAAAACAAATTTCCATGACCAAACATTTTGTGAAGTCTCGGTGCATACATGAAAAAGTGAGTGAGTTACGACATTCTAACTTTAAAATGTCACTAGCCTACACTTCACTTACTGCAGCCTTTAAAACCAGGAAAATACAACATTTATGCCGTATCACCATATATTACCATATCAAACATCTAAGACGATATCTACTCTCATATCACAATATTGATATAAAATCGATATATTGCCCACCCCTAATATTGAGTGCCAGAATCAACCTCCCAATGATGCAATTTGCAGAAAAACATCATTATTAGTTTTCAACGATTATCAATCACTGCTTTCAACTTATTTCTGATGTAATGGTCTTGTCAAGTTAAATGAGCCTGAGGTCAGTTGTTTATGAATTTTAATCACTCACTTTCACTCTTTTGCAGGAATTCAGTTCGCTTAAAATGCTTTGTGGTTGACTGGATCCACTTTCACTTGACCAACCTGCCTGCTTTTGAGCACTGACTAACTGTAGCCTATTAGAACAATGAATACTTGCTATGCTGATATCGCTTAATGATGATGCACAGCCATAATGTCATTTTACTACAATAATCAGTGTTATCAAAGCTTATATACATGTACAGTGATCTGATGTCCCCTATACTTAAATTTATGTGATTTATTTTATATTTTCGCAACCAGATCACTTATTAAACTGCGTCATGAATAACTTTACTTGGCAGAGGGTCTGCGCTCGTACTGAGCGCATTTCCTTGTCAAACTGGTGAAAAACGTTTGCTCGTCACAAAATAACACTCGTTTGACGACTTATTTCGCTAACCTTGTGGTCAGACAATCGACATAAATAAATAGACTCAGAGCAGCCATGTTTGTTGTGCTGAGCTCGCTAGCTACAGCACTGAGTGAGAGAGGAGGGGGGAACGCCCATGGCTGGGAGTCAGAGCACTCCGCACTGCCAGCCAATATCATTGCCAGCTACACACACACACACACACACGCGGCGCTGTCACATACATGTAACATTACTTTTTTTTAAAGGCCGCAAATTATTCTTAACTCAGCATAAATGAACGTCATGAAAATATTTATTAAACAAATTTTCATGACTTTTCCAAAACGTTTGGGGATTACCGTACATTTTTTCCCAAAACTTTTCCATGACCTGGAAATTTAATTTTTATATCCATGATTTTCCAGGCTTTTCCATGACCGTACGAAACCTGCTTATTAAACTAATGACGGCAAAGCTTCATATCATCTTTTATTAACTGGCACCCATAGTCATTTACAGTCCTTGAGTTTGAGTTTGAGGACAAAATGCGTTGGATACCTGAAGTCTGCTCCCAGTGAGGCTGCAATGGCATTCAGTTCACCCTGCATCTTGCTCAGCTTCTTTCCCACACATATCACAACACCGCTCAGAGGACGGGGCTCCTTTTCCGGGACCTACAAACCCAAAATTGGGAATCTTTTTATTTACCGTATATACATGTCAAGTGATATAAATACTAAGTACTCTCATCTTGAACCCTGTGTGCCAGAATGTATGTAACTATACGAGCTCCTCCACCTTATGTCACAAAGACAGGGTCCTGTACATTACAGTACACACGGTAAATAAAGAAATTCAGATTCTGAGAATAAACCACCAATGTAGGGCTGGAGAGTATGACATGTGAGATGCTTTATGGTGCATATGTTCCAAGTGAGTCTTTGCTCTGTGAACTTGCTGTTTGGGGGAAGTTTTGCAAATTGTATCAACTATAAATCCACACACGAGAGAGTCGGAGAGGATGTGCCATGGAGAGGAGGTGCCATGGAGAGGATGTGCCATGGAGAGGAGGTGCCATGGAGAGGATGTGCCATGGAGAGGAGGTGCCATGGACTAACTTTTTTTTTTTTTTGGGTCACGTGTTTAGCTTCACAGGCTCAACCGGAGTTTCGCTGGCTCCAGCCAATTTCTTGTCATCAGTGGTGTCACTCTGTTTATGTGAGCAATTTGTGATGTCATCAGTGATGTAACTTGAGCAATTGTGATGTCACTCTCACTCAAGCAATTGTGATTCATCGGTTATGTCACTTGAGCAATTGTGCGCCATGGAGCGGAACTGCCTGTTCAGTGTCTTGCTCAAAGGCCCTCTTGGCTGAACCTTTAGTATATGGGACAGCTTATCTAAGCACTAGACCCCCCCCTGCTGCCCCTCTCTCTGTGTGTTGCGTGTGTTCACCTCTTGCTCAGTGGTCTTGGTGAGCTGGGGGCTGGCGCTGAGTGCCTGCATGTCTGAGGTGTGGTTGCGGGTGCTGTTGGCCAGAGCCACCTTCATGTTCCTGTTGATGACATCAGTCAGCGGGGTCTCCACCTTCTCTCCTGGCTTGGACCTTCCCCCTGGACTATCCAACGCTCCTAGTGCATCCTAAACAAAAGGACAACCCGTGTACAGTGTCACGGGTCGAGCTGTGGGTCAGATACCCCTGGGTTAGGACTGTCATATCATTTATGTTATTTGCACAGAATTATCAGACGGGAAGTGGGAGTGGCTTATGGTAGTTTATATGACGTGGCATTTCCTCTCCCCCAGAGCTAGGTGAAGGAGCCACGGATGCTCCGTCACGGCTGGTCTCTAGAGCCTGTCATTTGTTTTCACGTAGGGGTGTGAATGTGTTGAGTTATTCTTTTGTCCATCACCAAAGCTATAGACGGAGGCTCATTCTAGGTAGCCTTCACACCACAGACTGGGCTGTCCATTGAAGCCAAGGCCGTCTATCTGTCATCGCCCCGACCTGTCCCAGGTAAGCACTCCTGTTTGTTGACTTCTCGTATGATAATTGTTGTGCAAAGTTGTTCTGTTGTTGTTGTAGCGGGTCTGGTTCAGTTAGACACGAGTCTGATCCTATTTTGAGAACCGGACCACGTTACAACAGTATAATCATGTCAAACAGTAACTGTCATCCGACACCTGTCAAATGTCACGATTGTTTGCTACTGGTCTAGAGCAGGGGTTCCCAACCTTTTTTGTGCCAAGGACCGGTAGATAAATGGAAAAAAAAGTCTGTTTATGTTTTTGTTTCAACTACAAACATAAATAAACGTCAACTTGAAACTATGTTTCAACTACCACACACAGCCTATAATATTATAGCCTATGTTTTTTTTTTGACCGGCTCGCGGCCCGGTGGTTGGGGACCACTGGTCTAGAGCACAAAACAAAATCTAAATCCTAGAGTTGAAAGAGCTGGAAAAGCAGCACTCGTTTGTGGATCAACCCTTGCTATTTGATTGTTCAAAGAGAGTTCAGTGAGTCAAACCTTGACATTGAAAGAGGGTCTGAAAAGCTGATCTCTGCTGAGGAAGCGAGAGGGAGTGTCCAGCTGCAGCTGCAGCTCCTTCTGAGGGGCGCTCCTCCTGCTGCCTTCCTGGCCTTGTCGGGGGGTACTGGTGTCCTCTTTGGGCTTCATCTGGTCTAACACGGAGCGGAACACTTTGCTCTGGAAGCGACCTACATCCAGAGGGGTGACCACCTTGCCACTCTGGGGACCAAGCAAGGGGATCTCTGGGGAGAAATGCGCTGGAGGAGGCATGGTTGGCTTCTGGGAACCACCAACAAAACTCTCATCGTCCCTCTCTGTGGAACAGGAAAAGAAAGTAATTCTCACAGTGCAGGAAGCCATGATATACGTATCTGTCAAAACTGGGCCTGTGACTAGACAAACCAAGCAAGCCATTTGCTTTTGTTCTACTTGCAATTCAATCTACTGACTCATAATAATAATAATAATAATCTACCGGTAATCATAATAATCTACTGACTCAGAACAGTGATTCCCAAAGTGTGGGGCGCAGCCGACTGGTGGGTCGTGCAGGTGCTGCAGGTGGGCCACAAGTCGGACAACCACGTTCTAAAACTAGATTTTTTATTGTTTTATTTGACGTTACTTTCGTCCCGCCCCCGGTCTGCCGCCTCTCATTCATTCGCCCTATTTTCCTCCTTGGTGGTTTTGGACAACCAATAGAAAGACAGTATCCACAGATGCAATGCCAGATGGAAGAAATCCAACACTGCTCTCTGCTGCTTTTCTAGTTTGTTTTGTTTGCAACATGACAAATACATTGTTACACCTTCAAAATTAGTTTTTCTGCATTCAAAACACGTGATTCTGCATTTTTGGGCATCATTTTCTACAAATTTATTTTCTGCTTGTGTGCATACATTTGTGATTCTGTGGGTTCATAGCGATCTCCATGTGACCTATCTGCTCTTGTAGAGGAGATTGTGCTTGAAAAAACAATGCCAGGCATTTTGCACGCAAATAGGCTACTTCTGATGGGGTGTTGGCAATCTGGCTTTGGGTATTTTGCATACATTTTTGTATCTGGATGGATTATTCTTAATTTGCCGTATGCCCAAATTCACATGCTCCGTTAATTAAATAAAAGATATATAGGGACATACGTCATCTTAGTCTTGTGTGTTAATCAGATTTGTGATTAAGGGGCCCTTTACACAAGGACAGTTTCTGGAAGAAACAACACAATAGCGTTTCCTTCACACCTTCTCCCCGTTTACATGAGCGCTGTTGAATTTTTAAAACGCCGTAATGTACATGCCAGGTCGCTAGGTGGCAGTGTGATCACCTTATTCTTTGCCCATACAAGGACGCTGGGGCATGACGTAATTTCGTAATCGTCTTTCCGGTTTTAAACGCGGACGTAGAGTACGCTTTCCGCAGTCATTTAGACTTGCCAAAATGCTTTTTTCAAGCTAAAAAAAACCCCAAACTGTTTTAAAATTTTAATATTTGTCGGGTGAGAATGTAACATATATGTGACCAGTTTATCAGAATAACGCCTATTGGAAATCTTTAACGAGCAGCGAGGACCAGGAGTGCTGAGTGTGCTATCTGTCAAACCCTACTGTAGGCTACTGGCAGTGAGAAAACACTGTCGACGTGCTTTTGTAACTAACGTTAAATGCCGACCGGGTACAGCCATCGGCTCCTCGCAGCAGTAACGTTCTGAACATGTAACTGAAGTTGGCCGCAGTGTAGCTTAATTCTGAATGTTGCCAAACTTCATTCATACTGACGTTTTATTTGGTTGCCAACTCACGCACGGCTATGGCGTAATCGCGTGTGTCGCCTGTGCAGGCACGTCAGAGTTTCTGAAATGTGCCGTTCCAAAGCGATTACATGGAGCCCTCAGCGGGAAGCGTATCAAACAATTCCACTCTGGAGCGTGGTTTAAAAATGTGTCGTTTCCTAAGCGCGAATTCGCCGTCGCCGTCTAAAAGGGAGGCACTAACGATAAAATAATTCCCCGTTTCCATAGGAAACTGTCCTCGTGTAAAGTGCCCCTAAAGGGTTGGGTAGGCCCCGGAAGATTGTCAGATTTCAAAGAGCGCTGCGTCATTCTGAAGTTTGGGAACCCCTGGCCTAGAAAATTAACCATATTTCCATTTTCAATTACATGTATTCATATTTTATAATGTGAATAAGGTTCACTTTATTTGCACCTACAAATGATACAAACCAAAAAACACAAAATAGTACAAAAATACAAATTATAAAAACTGTAAAATGCAAACTCAATCATTGTCTATTTACTAATGCCACCCAGCATGTTCTACATCTATACCATGTAAATCAAACCAATCATCTACCAGGGGCTTCAACCAGGACGTCTCTCTAACCTGGTGATGGAGGAAGGTCAACTAGAAAACGCTCCTCCTCTGCCCTCTGGCCTGTCCGAGCAGACTCTAGTATCCAACGCATGGTGACAGCTGGCAGCCCCCATTTCTTTGCTGCCTGGTACTTGGTGCCTTCTGGGCTTTGCAGCACCAGGTGAGTACTGGCCAGCATGCCTTTCTTCTGGTTGGCCATGCGCACAAAGTAATCCTGGACACTGCAGGAGGGAGGGGAAGAAAGATGTAGAGAGAAAGACAGGTCACTCACAATGGTCAGACAAGAGTAGTAGTCCAGGCAAAGTAGCGTTTTACGACAAACTAATTGTAAAAGAATTTTTTGCAGCTTAGATCATTTCTATGAGGTGTCCAGAACAACATACTAAAAGTCCTAAGAAATCCTAGTTGAGGAAATATGTTTAATTCTCATCAATCCAAGATGTGTGCCAGTAAGGCCAGACAACAATACACCCCAATGGGGCTATTTTTTTCCTTTACTCCTATCAAAATAAAACTTTATACAATGAAAGTATCCATGAAAAGTAACATTTTTTGTATTACAAGTTTTTTGAAAATGAATTTGAATATGCAAATGAGCTATACACTAATCGAATATATACCCAAAATATACCCGCATAGGAGTAAAGGAAAAAATGAAGCCTATCACAATCAAACCTCACACAGTGAAAGTATACATGAAAAGGAACTTTTTTGTTTTACAAGTTTCTTGGAAAAATCTATTTTAAATATGCAAATGAGCTCAACACTAGGCCTAATTGACTTGTCCAATAAGCCATAAAGTCACAAGTAAAACAGGGGCCAAATAACTAACACATTCATGTCTATTCAGTAAGTTAACCTATGCATAAACAAGATAAATTTGAAGTCACTTGCCACACTTACCTGGGTCACTTGCCACAAAAAGACTTATATTGACCTTAAGAATTGATTGCACAATCTTGCCTCCAGTTGCTTTCTAAATTATTATTTTTTAAAGAAAGTGATTTAAGATGAATCGCGATGCATCGTGATGCATCGTTTAATCGAATCGAAGACAGATGAATCGTAATCGAATCGAATCGTGAGGCCAGTGAAGATTCACAGCCCTAGATGACGGTGGCATACGATGCTCTGTCGGTGTTAAGCGAGAATACACTTGTAGTGTGGCCAGTCTCCCGACCAAGACATGTCACAAATTTATGGCAGTATGATGGCCTCGTCTGACATGGTGACATCGTGAACGACAAAAAATATCGTGTAGTCTGATCCTGGCATAAGAGAGAGTAGAGTAGCCTTCATACTGTATCTATGTATTGTTATCATGTAACCTGTCGAATGGAAGGTGTAGTATTCTTCTTTTAGCACTGACATGCTGCATGTACATCCTGTCTGTGTTTTGCTGTAATTTTGAGGTCTGTAATGTGTGGTATCTCTTGCGATGACACGTTACAGGTATATCAGTTTGTTGCGTACATCCTGTCTAAAGTATAAATACCTTGGACTTTTCTTTGATGAACACATGTCATTCTTACATGGAACATCAGTGTTGGCAGACTCAGCGAGTAGAGCTTTAGGAGGCATCATTGGGAAAACTAAGATCCTAAGAAATATGAGCTATGCCACATATACCCAGTTATACCAGTCATGCATCTGTCCTATTCTGGATTACTCCTCTGGAGTGTGGGGGTTCAGATACTTTAACAAAAATGTAAGCGTGCACAATAGGGCAATCAGATATTTCCTTGGAGTCCACAAATTTGCTCCTTTAACTGCTGTTAATGGTGACATGGGATGGATACCGTGTGAAATCCGGTGGAAGAGCAATATGGTAAACCTGTGGAATAGAATGCTTGACCTGCCAGATGACAGAATGGCGAGCAGGATCTTTACGTGGGATCTCTCAATAGGAGGTCATTGGGTGACAGAAATGTTGGATCTTCTCCAGGAGCATGGGCTTGAGCATCTCTACATCCACAGGCGGAAAGTGGATGTGGGGGTGTTCAAGGAACTTGCAATGATAAAATATAAAACTAAATGGTTGGAAGAAATCAATGATAAACCGAAATTACGTACATATTGTCAGTTTAAATCTGTGTATGATTGTGAAAAATATGTTGTGTATGATCTATCTAAGAGCCAGCGATCTCTGTGTGCACAGTTTCGTTCTGGGATATTACCACTGCATATTGAAACAGGACGGTACAATGGAACTGAAGTAGATGAAAGGCTATGTGGCTACTGTGATCTTTGTGTAGTTGAGGATGAAACCCACTTTCTACTGTACTGCCCACTCTATGACGACCTAAGAAAAACACTCTTTGACAAAGTACCGTCATATGTAGGTCTGTCCCTGGATAGTGATATTGTTAAATTGTTATTTAATAACCATACATTTGCAATATCTAATTATATCCATAAAGCCTGGAACAGAAGGAAACATCTAACTTATGCATAGTGGCACTGTAGATAGAACATGCCAACATGGTTTCAATTTGTTTTCATTTCTAAGCATTCTTCACGTGGTTTGTATTGTAAATTGCATCATCTTGTCTAGCCGCTAACATCCTTTTTCATAAAAAAAAAAAAAAAAAAAAAAAAAAAAAAAAAGTTTGTGTAGGTCTGATTGAAGTCATATATTGTATTTATAATGTTTATTATTTTGTGTCAGTGTGTTGGCACTGGAAACAATTGTTGTATTTAAAATGTGTCTGAATAATCCCGTAAGGGATGGGCTGCATGCAGCCAGACACGAAAATAAAATATTCATTCATTCATTCATTCATTCATTCCTGTCTGTGTTTTGCTGTAATTTTGATGTCTGTAATGCTGTGGTATCTTTTGCGATGACACGTTACATGTATATTTCAGTTTGTGCGTTGAATGAATGTAATGAGTGATTGTTTTGATATTTATTGGGGACTACGGATGTAAATTAGCATTAGCTAACTCCGGCATATTTACATGTTTTCGTATATAGAGGCTTCTGTATTTCTGAACATGTCCATTAATGTGCATTGTCCCGTCACAATAAACCAATAAAGTAAAGTAAAGTAAAGTACCGTAAATTCCGGACTATAAGGCGCACCGGTCTATAAGCCGCACCTTCAAAGGTGACTATTTTTTTCTTCTATAAGCCGCACCGGTCTATAAGCCGCGGGTGTTTTGATGTTTAATTACCATATGTAAGGCTTCGTGCACAGAGGGGATTGTCGGGAAAGAGATGGCTGTTTGGGGAAGCTCCCATTTATTAACATTTCAACAAAACAAAAGTCAGGTCACTAATCCCCAGACAAAATCACACATTGTGGTATTTTTTGTTTTTTTTACAGTGCACACAGTGTCCGCGGTGTGGTGAAAAGAGGGCAAGAGAGGAAATTAAAACAGAAGTGGATTTATAGTTAGAAAGAGTGCTAAAGAAGAGAGAATTCCGTTTTTTATTTTTTTATTTTAGTTACTCACAGTACTATTGACCAGTCCAACTCAAAAGATATTCGGCAGTTTCACTTTGAGCTCTTGTTCCGCCGCTGTCCATCAATGGTTATGACGAGTCTCGCTGGGTACAGTACGCCAAAGCGATATCCATTGACTCGATGATGCTGTTGTATGTTGCGCGTTTCTGTTGCACCAACGCGGAGAGGTCCTGCCGGACGAAAAAGCGCGTACCCTCCCAGGTGAGGGGCTTCTTCCCCGCAGCCTGGAGGATGAGTTGACGGTCGGGCCAGCGGAGTAGGCAGATGAAGATGGCCCTCGGTGGCAGGCCGGGGTCTGGACGTGGCCGAGGCGCCCGGTGTGCCCTGTCCACCTCTGGTGGTTTCTCGCCTTCCTTCAGGTCCAGGATGTAACACAGGATTTTGCCACGAAAGCGTCCATGTCACCAATCTCAGCTCCCTCTTTTACATTGATCAGGCGAATGTTATTTCTTTTACTCCTGCTGATTAAGTCATCAACCTGCGTGTGCAGGGTTTCGATTTTGCATTTTATCCATTTTCGGACTCACTGTGTTGTTTTTGTCCTCCAGTGCGCGGATGCGCTTTTCCGCATTATAAACTCTGTTCACGGTTGCCTTAGTTTCTTTAGTGAGTGAGTGGATGGACTTCTGCACGTTTTCAAACTTGTTTTCAAGCTGCTCAAAACCTCTGAGTGATGTCGGACTTAATCGATAGTGTTTCACGGAGTAAAAGTTTAGCCCAAGCGGTGTATCTCCAGCCTCCAGCAGGTGAGTCATTTCCTCATTCATGGCGTGATTGCTTCGTCTTTTTCTTTCTGCTTACCTGTGTTGTGTTATGTTATGTTATGTTATGTTGTTAAAAGAGGGCAAGAGAGGAAATTAAAACAGAAGTGGATTTATAGTTAGAAAGAGTGCTAAAAAAGAGAGATTTTTTTTTTTTTTTGGAAAAAATCCATAGATAAGACGCACCGTTATATAAGCCGCAGGGGGCAAAAAAGGCCAAAAAACGGGAAAAAAGCCGCGGCTTATAGTCCGGAATTTACGGTAGGTAAGAAAATTGTAAGTGTGCGTGTGATCAGACTGCACGGTAGGTGTACCTTGCTCCGAGGTGCTTGGCTAGATGCACTAGGGACTCCCTCTCGGTTCCAGTGAACTGGCTGACGGAGAGAACGCAGCCTTTGAGAGGAGAGCAACCCTCCATCACAGGAACAGGGGTGAACAAAGGGTTGGAGGAAGGTTGCAGAACACACTCCTTTTCCACACACATGGCCTGAAAGAGAACATAAACACGAGAAAAACATTTCCAGTGGCTAAGAAACACATCACAAAACCAATGGAAATTGGTCACATTAACAACAACACACTTGAGACAACATAAGAAAATGCTTTATTAAAAGCATTTTTTGTTGTTTTGTTAAATTAATAGAATCAATTAACAAAAACAAAATACTGTATATGCCCTCTTGTACAATCCTGTCCTTTGTACTAGGGATGGGCATTTTAAGCAATTTAAATACTCGAGTACTCTCCTTCTATTATGAACGAGTACTCGAGTACTCGCGCGCGCGGGGGGGGGGCGGTGGGGGTCTATGTGATTACTATGGTAATGACGGAGCAGCGGTAATCTGCTGTGTGTGGGGCTGTTCACACATAACGTTTTGCATGGAGAAAGCGCTACCTGGAGCATGTGAGGAGAGGGACTGACTGACTGTGATATTAGGTGAGGTGACGCTAAGCTAACGTCTAAAGCCTACCTCAGACAGCATCTCCGATGGTTGGATGGATGGCATTAGCGCTTCGGAGCAGACAATATTGTTGTGAAACAAGCGAAGGCTCAATTCCAATACATGTCCATTGTCCAGTATCATCCATTTTACTTTATGATCACTGTTACACTAACGTAAATCCACGGATTACAAGGTCTGGTGTTCTGCCAAAAAGTGAAAACTGACCACTGACCAGTGTGATTAACGTTACAGCTGCAGCTAAATAGTGATCACCATGAAACGATTGTCTCCCAAAAAGCGATTCTTTCTCCACATTTCTTGTGACTAACGTTATGGGAAACGACAGTGTAGTCAGTAAACTACTGCAAAGTTTTGAATGAGTTTTATCGGGCGTGCGCTATGAAGAAGCGTGCATCTGTCTCCTTCGGGAGCATATCTTCAGCGACTATTTTCGGGATGAGCTGGAAAACTTCCGGTTAAAACTTTCAAAATAATGTTACTTAAACAAAAGTAAATAGCTTATTTATGCACGTTGGAGGAGAAAAGGGTATTTCAACGAACGAAGCAGCAAACCTTATATCAAAATACTCGTTGTGATGTTATATGGCGTGAAACTATGGCTGTAACGCATTACTCAAAATAAATAAGGTTACAACTTACCTAATAAGCCTTTTATTTTGAAATCAACAAAGCGGATGACGAACTTGTGAGGTCTCCAGACCATATTTCAAGAAGAAGGCCACTCATGCATAATCCGATCATCCCCTGACGACAGTCAAGTTCTAGCATAACGTGGTCAGTCAAAGTCCTAGTATGACGTCTGCTATGACGTCAAACATGACGTCAGTTAATCCTCATATATATAGCAAGGGTTCTACGTCACCTCTCTCTCTCTGGCCGATCATAGCAGCAGCTAGTTCACGGCAGTCCATCTCCCTTGAAGCCGTCCTCCGAAGCATTGTTTTGCGGCTGTTTTGCACCACATCTGCAGACCGAATCAGCACCCACTCCTGCATGTCGGATCCCGAGCCAGAGCAGTCCTGGACAGTGACGACAGCTTAAACAACGATACCCCGTTCCGGACCAGCCACGGAGCGTATTTGCCCTCCGAGACGCCTGACGACACCGGCGAAGCGGCCGTGCCACAGGCCGCCAACGTAGCCACAATGAGAAGGCACGGGGCGCGCCACTGCGACGGGCCGCGCCACAGCTCAGCAGCCGTTCCTGTCCCGGGTGTTCAGGCGTCCAGCCCCAGGCTTCTCCTCCAAGCAGGCATCACAGGCCGTTCCATTCCACGTCGCTGTGGTCAGTTGCACGGCAGGCGCAGACCCCTCTGCTATCACCGGGCAGTTAAGTCTTTACTTTAACCGTAAATAAACGGGAGGTTGCGTGAGTAAAAGACGTCACGTCGCTGCCTGATGACGGTGACGTTATCACCGCACATTGCATATTTCACCATGGAGCATGTCTGAGCATCAGTTAGAATCAGGTTAGAATGAGTGTTTACTGTATAACTTCCAGACCGAAGTCAGACGGCCCAGGGAATGCTAACGTCTTTTTCCGTGTCAAGCTACCCAGTCTTAATACACCACTTCCTGTTCTTAACAAATTTCAAAGTAAAATGCCCTGGCGTTTCTTTTAACTGTGGGAATTAGGAAACAGTGAGACAGTAGACGAAGGTTGGTCGAGGTAGTTTACTTCTATCTAGTGTCCTCTAGTAAGAGAGTGGCGTCAGCGGAGGACCAAAATGCGAGACTCATTAGCCAATGAACAGCCAGGAATGGGTCTCGCGCTACTTTTGCATGCGAAAATAAAGCCGATAATGTACAATTTGATTCATTTCAAGGGATGAAGGGAAAGAGAGAGAGCCAGAGAAAGTCAGGGTCAGTCAGAAGGCCAAGTCAGGGGGCCAAGAAGGCCAAGTTAAAATGGTGAGGCGCCAAGGCGGCCAAGTAGGCCAAGCTGGGAAGCGCCAAGTCAGGTAAGGCGCCATGGCGGCCAGGAAGGCCAAGCCGGGAAGCGCCTTAAGTCAGGTAAGGCGCCATGGCGGCCAGGAAGGCCAAGCCGGGAAGCGCCTTAAGTCAGGTAAGGCGCCATGGCGGCCAGGAAGGCCAAGCCGGGAAGCGCCTTAAGTCAGGTAAGCCCGACCGAGTTGGGAGCGCCAGCCGCAAATAGCTGTAAGTCGCTAAAAAGGTCGAAGGCCGGAAAAGTACAATCGCGAGGCGCCAAGGCGGCCAGGTAGGCCAAGCTGGGAAGCGCTATCGCGAGGTGCCCGACCGAGTTGGGAGCGCCAGCCGCAAATAGCTGTAAGTCGCTAAAAAGGTTGAAGGCCGGAAAAGTACAATTTTTGGGGGGATAGAGAAAGAGAGAGCCGGAGAAAGTCAGGGTAGTTGCGCCAAGGCAGCCAAGTAGGCCAAGCCGGGAAGCGCCAAGCTAAACATTAATGCACCAAGATCGAAGGCCCGACCGAGTTGGGAGCGCCAGCCACAAATAGCTGTAAGTCGCTAAAAAAGGTCGAAGGCCGGAAAAGTACAATCGCGAAGCGCCAAGGCGGCCAGGTAGGCCAAGCCGGGAAGCGCTATCGCGAGGTGCCCGACCGAGTTGGGAGCGCCAGCCGCAAATAGCTGTAAGTCGCAAAAAAAAAAAAAAAAGGTCGAAGGCAGGAAAAGCATGTACCAAGTAAACATTAATGTATCAAGATCGAAGGCCCGACCGAGTTGGGAGCGCCAGCCGCAAATAGCTGTAAGTCGCTAAAAGGTCGAAGGCCAGAAAAGTACAATCAACTACTGGCGCCTGCAGATCTCAATTAACCTCCGGTAATCAGATCTTCCTTTTGGGGGATCTCCTAGCCTATGCAGGTGCCCTCCTCTTGCCTCAAGAGCAGCGCCACTGGCCAATGGAGTCAAGCGCCAAAGTATTTGCCATGCATGCCGATTGCTAAATAAAGTTTGTTAAATCCTACCAACTGGCCTCTCATGATTGAAGTGAGGTCTCCAGACCATATTTCAAGAAGAAGGCCACTCATGCATAATCCGATCATCCCCTGACGACAGTCAAGTTCTAGCATAACGTGGTCAGTCAAAGTCCTAGTATGACGTCTGCTATGACGTCAAACATGACGTCAGTTAATCCTCATATATATAGCAAGGGTTCTACGTCACCTCTCTCTCTCTGGCCGATCATAGCAGCAGCTAGTTCACGGCAGTCCATCTCCCTTGAAGCCGTCCTCCGAAGCATTGTTTTGCCCCACCCACCTCCCCAGTCCGCCACCAACGAGTCTTGACTCCTGATCCCCCACGGGGGGGGGGGATCTCCTAGCCTATGCAGGTGCCCTCCTCTTGCCTCAAGAGCAGCGCCACTGGCCAATGGAGTCAAGCGCCAAAGTATTTGCCATGCATGCCGATTGCTAAATAAAGTTTGTTAAATCCTACCAACTGGCCTCTCATGATTGAAGTACATTCTGGCTGATTTGACGCCCGTGCAGTTCATGCTGCCAGATCCACATAACGAAGCATGCGTAGATTTAGACCATTTTTAAAGGGGTGGGGAGTGGGGCGAGTACCCGGACAGCGGAAACGTTACTCGAGTACTGACGTTATGAACGAGTACCGTAAATTCCGGACTATAAGACGCACCGGTGTATAAGCCGCGGGACCAAAATTGACTATTTTTTTCTTCTATAAGCCGCACCGGACTATAAGCCGCGGGTGTTTTGATGTTTAATTACCATATGAAAGGGTTCGTGCACAGAGAGGAATGTCGGGAAAGCGATGGCTGTTTGGGGAAGCTCCCATTTATTAACATTTCAACAAAACAAAACAAAAGTCAGGTCACTAATCCCCAGACAAAATCACACAACAATAGGCTATATGTGCAGCAAACCTGTAACCAGAGAAGTCAAGTCACTAATGCTCGTCTTCCTCTTCTTCCTGCGTACTGAAACCACCAAAGTCCTCATCTTCAGTGTCGGAAACGAACAGGTTCAGGGTGGCTTCGTCAACCACTCTCCTCTCTCCTTCATTGTCACTCAAAACCAACGAACTCCTCTTCATCTATAGCTGTGTTTCCATTACAGTTTTTCGCAAAAGAATTGCGATATTTCTACAACTTCGACAATGTACAATTGCGACTTGTAGGCGTTTCCATTGAAGTTGCGTTTGAGTGATTCCCCGTTGCAGCAGCTGCCACAGTGATTACGCACGGGGATCTGCCCCATATCCCGTCCCCTGCATGCTCAAATCCAACCAATGGTCAATGGAAATCCCAACATGAAGTTACAATGCATATAAACGAGCCTGATTATCAATTCAAAAGAAAATGAGTCGCAAAATGTTGCTGGCTGCGTGAATGCAGTCAGCGCGACAGGCAGAGGAAAAAAGGTAGCCTAATAGCCTACAACTGGTCCGATTTAGAGATGGAGGGGGGAAAAGGCTGATTTGGTTCTATAATTGCACCTGAAACGTGTGCAATGTATTAGCCTACTCACAGTCACTGTATTCACTTCAGACAGCACCACCGCACCAGTGTGTGCTTTTCATCCTCTCATCTCGATAAACTGCTATATCGACACGTCTGAAAAACCACCTCATGATCATCTACTGCTCGTTCTCATGCTGTCGAGAATGAGCAAAGCTTTTTTTTGGTGAAAGAATCCTCCAGGGCGCTTCTTGTTAACAGTCCGAGTGAGTGGCAGGTCGAACGTCAAAGGCACTTCATCCATATTTATGATCTGCTCCGGTTCGATGGAATATTCCTTGATCTTCCTTTGTGTGAATTCGCCGAAGTTTGTGATTTTCTCCTGGTAGTCGGGGGAGGGAGTTGATGGCCGAGTGGCCGTTTGCTTACCGTAATTACCATATGTAAGTGGTCACGCACAGAGGGGATTGTCGGGCCCATTGATGGCTGTTTGAGGAAGCTCCCATTTACCGTATTACCGTAACATTTCAACAAAACAACATAACACAACACCACCGTTGTTTATTTTTACAGTGCACACAGTGTCCGCGGTGTGGTGAAAAGAGGGCAAGAGAGGAAATTAAAACAGAAGTGGATTTATAGTTAGAAAGAGTGCTAAAAAAGAGAGATTTTTTTTTTTTTTTTTTTTTTTCTGAAAAAATCCATAGATAAGACGCACCGTTATATAAGCCGCAGGGGCCAAAAAACGGGAAAAAAGCCGCGGCTTATAGTCCGGAATTTACGGTACTCGAGTACCCGAGTACCCGCGCCCATCCCTACTTTGTACAGACCAAAAGAATAAAACATACATGTTGTTATCTTACCAGCCAGGTATCAGTGACCACCTCATCCACTGTGGCCTCCACCTCACAGCCTAACAGCGGGACCACGGCGTAGTCTGCCACAGCTCGTGTGCGGCTCACCAGCATCTTGCCTGCATTCTCTGTCACCAGCACAGAGAGGTGGGCTTCCGCCTCAGTACCTAAGCCCACCAGGAGGAAACGTTTCCCAGCAAACAGGCCTGCCTCACTGGCCTCCTGCAAGGTGGAGTCTGCCTCTGCTCCATTGGTCTGGTCTGGGGCCCAGGGCTCAGGCTGCGGCTGTGCAACTGTAATGCTGTATCTCCTGCTGCTGCCCTCTGCTGGTTGGGCCATTTCAACTAGAGGACAATAAGAGGATAAAATCGGGAATGAGATTTCATTTGTCGCAATATATAAAATAAAAATATAACCTAAAAAATGTGTCTATTGTCAAATGTTGGTGAACTACAGGACATGTTCAAATCTTCTACAAGATTTCTACATGGTGTTACTTAAAACACAAGCACACTTAATCTGTAATACATTTATGTTGTGCAAACTATGAGTTCCATCATGCAAAGAGCAGGGATGGTTATTGAATCTAACTTTGACTAATTGATTAAATTTCTTCATCATGAAAACATCACAGACAGCTAGCAAAGAGGGTCAAATGTAGCGGCCAGCCAATTAATCTGCGCTGATTATAGGCATTTTTAATTACTAGTGCAGTGCCCGTTTCCCCCACCACACTGCACTCCGTCAGGTCCCCCTAAGCACACTCCCCAAGTTTGAAGTCGACCCAACAAACGGTTCTCGAGATACGCGATGGACAGACATACAAAAGTCGATCGGACGGACAGTCCTGGAGATGCGTGAAAGCTAGTCGCCGCCAACTAGCCATGTACAACGATGATGGGCTCCGCGAGTCACGGGGCTGTAAAAAAGAACGTCACATATGACATGATTTTAGATGGGTCAAAATAATATTTCCGGTGTATCTTGGCCATTCTATGGCCAGACGAGTTTTAATATATTGTCATGTCATGGTGTTTAATAAACGAGATTGATTGTTATTTTTCTATATATTTTTTTGTGTGTGTGTGTGTGCGTGTGTGCGTGTGTCTGTTGTGTGTGCAGTGTTTAATGAGAGATAGCGTAGTAACGTTCCTCCTACCCGAGCCTGTCACCAGTTCATACAAATGTAAACAAACATACAAAAACATGCTTTGGGACAGTTGTTAAGGCGGTGAAAAAGTGTTGAGCCCTTGTTGAATCTCTAGCCCACATGAGCAAATGCAACCTGCTGTAAATAACGTTGGATTGACTCGTCGCTTGAGCCGAGGAGAGATTGAACTGGCTTGCATCTACGTTATTACTCTTATCAACCCGAGCATTTCACAGTACATGCACCTCCTGCAATCATAACGTTACAGACAGTAAACGTATAAGAGTTACTGAGAGTATATATTGAGCTTTGAAAGCTAAGAATGTGAGTCTTACTCTCATGCACCCATAAAACCTAACGTTAAGTTTCACCATCATCTTCTGTAAACACACTTCTCCCATCAAATGACAGCAAATCTAAACGGCTACATTATTATCATCATCATTATGGTTAATGTACCGGTAGTCACTGCTACACTGCTGAAATCTACTGCATAACCCAATGTATTTTTCGATTTGATAAAAAAGATAAATATATATATATATCTTATATTAGATGTATAATGTTATATTAGATTTTCAATGTGCATGAATGGATAAGGGAATTATAGGCTACTTGATTTTTTTACCCAAATACTCTCATTCAATGTCAAATAAAGAGTCAAAGAGTCTTCATCAGGGTAACCTTGATGAAGACTCTTTGAGTGGAAACGCGTTGGTATCCCTGCTAGAATAAAGGATTTTTAATATAATTCAGAGTGCCTCGGATGTCTCCTTTTGCTGCCTCCAACACCTGGGGAACTTCCTGCAACCACACTGGACAGCTACCTCTTTTTTTTATCTTGTATCTATATATGCCCCATCCTGGAAGAGCACCTGATTTTTACTCTGCTAACCTATATTGATGTCTTGACCCAATGCAGCACTCCCATTTGTATCTTTATAATTAAGTGACTCTCATTCACTATTATATAAATCGTATTTAAAAATCGTATTCATATAAAAAATTATAATAATCTGCATTATATATCGGCCATCCTGCTCTCTAAATATCGGCATCGGCCATTGAAAAACCCATATCGGTCGAGCCCTAGTAAAATGCATTGGTTATACAAGTTTATACATGTATAAGCAATGCATGTGGATTAAATCCAATGTATGCAACACTTCCATGGCAACAGAATAGCCCAGTAAAGGAATGGCATCGTGGCAACATTCTCTCATTTGAATGTGTCAAATGTGTTGCTTTCCGATCGAAGATCATTCATTTCCGTGTGATCACGGGCATATGTATACTAAAAAATATGCATGACAATACTTTGATTTCCCCAGTAATTCCCTCAACAACCGTGCAGATTCTTACCTACTGTCGGGTCATCATCCATGTATTGAGACAGCAGATCCTCCTCTGCTCTCTTGTGCCTGGGAGTGCTGGGGCTGGCCACAGGGGGAGCTGCTGAGGTGAGGCTGGGCCAGGAAGTGGGGGTGTGAGGGGCAGGCATAGCTACAGCAGCCAGGGCCGGGGGCAGACAGTCAGGGTGGAGGTAGCCTGCCTCGGCGAGGAGGCTGCCTCTGGAGAAGCTGTCCAGCAGCCACTGCACTGTCACTACATGGGGCCTGGGAGATGACATGCAGAGACACAAGGCTCTCAGCACCTACAGTACATGTCACATCAGCAACATCTCAATTATCTCATGTGCTGCAAGCGTGTTAAACCACAGCTAGGGATGGGATATTGATATCGGTTTGCCGATATGACGTAATTCACATATCGGACTGTCGTCACTGATCCACATTCCGATCCAGACTCCATTCATAGCCTGCACTGGACCATAAACCCACCGTAACATAACATGAAACATTGCTAGTAAGTACTAGTAGAAGTGAGGTAGTAACATTAGCGGTTAGCTAGTCTCGCTGGCCAGCCTCCACTCCCTACCAGGAGGGGAGTCTGGCGGCGCAGGTCTCCATAGTGGGATTGCGATGGGCGGCGCTTGGCGGCAGTGCCCTTGGAAAATAGTTTCCAACAATCCAACTTGCCATTTTCAGCGTGTAGCAATGAGCTAGCGTGTAGGTTTCTGCCGTTAGCTTGCTAGCTAGTTAGCGTTTGTTTTCACTGAGGCGGCAGTGCACTATTTACAGAGACACACAGGGAGGAGGGAGCGGAAGCCGCTCTGATTGACATGGTCGGAGCCAATGACAGAGCTTGTAATAAGCGGGGAGCAGACATCCGGCAGGGACTGAAACAGTCACTCCAATGGTGAGCAGCTGTAGAGCAGGGGAGGGTTTATCCCTGTAGCCTGTTTCCGTGCAGCCAGACGACTCTCACGGAAGGGAGGGGAGGCTGGCCAGCGAGACTAGTGGTTAGCTAACTCAACAATATCTCTTTCTTAGTTTTGGAAATATTTTAGTCTCATACATATTTGGGGGGTTTGCCACTTTACCAAATGTGGTAAAGTGGCAGGAGTGTTTAATTGTTGCTTATTTGTTGAAATGTTAACTTAAAGCAGGACTAAACCCCAAAACACTTTTTTTCAGCTTTTAACCAATATAATATGACTTTGGGGGTGGTGTGTGAAGAATTCTGGTCAAAATTTCCACATTTGAGACCAAACTGTTACCATTGTACCATTTGTATCATTTTCAGCAGCATAAGTTCCCTCTATGGGTCTTTTTTTTGTGCCCTCAAATGAATGGGATATTTGGTACATCGTGACGTCACGGTGGGGCAACGTGCCCCACTCATGTGAAAAATTGTTTTTTTCCCCATTTATTATTACTGTAGTTCACGCGGCGCGAGCCCTTTAAGACCAATGCATCCATGGGTAATGCCTACTGTGGCTAATATTAGCCGCTAGTTAGTTATGTTATATGGCAGTAAAACGCCACTGAATGACCAAATTGATATAACTTTTAACCATTTCGAGTAACACTGTTTCCATACGGATCACCAGCGTTAGTTTGTTGTTTATAACGTGGCTATATTCATAACGTTTTCTATCTCGGATGCGTTATTTCGAATACCACATAGGTTACGCCAAAACCACCCCCGAATTGTGTTCTGGTGCAAAGCGAGTGGGTTTCAGGACGAAACAGTCTCGAGCCACTAACGTTATCTTTAGAGCACAATATTCCTGGAATGCAAGTTTAACTAAACAGTTACATGTCCTCTGCATTCTACATCAAATTAAGATATTACGGGTTGTTTTATTGTGTACGTTACATACTTATTGGCCAAGATATGTTACTTTATGGGGGAGGAATTCTGCCAGCTAAAGGAGGGAGTATAGGCGGCCATCTTGCCTGCAGAGTTTTCAAATCAAGTAGAATACCGTTTTGCAAGAAATCTGGGGGGTTTAGTCCTGCTTTAATAATTTTGAGTGGATCAATTGTTTTGTAAATATCTAATGACCCCTCATTAATTGTTTAATTGAATGTTGTGGAATATTAAATCCAGGTAACGAATGCTATGAGATAATTGATTACCAAACCAAATACTAAATGATGATGTCAGAGTAGGAGACAGCTACTATGTAAAACATGGAGGCTGCAGCTCCTTGGGAGAGTTGCCAAGAGCTCTGGTATCGGAATCAGTATCGGTAGATATCGGAATCGGATCGGAACTGAAAAAAAGGGGATCGGTGCCTCTCTAACTGCAGCAAATGTATTCTCCACCTCATGTCTCCATTTCGCTGTATATTAAAATGTGTTTATTTTCATACATTTGGTATGTTTCTTAAACCACATTTTCCATTACAAAGTCTTGAACTTTAACCAAAACTTTTGGATGTAGCCTGAACTAGGGATGGGCGGGAGTACTCGGGTGCTCGTTCATAACGTCAGTACTCGAGTAATGTTTCCGCTGTTCGGGTACTCGCCCCACCCCTTTAAAAATGGTACGCGCGCATCGTCATGTGCCTGAAGTTCAGGCCCTGAACTAATAAGCTTAGAAGTGGCCAAATCAGGAGCTAGCACATCTAACATCTCAGTCAGTGGTTCATTCACACCTGTGGTTGGCTTTGGACAGGAAGCTGTTGAGGTCCTGGTCTGGCTCGCCCATGACCACATGTGTGAGGTCTTCACTGGGCTGGTTGAAGCGGAGGCCGCCCGCAGCGTTCACCAGGCGCCGCAGTTTCTCCAGTTTCTTCGCTGGTACGCCGCACAGATACAGCTGCACGGGAAATAACACTTGTGAAATAAAGCCTCAAATCTGTCTTTGTTTCACAGTTTTAAACCAGGAAGTGATCAGAACAAAATAGGAAAAAGTATTTAAAAAAATCTCTGTTCTGTATAAACCAAGGATGGTTGTGTAATCCCCAAGAAATATTGCTAATGACTTTCCAAAAATGGAGAATGGAGGCAATCTACTTACCTTACAGCCATCCAGTATATCATCGGCAGGGCGGACGGTGAGGTCCAGGCTATCTATGGGGTCTGGAGCTTCCAAACGGCTGAGCGTGACATTGGTGACCGCTGTGTCATTTATCGTCATACTGGCATTGACAGAGATGTGGCTCACGCCCAACAGAGATGGACCCTCTGGAGTCGATGGAACAAACAAACAAACAAACAAATCAATTAATTCATTATTCCCGGTACTATAGGGATAAAACTCCAACTCTAAAACGCTCAAGGGAAAATGGTTGTGCTCAACCCCAATCACTGGACTAAGGGCAACATAATTAGACAAACAACAAAAAGTGTAGTGTAGATCTGTGGCTCACCCTTGCTGGTGCCTGTAGGGGTGGAGGTATGCGGTCGGCTGGCCTTTGGTGCACCGCGCTCCACAGTGTACCGGCTCTCATCCTGACAGAAGCCCTTCTCTATGCTTTCAAACAGCCAGTGCAGAGACACGCAGTACACATTCCACTTGCGTGCGCACTCGTACTTCTGACCTGCAAACAAACACAAATACTCAGAATATGGGCTGCGTCCTGGTGGCTAAGATGTGTACTGTGTAAATGCATGATACCCCTGTCTCTCTGCCAATCTTTCCTGTCTCACTCCAACTTGAACTGTCTTGCTAAGGCTTACTCTTAAAAGAAAAGAAAAAACTCTGAATGTAATAATCATATTGCTAGCGATGCGGGTACCAAACACAATATGATTATATATGATGGATGATATGATTATTTTGCTAGATATTGTGATCATGATTGTTAGTTAGGATTACTGATCTACTTTTGGATCAGCACTTTGGGAAGCAGAATTGCTTATTGGATGTTTTGCATTATGTCAACATTTGACTATTCTCAACTTCAGCGAGTGCTCAAATGAAAAATAACCCTAACCCTAAATATTTTCATAACGCAGAATTCTAGAAAAATAAACTAAACTAAAATGAGTTAGCCTATAGACCAGTGATACTCAACTTACGGCCCGGGGGCCAGATGCGGCCAGCGAAAGGGTGCAGAGTGGCCCCCCGACCATTTTCTAATCATTTCACGTTAGTTTTCATTGCGAATTAGAATCTAATTCAAATTAAATTAAATTAAGCTAAATTGTCAAATACCGCCATCTACTCGCTACCCAGGCACTTATGTACTTAACCTAACTAACTTAACCTATCTAACTATCCGGTGTGCACAACATTGTCAGACTAAACTCCGGCTGACACCCCAAAAACCTACAATCCGCTACAGAAAAATGTATATTGTTCGTTTATTAAGCGGCCCCTGCTGGCCTCCTATCATTTCACAAAAGTGGCCCCCGGGCAAAGCAAGTTGAGTATCCCTGCTATTTCACAAAAGTGGCCCCCGGGCAAAGCAAGTTGAGTATCCCTGCTATTTCACAAAAGTGGCCCCCGGGCAAAGCAAGTTGAGTATCCCTGCTATTTCACAAAAGTGGCCCCCGGGCAAAGCAAGTTGAGTATCCCTGCTATTTCACAAAAGTGGCCCCCGGGCAAAGCAAGTTGAGTATCCCTATAGACCATTTCAGCTTGACAACATAAACATTCTAAATTTACCCTAGCTTACTTCCTATAGCTGACAGGAAATAAATTAAGAGTCCAAACTGTTCCTTAGCAACACAATTCCAGTGAAACGGTCTATACATGAGCCTTACAAAAAATATTTTGAATGAAGGTCAATGAAACTGGAACTGTTGGTGACTTACCTGTTGGCTCACTGACGATGAGGTGTGTACACTCATTCATTTTGAGCTGACCAGTGTAGTTGGCTCCGTGCTGCTGGCACAGCCGCTGCACCTCTTTGCGCTCCATGTTGGTGAGGCCTGTTACACAAACAGTACAGCCACGCAGCACAGGGCACCTGTGCTCCTCCATGGGCAAGTCTGTGTACCTGAAAAGACTGAGGGAAACACAGTTTCCCAGATGGGAGACTGGTTAATAGAACTTCAATCCAAAATGAGATAGTATCTGCCATTTGAAAAAAGTACCAACTAGGGAGGCCTACACGAGAAAATCACAGAGCACCAAAGTAAAACAAGTCATGGTACAAGTTAAAAGGAAAGTGTCCTTCACTGGCAAAATGCTAATACTTTTACATATGGGATTCTCTTTATTTTAGTGATATTGAATGATGAACTTCAGATGATTATTTCTAAAATTAATTTTTTGTGTTTTGGAATAGTTAATTTGCTCCAAGAACAAAATCTGTATGTCTATTTTTCTATAATTAGATTGGATTATTGCTATGAAATGGACATTGAATGGCAAATTCCAAACAAACAAACCTACTGTGATGCAGCCAGGTTGACAAACAGTGAAATGTGCAGATATCAAAACAGAAATGTGTCGAGTGTAAATACCTGTCCTGAGATTTCTCCCAACATGCTTTGACCCATGTAGGCAGCAGGATGGGTTTTCCAAGGCTGGCAGCCACCAGGTATTTCTTGCTGCCCACCTCCCCTGCTATCAAGTGCGTGACAGACACATTCAGGTCAAGATAGACCTTTCCACCCATTAGCAGTACCAAGTCCATCACTTCTGCCTGTAGAAACATAAAGACACCGATTTATTTTATTCTCTATGCCTTCTGCCTAACATTAATGTATCTAATTAAACTCCAACTTTAATATTTTTCCTAGTGAGGTCCAGAAAATGCACATGCATACAACTATACTTTGCTCGATTACCAGTGGTAATCATAAATGGAAATAATAATTCATCCAATCTACAATTAGAATCAGGGGCAGTGGACTAACCCGTGTTGCTTTGTCCAGGGTGGTGCAGGAGATGGTGACATCAGCCATGGCCATGTTATAGACAGGCTGCTCTGCTTTGGGGACACAGCGCTGCCGCTGCAGGCAGTACAACACTGTCAGTGGACTCACCACTCTACAGCCAAGCTATAAGAGTGTAATGAGAGAGAGAGAGGGAGACACACACACACACAGAAATCAATAATGAACCTCCATGATAACAATTTGCCGCTTTCTGTGACATTCTGGATGGGAGGGAGTGCTGACCTTCTTGCAGTGGAGGAAGGCTGGAGTGGTGAAGCTGCTGAAGACAAACAGGGACTTGTCTTTATGGTCCAGCTGTAAAACAGCATCCTCATCAATGGTCTTCACGTGCTTCTCATCCTGCAGCTCCAAAATGGCCTGTAAGGACAGGAAACAAAATATAAGCATCATTAACATTAACAAAAAAAAGAGAGTAAACATTAAACATACTTGTGAAGCGTTTGAAGACAGCTAGTAGAGCTCACCTCATAAGCCTTGACAACAGACTCTGTCTTTTGTCCTTTCGTTTCTACAAACTTCACAATGAAGGCTCCCTTGTCTCCTTTAGACATGACGAAGTTGTATAGGGTGCGTGGAAGCAATGTGTATTTTACGACTGACAAGAAGAGCTAACGTTTAACGTTACACATCACGGGCAATCTTGTCAACGTTAGCTTGTAACGTTTACAAGCTTGAACACATTTGTTAGCGTTTAACTAGCGTTAGCTCGAACAATCACATACCCCCCCCCCCAAAAAAATCGAAGTGTAACCACTACGTAAAGCACTAATATTAAATGTTCATATCTATCATAACCGGAATGTTATACTCTTTCAGAAAACAATTAAAAGAATAAGTTAATCTGCGTTCGCTACAAAAATGGCAATAGCAGTCTATTGTTGTTATTCGCGCCAAAGGCGTAACTTCCGCTGTTACCTATTATTCCGTCCGTACGGACGCAAGTTTCCAGCGGAACCATCAGAATGCAACACTTCTTCTTCTTTAGTGTTTTATGGCGGTTGGCAACCAACTTAAAGGTGCATTACCGCCACCAACTGGACTGGATTGTGGAACAGGGGATTCAAAACAAAACAAAACAACTACTCTTAAATACTTGTGTCTACCCCAATTTCTTTAAGAAACTTAATAATATGCATATATATGCTACCTGCTGTTTTAGAATGCAAAACTAAAGAAGCAGCCCGAAGCAAGCCCAAGTAGTCTACTCAACCCCCCAAGCAGTAACAAGCATAGCTCTGTAAATGTTTCATTAAATATTTTTCAACAGGAGTAATTATATGTGAAGTAGCCTACTGTCAAAACTAATATAATATAAAATAATATATCATTCAATTTTGAATTTTTAACTTTGAATTTTACTTTTCAATGTTAATTTTCCAAAATGAATGATAAAATGATAAAAAATGGTTTCTATTGTTTTATTGCTTTTATTGTTTTTTATTATTGATTTATCCTTCCATTACTTTGTGCACTTTACTGGCCATTTGTGCACTTTACTCTGCTACCTCACTTTACCGGTCGCTGCGTGTCTGCACTTTACTGATCGCTGTGCACTTTAATGCTACCTTGCACATTTATCGGCCATTGTGTGTCACAAACAAGGTCCTTGATGTTTTATTTAGCCTTTTATTTATTCTTAACTACATGCATGTAACATGTTAACATGCCACTTGTGTTGTTCTTGTCTGTGTTTTTATCTGTATGTCTATCTGCTGCAACTCAATTTGCCCTTTGGGACACTAATAAACTTGAACTTGAATTTAAAAGGGAATGGCCAAAATGAAAAATGGGGTCAGACTTTGATTGATTTTGTTTTTCGATTCTGTTTGAAAATTGATTTTCAGCTTCAATTTACAATTTTTTGCTTGTTTTCCATTCTTCAATTTCGATTTTTGACCATTTTACATGTCTCAATTAGAAAGGAAAAATGAATTATACTTTAGTACCCCGAGGAGATCTAAGATCTCACGAGAATCCTGCTGGCTTGCAAGGTTAGAATTATTTATGAGTCAGCAGCAAAAAGGCAACTCACTGAGACCACAACATTTTGTCAGAGATTAAATAAAAATGTTCAGGTTTCACTTCACCCAATAAAGATCTATTCCCATACAAGTTTATTACATTTTCTCCTTAATAGCCTGCCTGTATGGGAATTGCCTGTGTTATCAAATTGACACTGTCATGTTTAATTCAATGTAATCTGTAATTTAATATAAAAATTTCCTGTGGAAGTCCAGCCTTTTTTTTTTTTGCTCTAATCAAAAACAAAAACAAAACACTGAGTGATGACATGACTTTCCAATGCTGCACAACGCATTTAGTGGTCACTTTATTCACTGCAATATTCCTATTCATTTTCACCTTCAGATGTGATTGTTCTAGGAAGCCTGACAATTAAAAACCTGTTGCTTTGACAAACACAAATGCAAATACAAAAGAACAACACTGTGGGTTCCCTTTTATTCTTAAAATTTTATGTACAAGTGCGACTGATTTATTTTTTTAATGTACATTCAATATAGAAAGTTTATATACGTAATATTACATTGAACATTTCACAATTGCACTAGTCTTTCACATAGATTCATAATCAGTCAGTATCATTCCTCATGTCTTAGCAGAAGCTCTTTTCCGGTGGCAAAAGTTTATTATTCACCTATAAATATTCTAGTGCTTTTTGCATTCTGGGGGAAGGGAAATTACATAGAAAACAAGTCGAGGCAGAAAGAGTAGCCTTCAAATAGAGATCAGAATGAAGTATGAATCAAGATCATTATAGTGGGGAGCAGAGACCGGGCAGCTTCATGGGTTCAGAGTTGTGGAGAAACGGGGCAGAGAAATAATACACAACCATTTTCTCCAGCTCATGTTTTAACATTTGATTCCTTACAATACCCCAACATTATGAGCTAGTAAATGAAATGTTATTAATGTAAGAGGTGGATAGGTCCTGTGCACTGAAATGTTACAAATGTTCTGCTAGGGGAGAGATGCCCGTCCTGCGATCTCAAACCAGGGTGAGTTCCCCCAATTAGACCGGGTTTAAGGGTAAGTGTAGCCAATCAGGATGTGACGAGAGGAAGACGGTGACAACGGAGGAGAGACGGGCTTCATTTATATATAACAACCCTCAGTCTTCCAATGTCTTTATCCCACACAAAAAAGGAAAAAATCAAGAGTAAAAAATATATTCATACAAAAAGTAAACTATTTTGTGTCATTGGAAGAAACAAGAAAGAAGCACAAAAACAAATGTGGTCATCGTTTAAAACAATTAGAAAGTGTTTATGAAGACTTGAGAGCCGTTTGAAAGGTGGGAGGGTGATGGGGGGTTGGAGAGTGTTACTAAAGGAGGTGTTGCGGACATTTTGGTGATGTTCAGTGACGGCCCGCTCTCCTCTCGTCTCCCCCTCTCCATCCCCTCGTCTGGGAGCTGAACTGTCTCTGGGAGCTGTGGCTGTGACACTGCAGGGCAGTCTGGGCGCCGGAGCCGTGACTGGCTGTGTGTCCATCAGCACACGTCTCCAACTGTCTGTGTGTCCATCAGCCCAGGTCTCCAATGTCGTTGTCCACAGGGGGAGGGACACTGGACATTACCGTGCTGCCAGTTCCTGCTGTAAGGTATCCTGCTACTCCTGGACCTAGAGGCGGCAGGAAGATACGAGTGGATAAGACACAGGGAGAGAGGTGTGAACAGGCGTGTAATATGGAGTACTAGTGGTTATATACTAGGAGGTCCTAAACTAAAACATGTAAACTAGTGTTAGGGCTGGGTAATATACCACAAATTTACCAAAACTGACACTGGCACTCTCCCACCAACCCAAAATTTCTACATGTCGGTATGCACGGTAAATACATTTTGTCAAGTAGCCAAGTTTACCTAAACAGCTTCATTTGTGTTGCTTCAGTTAATCTAAGAGTCAGTCTTCAAAAGCAGCATAGCTAAGTGTACAATCACCTGCGTCAAGTAAGTCAGAGACGGGCAGAATACTGGAAGTAAGGGGAGTTTACCTTCAAAGCACAAAGTCTGTTCTATTCATGTTGCTAATGGTGAAGGCAGTATTTATGCACTGGGGTTAGAAAAATAAACAAATGATCACTTCATCATTTATCATTATTGAAATGAATATGGTGCAGTCGGTGGAGGGGGGTGTAGACGTGTGTTATAGACTGATGCCAGAGAGAGGTTCTTTTCTCACAATCAGACTTGCGGAGATGGAGAGATGGGAATGGAAAATCGAGTGTGGGACAAAAATGGAGGTAAAGAGGCGAGGGATGGCAGTAGGAGCAAGATCCAAGTCTACCTGCGTCAGAGCAAGAGAGGGGAGGGGGGGCTGCGAGGGCCCAGCTCGGGTGTCTAGAGCCCACCTCGCAGTGGGCTACTGGCGGCCATGAGAGAAGGAGTGGAAACCCCTGAGGAGGAAATGTGGAGGAGGAGACAGAGGAAGGGAAGGGCAGAGGTTGCAGGGGGTAAGAGAGGCACTAAGCAAAAGTGAGGAGTCAGCCACAAGGTGGTTTTAAGGAAAAAGGCAAGCGTTAAGATTCAACATCAGCTCAGAGAACGGCATTCAAGACTTACCTTTTAAGCACATTGGCCATCACAAAAATATTTCAACGGCTTTGCTTGTCAAGCAAATGTCAGGTTTTGTGATGTGCATGTGGAGGAGGTAATTGTGGGTTTAAAGCAGTGCTGTACCTGTCAGATAGCCTGCGGTCTGAGACTCTGAGATGAAAAGGTCATGTTTCTGGTCTTTGAAGGCACTCCACACTGTGGACCTGGCTAGAATCTCATTCACCTGCAAAGCAGAGGTTGGTGAAGTGGTTTCAAATGAGATAACTAGACAAGACATTTGAATTTTGATCAACTTTCAACAATCAAGAAGAAAAACAAGATTAAAACAGCAGTGCTACTCTCCATACAACAGTTGTGATCAACAATGCTGCTGGTCATGGTGTCCGACTATACCTGTTCTCCATACTGCAGACTGTGTGTCATGGACTTGAGAGCCTTTACGATCTGGGCCTTAGTGGCTGAAGGATTGTCTAATGTTTCCAGGCCAATTCCTTCCAGTAGCTTCAGGAGGTACGGAACCAGCTCCACTCTCAGAGCCTGTTGAGTTCATGCATCCATTGTCAATGAAATAACACCGACTAACAATCAAGCATTGTGTAAGAAAATAACAATGGAGCCAATTTACCTGCGCCACTAGGTCTGTCTGCTCCCTCTGGAACATGCGGTTGAGAGCTTCACAGGCCAATCCGGCCATGTCCGCCCTAATTTTCATCCCACACATCAGAGGGCCAATAGTCTCCAGAGAGGCCATGGATCTTACACACAGCTGCTCACACAGAACAGGACATTACAGTATGTTACCAGATAGCACAATGCAGCGAGGAGACAAACTCATCGGCTTGTTCTGTGTACCGGAAGCTCATGCAATCTTTTTTTAAACAAACGTCAACTTTTTATTCCAAACATTAATTTCTGCCACTGGATTTGGATTTGGCATTCAATAAGACATATGTTGATAGAGGCTGATCTATATCACTAATTGTTCACAACAACCAATATTATTAAGTGTGATGTGACAGCGGGCCTACCGATGCATTGAATGTGTGTTAATATCTGTACCAGAAATTAACACACAGTAAAAGCTTTTTCCCCTGACCATTTGTAGGATTTTCGTGCAATTAACAATCTACAACAAGACCCATAAATGATTGAATTAATTTTCCATACTTTTCCACACCTACATAGGAGTCATAATGAATGTTGTGACATACTGTGGAACAGCTGGTTGCTGAACAAAACGTTCTGCTCGAGTGGCCTCTTTGCTCTGCTAACTCACCTCGTTGTCAGACAGCACGTGGATGAGGCGGATGGAGCTCTTGGGCACGGCGTTGTTCTTGTGGTTGAGTGCTGCCAGGATGCGGGGCAGGTGACCCAGAGGAGGAACCTGGTCGGCCAGCTGGCTCTGCGTGCTGAACAGACACACTGCTGCCGTGGTAACCGTCTCCAGGGCCTCACCCTGCGTGAGACCAGAGGTGCTGGTAAGGAGTGATAATGCTGATGCGAGAAAACTGAGTTAGGCAGAGCATCACATATATATCATTGGTTTGTTTGGGCACATTCACAGGGTTTTTCCTGGCTCAGAATGGATGGGCCTTTCAGGAGTGATTACGATACGCACGGCAGTGAGCGTGATCCGTCCGCGTAAAGACTGAACTTATGGAGCAATGTGTTTTTTCAGACGTCATTTCAACACAAAAATGTGGGACTTTAATTTCGGAATTCCCTAAAATGAAACAGTAATACATTTTGGGTTAGTGTGTAGTCAGGGTTATCCTGAATACTGAGCAGCAATGTGTTTTTACAGCACCTCCAGTTTCAGAAAATAATCTATTTCAAGGTACAAAATGTGAGACTTTAACTTTGATATTCTCTAAAACAGTACAGTACATTTCCTTGCAACCCAACATCAAAGAATAAAGTAATGTCCCTCACAACTTAGTGGGATGTTTTATTTTATGAGGCTAAAAGCTCTTTGGAGTGTGCCAAAATTCCTCTATGCAGGAAAAACCCTGAATCAACTGATCTGTGCGTTTCCGTTTCTCACATTGGGGTTGTTTTTCTCCAGCAGCTCAGTCACCGTCTCCATGAGTGACACCAGGAACTCGCGTGGCTTGCGCAGCACCCAGCCTGGCTGAGTGATAAAGATACGCAGGAAGACTCCGCCCACTTCTAGCTCGCCCTGTCCTGCTCCGTACGCCACCGTGAAGTCCTCTGGCAACTGAACACAGAGTCAAGGAGTTTAATGTGACATTCATGCATAGACAACACGTGGCTACTGCATCTGGCATCTATGCATTATTGCACTTACTCTCCAGTTCACATCAGGATTATCCTTCTGCTGTTTAAAGTGCCTGCAAAAGATTAGAGGAGGCAAATGACATGACGAGCATCATTCTAGATGGCTATGGTGGCAATACCCAACTTATGCTCGGATATTATCTCACACCTGCCCTCCTTTTGGCTAGTATACTTTACAGTGTAAAGCCAAAGGTGTCAAGTTGACACCTTTGGCTAGTGGTTAAATAGGGAGTCATACTCGAGCATCATCTCTCGGACAGTGGTGGAGACAGTCTCCCTGGAGCCGTCATTCCAGATGAGCTCAGGGTTTTCATGTGTTCCTTCAAATATGTGCACCGCCGCCTCGGCGTTGTCCCGCATGGCGTCCATAAACACACCAGGAAGGAAACGCATCAGCGTCAGCCGCACCTGGCAGAGAGCAAGTGATGAAGAGGATTAGAGCGCGATAACAGTCTCAAACTTCAATCAGGGCTTCAAATTCACTTGGCAAACTAGGGGGGAATTCCCCCCTTATGTTCTTCAGATAGGGGGGATTTATAGATTTTCGGGGGGGATCTATAGACTTTAAGGGGGATTTTCCGGCGATATAACCGACAAATACCTGCTTCTCCTGTCCAATAAGCGATAATACTGTAATTTCACATTTTTGTATTTAAAAAAGGAAGTAGTTTATGCACACCTGAGTCTAAATTACTATGGCTTTTGTCATGTTTTTTCTGCAGACTAAGCCATAGGCTTTTGGTTCTATGAAAGCCTTAATTTTTTGTATTGAGTGATACACTTTACTAAAACACTAATATCATATTATATCAGAAGTGTTGTTTGTTTTGTGTTCACAATAGTGATGTCAGTTAGATTTGCTTAGGACAGAAGCTATGGAATATTAAATCATCCATCTTTGCTCACTACATCTGCCTTTCTTACGGTCATTACTGGCAACTAAACCTGTTTGAATTTTGCATTGGGGAGAGTTCTATTGAAGTGACTATAAACCATCTGTGTGTCATTTCACTTTTTATTTAAAATGCTTCCACCAGATTTTCACAGCTGCTTTATGAGAAATGTCATTTGAGTGGCGACAACAACGTTGACATCACTGGCACTTGGCATTCAGATTCAGATTCATTTATTAAGGACTGCACAACAAGTCGACAGAATTTGCTTTTGGTACAGCAATTGTTAAGCACATGAATATTGTGTCAGCATGAGACATTACAGTACATAGACAGACATATGACAACATAAATACAGAACATTCAACATATACATTGCTGGAGAGGTATGCAGTGAGGTTTCAGAGGTGAGTGGAGTTCACAAACCTGATGGCAGTGGGGAAAAAACAGTTTTTGAATCGTGTTGTTTTGGTGGAAATTGATCTGTAGCGCCGTCCAGAGGGCAACAGTTGGAACAGGTGATTGGCTGGGTGAGATGGGTCAGAAACTATTTTTTGTGCTCGTGTGATTGTCTGTTTATGGTAGAGAGTGTCTAGTGATGGGAGTGGGGTACCTATAATTTTTGAAGCATTTTGTATTACCGTATTCGTTGGAGTTTGTTGCGTGAGTTCCTCCATAAGGAGGATTAACGTTTTAACGTCATTATCGATATCAGATTCTTCATCGTCAATAACGTAACACTAAACATCACTGACAGTGACGTTACTCGGTGTTGACGTTTCAACTAGAAGTGCCTTGTTGTTCGACTTGTCCTGTTTGTTTTTTCTGAGCGGGTCCCCCTTCTGAGGACATAGTTTTTCTTTTTAGCCAGCGATCCATCATGTTTGCAAGCAGCTGTACCCACCGAGAAATCAGCAGAGGAGCGTTGATGTCGAGAGCGGACTGAGGGATGCAATATTTTTCCCCCCATGATGGCGAAGGCATGACCCACCCCTCTCTGCCTCTGATTGGCCTAGTGTCAAACGTTCATCCAATCACATTCGCTTGGCTATCTTGCATCTCTTTCTACAGTCTGTGCTCAGAGACTCAGTGGGTCAGACAGACAGCCGTTTCGCTTGCTAAGCACCGTTCCGCACAAACATAGATCTGCGCAAACCATTGCGGGATTACTCCCCCTTTATAAATTGAAAATATGCAGGAATTCGGGAAAATGTGCGGGATTCCCGCAATCCCGCGCCGAATTTTAAGCCTTGTCAATCATCATATTTGACAGCTTCAAATGAGCTTGAATGCATGAACACTACAAAGTTGTTGCTTTAAGTCGCTCCAACGATTATTCCTAAATCATGTAAACCAGCACAAGCTACAGCCAACATTTACAAAAGGAGCGGGGTAGCTCATTTCCAGTGGGACATGGCAGGAGAATGAAAGAAGAACAACAAATAAACACATAAAAACTCTTAATTTTGACTAGGTTTAACGGTTTCCCTGGTCAAAAGACATCTCATAAAATCAGTTAGGTCTCCCAAAGTAGAACTGGATTATCATTTTATATCCCTAGTAATAACACTACATCATGACTGGGCAAGAGCAGTAATTATGTTTCCAGTGTTCTGGACATAACCCATAACGACACGTCTCTCTGATTCTTTACAGACTCACCTTTGGCCCAACCAGCTTGTCTGAGGTCATCTTGGAGAAGAGCTCTGCGGTCTGCGAGCGAACCTGTGGGTGTGTGGAGTTACAGAAGAGGTCCAGCAAGTAGATCAGAGCACCTGGAAAACAATGGAGGACGGACAGGTTACAATAAGCTGTCTCAGATAAATAGGCAATACTTTTCACACCATTTATTTTAGAATTATGTCTACCTTTGGCCATAGCCTCTTTGACAATCTTTGTGTTGGAGGTCAAGGCGTACAGGGTTTCCAGAACAAGTTGCCTGCCTAAAAGTAGCAAAAAGAATAAGATGTTTTACTCCAAAGAGAACACACTGGGAAACAAAGCAAGTTTTCTGTTTTAGAGCGAGTATGTCTTCTTACTGGAAGGGAGAGAGTGCAGCAGCACTAGAAGGTTGGACAACACCAGGGACTCTGCGATGTTGCTCACACATTCTTGGTTGGCCGTCACTGTATTCACAACCTGCAGGGGAACCCAATACAATTAAAAGGTACCGGGGATATTTAGAGTTGTGTGTTTCTTTCAGAGACAATACGGATGAACAAAAGTTTGGCTGTACCTCCAAAGCCAGCTGCTGCACTCTGCCAGCTCCATGGAACCGCAACAAGGAGAAGAGCAGCTTGAAATGGCCGATGCACTCTGACTCGGAACCTGTAATCAGACGGAGAACAGTGCTTAGAACATGTGCTCCAAAATAGAGAATCTCAAGCAACACATAAACCGTACACTTGAACTAATTTGTGTTCTTCTTACAAAGACAAAGTAGGACCAGGACAAGCATGGTGTCTCACCAGGGTTGTTCTTGATGACGTTGCGGAGAGCCTCCAGGGCCATCTCAGCAAAGCGGAGCCTCTCTGCATGCTGCTGGGACTCAACCTTGTTACTCGAGCTCATGGCCAGTAGAGTGTGGAGGTACTGGGCCTGGGAGCCTACATAGTCCAGAAGACTGGCCGCAAATGCCTTGGGATACTTGACACAGAGAGGGTAGAAGACATCATTACAGCATTACAAGAGGCTATGTTTTATTTGATACTGAAACTAAAGCTGTTAAATGGGAACAAATATTGAAGATTAAATCCGATATTACTTCATGCCAAGTTCAACATTCATAGACTGTATGATGAATATGCTTGTTGCAAAACGGAGTTTAAAGATGCCACGTTTTGTGATCTGCTTTGTGCTTGTTTTTGTGTAAAGCGTACGTTTCCTGGCTTGATTCCCACAGTAAACAATAACACAAGCACATTAAAGGGATCATAATACTACAATGTTCTTCTACTCACCTCAAGTGGAAAAGAGGGCTGCTCGTTGTAGACCCGGACAAAGATCTCTCCCACTATCAGCTCTTTGCTGTGATCACAGAACACAAACTCCGCACCAAAGCTTTTGTCATTCTCTCCCTAGAAAGAGACCACAGAGGTGATGCATGTACAAAAATATATGAAACGCAATAATCAAATTACCACAACAATCTAGATACAAGGTGCATTCCATACTGCAACTTTTTTTTTTGCTAAGTTTAAAGAATTTGGTCCGTGTTCAATATGATGTATATTGATAGTGGCTAGGCCATATGAATGTCAATTCAACATCACTATATAGCTGAACTACTGTATATACAGTCGCTCACAACCAGAAATACCACAATATTCAAAACAATTGACTTTTTGTCCAATTGCCAAACTTTTCAAGAGCTGGAAATGATCAAATTTATTTTCAATACTTTCCAGATATGTATAGTCAGTCAGTCAGTCAGTCAGTCAGTCAGTCAGTCTTACCCTCTTGATGTTGCCCTCCTGCTGTTCCATCAGGAACTCCAGCAGCTCGGCTCGTGTTCCGTTGTTCCAGATCAGGTAGGGGTTTTCTGAGTTACTATTCATCAGCTTCAAAACCTAAACACACAGCAGGTTGAACACCGTTGAACACAAGCTGCTGTTTGTGTTCATGCATGCAAAAGCTTTGGGACATGTCTCTACCCAAATATGTGACTTTTATCTCCCCCTTTCCACCCTGTTCCACTGACCTCAGCGGGAGCTCCTGTTCCCAGCTTCCTAGCCATGTATGGCGTCAGCATGGCTGCCATGCTCTTGCGGATGGTGGGGTTCTCTGGAGGCACTCCGTCCACTCCGTTGGTCTCTGGCACACCCCCCTCGGGGGTGTGAGGTGTCTGAGTGTAGCCCCCCAGACGGCTGAGGGCCACCAGGCTGAGCTTGGCCAGACTGTTGGCGACCTCCTGCTGGTTTGTGTCCTGGCTGGCCTGCACGCCGCTCTCCTCCAGAGTGTAGTCGTAGTTGAAGAGATGGACCAGCAGGTGCCAAAGCACACCGGCGTGGTACAGATGGGTCTGTAGGAAGAAGTCCACTGCAAAGGAGCTGACACACTGTACTGCCAGGGCGGCTGTCTTTGGGAGACCCTGAGAGGAGGTGATGGGACAGAACATGAATCACTGTTAGCTCATTGAGTGCCATGGACGAGTATGTTCATCATTTCGTTTAGTAACGTAGAGTGCCAAGGACGAGTATGTTCGTCAATTGCGTTTTTTGACGGTGGGATGTGGATCAAAGGCTCAGGCATCTCCTGTACAAATATGGGAGCTATTGAAGGTGTATAACCTATTTTACGGACTCATTAGGTGGCGACAGTGCTCTCCAGATTACAGAAAGGTCCGGAAAACAGGAGGAAAAAGCCGTGATCAAAGAGAAACCGATGCATGCTGCAGCCAGAGCCATATAGATTGCTCTGTCTGCAGCTGACGTTGTCTGCGAACCGCAGTCAATCCGCGCACACAACTGAGCTCCTCTGCCTCTGTCTGTCTGTCTGCATATAGTTTCTCCACATGATTACCCGCCAGAAAGGCAGCACCCGACGCCGAAGGGCCAAACCTTTCCCTGCAGTCCGGTTTGGCATTTCCTTGTCGCGCTGGGAGCCGCCCGGCGCACAAAAACGAAGCGCTCCGAAAATAGACTGGGTGCGTGTAGGCCAGGTGTAGGCTGTGTGTTAGTGTGGGGAGGAGTTTGCAGCTGAGGGGGGAGAGGGGGGTGGGGCACGCAGGCACCACACAACTACACCACGTCACTACATCAGAAAATATTAGCTAGAGTCAGTGAATGCGCTTGAAATGCTTCATTTCACAAAAGGCTGAATATCTCTTTTTGCTCAAAACAGCCTATCTTCTCCGGCTCATAACTAAAGAACGGGAAATGGTATCAATAAACTTTTTTTTGCAGATGATAGAAGAGAGTCTCATCGTTCTTTGTGCGTGTTCGGTGTTTACATAGTAATATCACACAATATTCTGTGGGCCTCGAGAAATCACTGAAAACGCTCTGAAACTCTGGCACTGGGAGCGTCCGTTCTCCAAAAGTGGCTGGCACTCAATGAGTTAGGAGGAAATACATCCGAGTAAAGAACATGAATAAATCATTATCGCATTATGAGCCTATAATTACTGTGAACAAAAAACGGTCATTAAGAAGATTGGCAGCCGCTACCAGCCTCTACACTGCATTTTACATAGTGTTTCACCAGGTAGGCACTTTTAATTAATAAGTGTTCCCAGAGATTGTAACAGTTAACAAACTGCATTGAAAGTTACAATTGTCCACATTCCTCTATCGTTCCTTATTTCTTGATACAGAGAAAATACTGTGAAGAAATGATCAAAAAACAATGAAGTGCGATATGCTCACCTTTCCATAGTAGAGGATGTGACAGATGTCCCTGATGATGTTGGGCAGTTCAATGATCTTTTCCCTGCATTCCTCAAACTGAGCTGCTACGCTGTAGCACTTACAGATGTGCCCGCACACCTGTGGCAAACACAATTGTACATCACCACACAGGCACGACAGCTGTCACACCTCCTGAGAGACAAAGAAAATGGTCTGAATATTAATATCTGTGTGGATTAGTATATTGTGATCATCCTACCTGGACAGCCATGTCCTCAGCTTTGCTGGAGGCAGTTAATACAGCAACACACCGGGAAAGAGCCTCCAACAGGATCTAATAAAATACACACACAACAGTGCAACAGATTCATTTCTTCAATCAAGGTTTTCCATGCTTTCATAAGCCACTTCCACTTTTAGAATAGAGTGGGAGTTCCAAATAACTTTCCACCCTGACTGTATATTCAAATAGGTGGACAGCTGGAATATTTTCTTTTCTTTATTTCTTTATTTTTATATATTTTTTAACTTTTCTTTTAACATATTTATTGTGTCAATACATGCCATTGATATATTTCCTTTTGCCTTTTTATATACTTATTACAGATTATTCTTGCTCATTTTTGCCTTCATTAGACAGTTAAAAGTTTAGAGAGAAAGAGGGAGAGTCAGAGAGGGAGATGACATGCGACAGAGGGTCCTGGGTTGGACCTGAGCGGCAGAGCCCAAAATATTGTGTCCAGATTGATGAACGCTGGCCAGAGTGGGTTTCCATCCAAATGTATCGCATAATTCAAGCGAATTTTGTGAAAATCCGCAAAATAAAATGCGAATTTATGCATGTTTCCATTCAGTTTTGTTTAGCGAGTTTTGGGAGTCGGCAGGTTGAGCAGTCGGTGGCGCTTCTCGTCAGGAGGAGGCGTAACGTGCCTGTGTGCCTGTAAGAGATCTCTATCAGCGGAGACCTGCTTTGATTGAGTCATCACCCGGTGATGGTGATGATCACCGTCCTCATCGTCGTAAAGTCGCCTTCAAAGCATGATGTTAGATTATAACGAACTAGTTGTGTGGCTTAGCCTTCCCAAATGTTGAGGGTCGTTTTTTAGAATTTAATACATAGAATTGCGAACGTTACATTCAATTTCATTCAGACTGCCTGGCGCTAATCGCCACCATTTCCCCCTGGAGTAGCATGAAGCGGAAGTGAAGTCACATCTGGTACGTCATCGTTAATTCGCAAAATCTGTTTCCATTGCAAAAGTTCGCATCTTCCTACTGTCGATACGCTGATAAATCCACCCCCACCAAGCGTAAAAACATTTATGCGATATTTCGACCTTTATTCGAATTTCTGGTGTTTCCATTCAAGTTTATATTCGCATTTTGGGTAAATGCGAATATCCAGAGGTGGATGGAAACCCACTGGGATATCAAAGCAAGACACTTCAACTTCAAATCACTTCCTGTACTTGTGTCACATGGCTTTTGCCCATGGTTTTCCACAGATACTCCCACTTAGGAGACTTTCAGCAGGTTCGATTCTATTGGAGTCAATGGGAGGAGTAAACGTGATCTCAGATTATGACAGATTCTTTCGCCCCCATAGTCATCAAAGTAAATATTTGGCCCATTTTCCGAAGCCACATATCTTCGAAACATTCTGACAATAAAATAGCATTTTTCAGACAGACAGATGAGGAGAAAATTGAACTTGTTCAAGACCTGCCTCAGTCTCAGCAACACACTCTCGCGAGATTTGGCAAAAGGAGCTCACTTTAGCAGGGAGCGATTAGCTAAAGCTACATGTGCAGTTCATTGTATTTTTTTTATCGAATATCTTAGTTACAACTATATTGAGCTAACAAGGGGTAGCTTTGTGTTTATATGTGTGGTTTGTGTGGAGATTTGGAACTCATGATCTCTAGGTCAAGTTAGCTTGCTAGGTCAACACTAAACACCCCGCGTCACCAGGCAGTCGTCTCACAACACTTCAGGAGAGAGTTGACCACGTGACCATTTAGGAGAGTTGCTAGTACCATTTCTTACAATTGGCGGAGCCTGGGGTGCCGTATCTCTAGTCATATTGAAAATCTCTGCCCTGGCTGATATTTCAGGAATTGCTAATGGCTTCGTACCTCAATGCCATTCTCACGGCGCAGCTCCTCAGCATTGAGGGCAGAGCAGTTGACCGTGTGGAAGGCCAGCTCTGTAGCAGCTGGGAGGAGAGGGGAGGTCTTGGAAAACAGCTGGCTATCCTCTGTCTCCATGGTGATGGTCTTGATGAGCATGGGGTAACCGGCGTATTTGTAAGGTTCCAGTTCTGTTCATAGACAATGAAGAGGCCCACAGGATTGAGAGTATTAGCTGAACATCTCCACCACAGAGCAACTTGCCTTCACACAAATTCACTTTGCAAAATAGTGAGTCTAGAAAGAAGAAGTCCTTGCTCGTTGATTCTGAGGGACTGACACCAAAACCTGGTGTCTTAGGTGGCTGAACATTTTTCTGCTATTGTGCTGGAAATATCTCAACATGACATTACATCATCTACGATTGGACAGGAGTACACACCACCAACAACAAAATGGGCTCATAAATGCAAGAATCATTGGCATCAGTTTTCTTTTTTTAACCGTTTCAAAGCGTCTTAGGCTGGATGTTTCCTTTTAGAGTCAGAGCCCTACCTTCTTTATGTCGGTTGAAGAGGATGCTCTGGGTTTTGAGGATGAGGATGATGTTTTCTGGGTCTGGGCCATCTATGATTCGGGCCGACTTTGTGCAGAGGAACTCATAGGCTTTGTTGACTTTCTCAAACATGTCCTAAACAAAAAAACAAAAAAACACGACAAAAATGAAACCCGCGGACACTCTAAGCCACAAGGTACACATGATGTCAGCAATGATCATAATACATACCCTGCCCTCTGGGTTCTTGTCAGGATGGTACTTCTGTGCCAATCTGAAGTAGGCTTTCCTGATCTTACTCTCCTCATGCCTGAAGACAAAACCACATAAAGACACACTTAATGTCAAGAACTGAGAAGCTGACATTTAACTCGCTGACATTTTATGTGAGAAAAAACTTTGATCAAAACAGATTTTTTTCGATTCAATAATTAATTTAGAAACTAAATATTGACCACTATTATATAGGTAATACATATAATACAAGATTTTAAAGTTCAATAATCAATGGGAATAATCTATGATGCCTGCTTTTCCATGCTGGGTCAAATACTGTACGTTCATTGCTATTAATGAATAATGATTAATTGAAAAGCAAACATATAATGAAAAGGACTCATTCATAATTCCAGAGCAGTGGCAACAAATCAAAGGCCACTCACTGTCCTTGTCCTTTGGACAGGTTGAGGACTTCGTAGGCATCGTCTACAGACATGGAGGGAGGCTTCTTCTCTACCTCCCTCTTCCAGGCTTCAAGAGTGTCCTTTAGCAGCTTTACCTGGTAATGGTGGATCAGAATATTAAGAGGAACCCTTTCTTACAAAACTGTCCTGTTTGATCACTTGGGAGTATTCTATTCACATTTCTATCTAAACATTTGAAAGAATACAGACAGAGACATACAACTGTGGTTGAGAGACATTTCAGAAATGCAAGCAGGGTGAAAAAATAGAAAAAAGGCAGACATACAGGGTCACGAACGGGCCAGTTGGGGAATCGGTTGGTGTCACACAGATGTCTGAGGTAGTAGATGTTGCAGAAGAGCTCGTAGTCCAGCTGAGGGAAACTGACCACGGGGATGGGACAGTACTGGTAGAGCGCCCGGGTGTTGCTCTGCAGCCTAGGGCTGAAGTCAGCCAGATGGGCAGCTATCTTCTCAATCATCCTGCGCCTGAGGGAGACAATACAATCATAAACTACCAAACAGAACTTCCATAAACATGCCCGACTTGCATTGCTGCATTTCCAATCTCCAATATCTCTTTGTTGCTGGGTTTTCTGTATGAAAGGTAATATTGGGATAGACACTTCTAGGGTTTCTACAGTATATTAGACATGACAGAAACACATTTCTACCTCATTTCGCTACTCCAAATGGCCTCCGGTGTGTCGAACTCTCCCAGGAAAATCTCAGAGAAGCGCTCAGCCTCATAGTTCTCCAGATAACACACCATGGCCTCGGGCAGCACCGGGCCCAGAACACTACGCTGCACAATGTCCTGGCCTTTGGCCTGGGGAGGAGGAACGACAGGCACATGTCATTTTGGAATGAAGGGATGAAAAAATCTGTTTAATCTAGAAGGAAAAAAAGATCTGGATCTGAAATCAATCAACTCCCAGTTTACCTCCTCTGATTTGAAGGCTTGCTTCAGGTGAGTGTACTTGAGGAACCTAGAGGAAACAGGAGCAATGTCTCAGAGGCCAACATCGATAACGGCACAGAAGAAATGCGTGTATGAGGATGTTGGTGCGGAATGTGTATCTGCGTGTGTGTTCTACATCTGAGAGTCATCACCTGGCAACAGGCAGCACGTTGGAGCCTGTGTACATCATGATGAAGAAGAAGATCCCAGTTAGGTAAAGGCGCTGCAGGTTGGGGTTGTCCTGCATCACCAGGTACAGAAGGTTGGCCACCTTTTCCACCAGGATTGGGTCAAAGGTCAACAGCAGCTGGAAAGGAGGAGGGAGAGAAACAACAAACACGCGTCATTTTCTTTAACTCTAAGCAATTCACCAAACTAGATATGGCATAATTGGAGCGACAAAAATACAGATTGTGTAATCACCTGGACAATGTGAGGAAGGGAAGTGTTGTCACTGATCATCCTCTTGATCTTAGGCAAAGGACGAATGATGGCATTGTCCTGGTCCCTGAGTAACAGTAAATAAACAGGTGTGTTATATTCATCAATCATGGTCTATTTTAGGGAGCACAGGTAAGGGGTCAACAGGCAATAGAGATTTCCAACTGTTTAGAAAGCACATAGCTCTGGTCCTCTCTTCTGATTTGAGTCACATTCAAAACACTTCTTAAATATCCAATATACATACATCTGTGAACCATTAGTCTGAATATTAATGCATCACTCCAAATGCATCAGTCAAAAAACATCGCGCATACAGATACGAGAACTTTGTTTCATAGAATAGCATTTCATCATTACTATTATTGTTGTTAATTAAAGATGAAACATTTATTGAAATTTTGATTGTTATTCTTATCTCATTATACTGGTATGCTAATAGTCATTTAATAAAAGCAATATGCCATCAAAGTCTCTTAGCTGTGCTAAATTCACTTCAAAGTACAGCCAGCCTCCCGTGGCTTATTATTGAAATTTAAGAAATAAGCCATGGAAAGGCTGTGGTTATTTATTTAGCACTCTTCACTTTTCTTGTATCATGGCTAAATAATGTGGTTACTGAGTGACATAAGTACTGTTACAAATGTTGTTGTTTTTTAGCACATCAATAGATTAGATTAGATTTCACTTTATTGTCGGACAAGTCCAAAATTTGTCTTGCGTCCCAAGACATCGTTTCTCATAAATACAAAAACATTCAAACAAAAAAGGTACAACAATGTGCTACAACATGTATGACATCAGACATTATAAGAATACATACATTACAGGAATAAGGAAAACAAAAGTAGCTGCAGTGCCTCAAAGTATAGTCGCTAGACTCACTACCTAGAACCCAGACTGGTTAAGCAGTTTGACAGACTGCTCTAGCAGTTTGACAGACTGTGATGTAGCAGTTTGACAGACTGATCTAGCAGTTTGACAAACTGTGATGTAGCAGTTTGACAGACTGTGATGTAGCAGTTTGACAAACTGTGATGTAGCAGTTTGACAGACTGTGATGTAGCAGTTTGACAGACTGCTCTAGCAGTTTGACAGACTGTGATGTAGCAGTTTGACAGACTGATCTAGCAGTTTGACAAACTGTGATGTAGCAGTTTGACAGACTGATGTAGCAGTTTGACAGACTGATGTAGCAGTTTGACAGACTGTGATGTAGCAGTTTGACAGACTGCTCTAGCAGTTTGACAGACTGTGATGTAGCAGTTTGACAGACTGCTCTAGCAGTTTGACAGACTGTGATGTAACAGTTTGACAGACTGTGATGTAGCAGTTTGACAGACTGCTCTAGCAGTTTGACAGACTGCTCTAGCAGTTTGACAGACTGCTCTAGCAGTTTGACAGACTGTGATGTAGCAGTTTGACAAACTGTGATGTAGCAGTTTGACAGACTGTGATGTAGCAGTTTGACAGACTGCTCTAGCAGTTTGACAGACTGATCTAGCAGTTTGACAGACTGTGATGTAGCAGTTTGACAAACTGTGATGTAGCAGTTTGACAGACTGTGATGTAGCAGTTTGACAAACTGTGATGTAGCAGTTTGACAGACTGATCTAGCAGTTTGACAGACTGCTCTAGCAGTTTGACAGACTGTGATGTAGCAGTTTGACAGACTGTGATGTAGCAGTTTGACAGACTGTGATGTAGCAGTTTGACAGACTGCTCTAGCAGTTTGACAGACTGATCTAGCAGTTTGACAGACTGATCTAGCAGTTTGACAGACTGATCTAGCAGTTTGACAGACTGCTCTAGCAGTTTGACAGACTGTGATGTAGCAGTTTGACAGACTGCTCTAGCAGTTTGACAGACTGTGATGTAGCAGTTTGACAGACTGTGATGTAGCAGTTTGACAGACTGCTCTAGCAGTTTGACAGACTGTGATGTAGCAGTTTGACAAACTGTGATGTAGCAGTTTGACAGACTGTGATGTAGCAGTTTGACAAACTGTGATGTAGCAGTTTGACAGACTGATCTAGCAGTTTGACAGACTGCTCTAGCAGTTTGACAGACTGCCCTAGCAGTTTGACAGACTGATCTAGCAGTTTGACAAACTGTGATGTAGCAGTTTGACAAACTGTGATGTAGCAGTTTGACAGACTGCTCTAGCAGTTTGACAGACTGATTTAGCAGTTTGACAGACTGATGTAGCAGTTTGACAGACTGATGTAGCAGTTTGACAGACTGCTCTAGCAGTTTGACAGACTGCTCTAGCAGTTTGACAGACTGATGTAGCAGTTTGACAGACTGCTCTAGCAGTTTGACAGACTGTGATGTAGCAGTTTGACAGACTGATTAGCAGTTTGACAGACTGATCTAGCAGTTTGACAGACTGATGTAGCAGTTTGACAGACTGATCTAGCAGTTTGACAGACTGTGATGTAGCAGTTTGACAGACTGTGATGTAGCAGTTTGACAGACTGATCTAGCAGTTTGACAGACTGCTCTAGCAGTTTGACAGACTGCTCTAGCAGTTTGACAAACTGTGATGTAGCAGTTTGACAGACTGATTTAGCAGTTTGACAAACTGTGATGTAGCAGTTTGACAGACTGATTTAGCAGTTTGACAGACTGATCTAGCAGTTTGACAAACTGTGATGTAGCAGTTTGACAGACTGATTTAGCAGTTTGACAGACTGATCTAGCAGTTTGACAGACTGTGATGTAGCAGTTTGACAGACTTCATTCTTCTAGTGTACGCCGCTTGAAAATATGGCTCAAGCATTTGACCCACGATTTTTGAGAAAATACGTATTAAGCTACCTAGTCAAGTTTTAAGCTGAACAGAAAGACAACTATACTATGCACTACTTCCATACAGCATAACACTCTCTACAACCGATTGGAAAAACAGCAGCAAAATCTTGTTTGTTTGCACCAAAAGACCTTAGTCTCCTTAGAAAATAAATACGCTGTTGAGCTTTACCACAGATGTAATCTATGTGTGCACTCCAGGATAGAGCCACATAGATGCCTAAGTATTTATAAGCAGAGACTTGCTCAATTTGTGTGTTTTGGACAATAACTGGGGGAGGATACTCACTCTCTGGAAGACATTTTCTTTTCTTTTGTCTTCTTTGCATTAATGATAAGTGAATTGCCTTCGCACCACTGTACTAATCTATCTGTACAATACTGACGGATACCAGGGTCATCTTTGGTACCCAACAAAGACAACAGTGTGGTGTTATCTGAAAACATGAGTATAAATGTAGAAAAGCAGAGAAAGGAGTGCGTCTTTGGTAGGCCGAGTCGTTTAACGTCAAGGTGCTCTTTGGTCAGCGGGTAGGACAGTTGAGACTAAAAAGAAGTAACCAAGGCACTCTTGTAGGTGAAAAAAGTTAAAAAGCCTTTATTGTCTGGCTAAGAAGAATTAAATAATGAGTATAAATGTGTTTGGACCCGCAGCTCTACAATCATCAATCAATATTTTGTTCTGCAGGCAATGGTGCACATTTATTGGGTATTTCACAATCAGATAAATACATCAGAAATGAGGACTGTAACTGTCCTCTTTATGAGCAAAGAAAGTTGTAAAGAAAGGTTGTACTTTTTGTGGAACACACACACACACACACACACACACACACACACACACACACACACACACACACACACACACACACACACACACACACACACACACACACAATCTGTGCCATCCCACCTGCTGGGGTAGTAGGAGCACATGCTGATGAGCATATTGAGGATGAGTGTAGCCAGGTCGGTCTCATTCATCACTGCCTGCCCCGTGGCCAGGAGGCACCACTTCAGCTGGGGGATGGCCTGCAGGGGGCGCCAGCCATCCATGCCCTGAGCCCAGCACCGCGTCTTGGCTGTCAGGACGCCCGTGTTCCAAAACTCCTGCATCTGGAAAAGAAATAAAAAGAATAAACGTAAAAAAAAAAAAACATTGAAGGAAGCTAGAGATGCTTGACTCGAAAAAAGAAAGAAATTAAAGACAAAAAGCCAGTGAGGTGGAAATTAGATTTTATACTCATTTAGAGGGAAATTTGTATTACAATTTGACAAGGTATTACATTATCAGGCAGTTATTACATTATCAATTGCTGCGGTTTTACTATATACACACACACACACACATTAACAAATCTTCACACTTATTTTAGAGTGAAAGGTTACCTTAGTGCTGGATATAAGAGCAGCGGCACATACCTCCTCAAAACTGAAGGGTCCTCTCCTTTCCTTGTCTGCGTTGCCAAAGTACCACTCCTTCTCACTCTCCCTCTTCATGTCTGGCGCTGCCTCCAACACGTTGCTCTGTGAGAATAAAGAACAGCACTGACACTCCACACAGACTAGACTATTTGAATAGTCTCAGTTTGAGATTTTAGAATTCAATCTCACGTAGTGTTTTACAGAATTAAAATCTATAGTGGCATGCTCTCTTGACTGAATCACATTCTTTTATTACAACACAATGCAAAAACGACAGTCACGCGTTTACCTGTAGTGGCACAGTAGCTCTGCTGGTGTGCAGATGGGCCAGGGTCAGCAGGTCCACCAAGATACGCACTCCGTTAGAGTCCATCACTTCCTTCACATTTTTCTGCAGATAACAAATGACTTGATTAGGCATTAGAACAGAGAGAAATAAGACAATAAGAGAATAAGGCAAATCTGTGCAATGACAAAAACATTAGCCTACCTTGTTGAGAATGAGTTTGTTGAGGAAGAGGATTATTCTGTCTCTTTCCAGTTTGTCTGTACACTGTGAACACAGACCTGTGTTAGCAAACAGGCATACAAAAACAAACCTATAATGGCATTGCCTTAGCCTTAGAAACAGTGTGTGTGCTCACCCGGTCCAGCATGCCCACAATGTATTTAGTGTCTGTGAAGGGGCCAATCTCCTCGCAGCACTTCCCATAGACTATTGCAAGGGCCTGCAGGCACAGGCACTTCATTGAAACTTTGGGTGTGAGCAGAAAGCGGTGATAGAGCTCATTGAAGAACTCATATCTCAGAGAGAGAGAGAGAGAGAGAGAGAGGGAGAAGCATAAGTACTCTTGTTGTGGGAACCTGCACTGAACAATGACAACGGTAACGCAATTGGTTGGGTTGTTATTCTAGTCTTACGATCTTTTGATGGCACTCGATTCTTCATTTTCGTCTTCCTCCAGCAGCAGACGCAGGTAATAATCCCCAATCTTGATCTCATCTGAAAGGCAATCGTACCTCACCTGCAAAGAAAACCATAAATATGCATAGATTTGAGCTGTCTGTATCAATTAAAGGCTTAATGCTGTATTTTTCTCTGAGTGTCATTAGTGTTATTAGGATATACTGCTCAGTCCTAACTCTCCCCTGTAGCCTTGGAAGCCTTCTGAGATCCATGACATATCTTGATGGTTAGGAATTAAATCATAGCTCCCGAGACCCAGATGGCACTCGCCTCAAACTCCTGGTGGTTCCACGAGATGACGTTGGCACTGCCAAGCTCCCGGTCCACCCCGAACGCGCGCATCTCCCCCTCCAGAGCGTCCCGCAGCTCCTCCCTCGTCTTCAGGTTCCAGATGAGGTTTGACCGTGCGTGATCCAGCTGGAACCTGGAGAAGATTGAAGGGCAGGACAGGAGGACTGCATGGTCAAACAGTGGTTGAAAGAGACTGTTCCATAACTAACGGGTTGTCGCAGGTTTTATTCCTGCAACAGTGTGTGCATCAACAGCTATAACAAAGAAACAACTCAGCGCCGCACAATGACTAGATAATGGATTTACACAGCTAGAGTAGAGTCAGGTGTCATCTCTCTAAGCAGGCCATGTGGTACCTGTAGTAGAAAAGCTCCCAGTTGGCTTCGATCTTGATTCTCTGCCTTCTCTTCCTCAGGATGACCGGCTTTTGGTTGGGGTTCTGAAATCAACCAAAAGACACAAAAACAACTTGAGGAATCGTTTGCCGTCGTGCTACGTGCTATTATTATCCTTAGCCTATAAGTGATTGTTCTTTTCAAGTCAATGGCATAATTAGTGCTGAGAACTGAAGCTGAGATGATGACGACATGACAAACATTTTACACACCGAGTAAAGCACCAGAAATGTAATTACCTGCACCAGTGTGTATTGTGATTGTTTAAATAATGTAACAACAAAGCCATGAAGTACTTATGCAGAATGTTAGAACAAAAGGGACAGGCAACATAACACCAAAAAACAAGAGTGTCATCATCACAACACATAAAATATTCTTATGAAACACAAATACCCAAATGGGATCTGAACATTGGGTGCGATCTGTAAACCTTGCTGGGCGACCCGGTTCATCATCGCCCGTGTACTTTAAGGAGCTACATGAAGAATTTTGTGTTTCTCAAAATTAAGACGACGCGATTCACATATCGCAAATAATATAAAATGCAGTTGTAGAGGCCAGTAGAGGCTGCCAATGTTCTCGTTGTTGTTGTTCAACTGGTTTACAGTAATTATACCGTCTCGAAATTAGTGTGGAAATAATTCATTGATGCAAAAATGCTACTGTAGTAAGTTGCACATTTAATCATCAGGTAGGCATGACCCAAAAAATTAGTAATGACAACCGCAAATAATGTCGGCCAGTTTAGACTGTGTGCCAGGCCAGCATCTTTACTTTCTTCAGTAGGACAAGAGCTTTTATAATCTGATTTACAACATATTTCAAGTCATGTTTTGTTGTTTCTCATGTCATTTGGTTGACCATCATCCTTACACGTCCTGTGAGGTCATCATCGCCCGGTCAAGTTAAAGAATGCACCCAATGTGTCAAATGAGTTCTAAGATGGCAAAGAGGGTTTGGTCAAGAGAGAGAACCATTGGATCCCATTGGTCAGTCCTACTTACCAGATTATTTCTGTCCTGCTGCATTGATTGACAGCAGAGAAAAGCACACGAGACAAAGGAAGGGTGGGGCAGAGACAACACACACACATTATTGTTCCTTGATCAAACAGAGATGGATCGCAACAAAAGGGTCACAGGTCACTCAAATACTGATACAACTGTTGTTCATCCAAAATTATCATTAAAACCTCCGGAATCATCAGCTGACTAGCCAATAGATTCAAGTATTTTTTCCCAACACTAACTTCTAACTAATGAATCGCTAACAAATATTCGTACAGCATGTGGTAGCAAAGGTAAAATGCTCGCTGTGATTCGGGGATATAGAGTGAAAATCATTCCAAAAATATATCGTTGATCAGCTTAAGCATTATGAGCCAAGTCGACCCATTCAAGTAGAGTAATAAAGAAAGGGAAGCCTGGTGAAACTCAGGTTGACATAAGATTTGAGGTTATACCCTGCTTTAAACTCAGGGTGACATAAGATTTGAGGTTATACCCTGCTTTAAACTCAGGGTGACATAAGATTTGAGGTTACACCCTGCTTTAAACTCAGGGTGACATAAGATTTGAGGTTACACCCTGCTTTAAACTCAAGGTGACATAAGATTTGAGGTTATACCCTGCTTTAAACTCAGGGTGACATCAGATTTGAGGTCATACCCTGCTTTAAACTCAGGGTGACATAAGATTTGAGGTTATACCCTGCTTTAAACTCAGGGTGACATAAGATTTGAGGTTATACCCTGCTTTAAACTCAGGGTGACATAAGATTTGAGGTTATACCCTGCTTTAAACTCAAGGTGACATAAGATTTGAGGTTATACCCTGCTTTAAACTCAGGGTGACATAAGATTTGAGGTTATACCCTGCTTTAAACTCAGGGTGACATAAGATTTGAGGTTATACCCTGTTTTAAACACAGGGTGACATAAGATTTGAGGTTATACCCTGTTTTAAACTCAGGGTGACATAAGATTTGAGGTTATACCCTGCTTTAAACTCAGGGTGACATAAGATTTGAGGTTATACCCTGCAGCTTTATTTGGAAGTAGATTTGATTTCAGTTTTGAAGGAAAGCCAGAGAGCAGGCAGTTGTGCCCAAAGAAACTGTGTTTTGTTAATGAGTGACCTGGTCAACTGACTGACAAGTGACAACAACCCACGCACACTTTCTACAAGAATGTCCCCAACAGTTTCAATCCTCACTGTGCTCCATCAGCTATACTGTATGCTATCAATGTTAGCATCCCAGCAAAGTTACCCTCTAAGAGAAAGAAGTGACCCTTAGAGTCCAATGTTCAACACCCCACCACAGCTGTCTCTGGTGGTGCACAAAAATACACCAGTGAGAGAAAACATATTTCAGGAAGACAAACGTAATGGTATGTGTGAAACATACATGGAAAAAGTGCACAAACAATTCATTGAGCAAGGAGCATGAATCTTCAAAAGGGATCAAAATGTATCTTGACTAAAGTTTCCCCAAAGTCAGGTAGCATCAGCGCTGTCACAAGCTGCCATCATTCTCCATGTTAAAGTCAGGTAGCATCAGGGCTGTCACAAGCTGCCATCATTCTCCATGTTAAAGTCAGGTAGCATCAGGGCTGTCACAAGCTGCCATCATTCTCCATGTTAAAGTCAGGTAGCATCAGCGCTGTCACAAGCTGCCATCATTCTCCATGTTAAAGTCAGGTAGCATCAGGGCTGTCACAAGCTGTCATCATTCTCCATGTTAAAGTCAGGTAGCATCAGGGCTGTCACAAGCTGCCATCATTCTCCATGTTAAAGTCAGGTAGCATCAGCGCTGTCACAAGCTGCCATCATTCTCCATGTTAAAGTCAGGTAGCATCAGGGCTGTCACAAGCTGCCATCATTCTCCATGTTAAAGTCAGGTAGCATCAGCGCTGTCACAAGCTGCCATCATTCTCCATGTTAAAGTCAGGTAGCATCAGCGCTGTCACAAGCTGCCATCATTCTCCATGTTAAAGTCAGGTAGCATCAGGGCTGTCACAAGCTGCCATCATTCTCCATGTTAAAGTCAGGTAGCATCAGGGCTGTCACAAGCTGCCATCATTCTCCATGTTAAAGTCAGGTAGCATCAGCGCTGTCACAAGCTGCCATCATTCTCCATGTTAAAGTCAGGTAGCATCAGCGCTGTCACAAGCTGCCATCATTCTCCATGTTAAAGTCAGGTAGCATCAGGGCTGTCACAAGCTGCCATCATTCTCCATGTTAAAGTCAGGTAGCATCAGTGCTGTCACAAGCTGCCATCATTCTCCATGTTAAAGTCAGGTAGCATCAGCGCTGTCACAAGCTGCCATCATTCTCCATGTTAAAGTCAGGTAGCATCAGCGCTGTCACAAGCTGCCATCATTCTCCATGTTAAAGTCAGGTAGCATCAGCGCTGTCACAAGCTGCCATCATTCTCCATGTTAAAGTCAGGTAGCATCAGGGCTGTCACAAGCTGCCATCATTCTCCATGTTAAAGTCAGGTAGCATCAGCGCTGTCACAAGCTGCCATCATTCTCCATGTTAAAGTCAGGTAGCATCAGCGCTGTCACAAGCTGCCATCATTCTCCATGTTAAAGTCAGGTAGCATCAGCGCTGTCACAAGCTGCCATCATTCTCCATGTTAAAGTCAGGTAGCATCAGCGCTGTCACAAGCTGCCATCATTCTCCATGTTAAAGTCAGGTAGCATCAGGGCTGTCACAAGCTGCCATCATTCTCCATGTTAAAGTCAGGTGGCATCAGCGCTGTCACAAGCTGCCATCATTCTCCATGTTAAAGTCAGGTAGCATCAGGGCTGTCACAAGCTGCCATCATTCTCCATGTTAAAGTCAGGTAGCATCAGGGCTGTCACAAGCTGCCATCATTCTCCATGTTAAAGTCAGGTAGCATCAGCGCTGTCACAAGCTGCCATCATTCTCCATGTTAAAGTCAGGTAGCATCAGCGCTGTCACAAGCTGCCATCATTCTCCATGTTAAAGTCAGGTAGCATCAGGGCTGTCACAAGCTGCCATCATTCTCCATGTTAAAGTCAGGTAGCATCAGCGCTGTCACAAGCTGCCATCACTCTCCATGTTAAAGTCAGGTACCATCAGCGCTGTCACAAGCTGCCATCATTCTCCATGTTAAAGTCAGGTGGCATCAGCGCTGTCACAAGCTGCCATCATTCTCCATGTTAAAGTCAGGTAGCATCAGTGCTGTCACAAGCTGCCATCATTCTCCATGTTAAAGTCAGGTAGCATCAGTGCTGTCACAAGCTGCCATCATTCTCCATGTTAAAGTCAGGTAGCATCAGCGCTGTCACAAGCTGCCATCATTCTCCATGTTAAAGTCAGGTAGCATCAGGGCTGTCACAAGCTGCCATCATTCTCCATGTTAAAGTCAGGTAGCATCAGCGCTGTCACAAGCTGCCATCATTCTCCATGTTAAAGTCAGGTAGCATCAGCGCTGTCACAAGCTGCCATCATTCTCCATGTTAAAGTCAGGTAGCATCAGCGCTGTCACAAGCTGCCATCATTCTCCATGTTAAAGTCAGGTAGCATCAGCGCTGTCACAAGCTGCCATCATTCTCCATGTTAAAGTCAGGTAGCATCAGCGCTGTCACAAGCTACCATCATTCTCCATGTTAAAGTCAGGTAGCATCAGCGCTGTCACAAGCTGCCATCATTCTCCATGTTAAAGTCAGGTAGCATCAGCGCTGTCACAAGCTGTCATCATTCTCCATGTTAAAGTCAGGTAGCATCAGCGCTGTCACAAGCTGCCATCATTCTCCATGTTAAAGTCAGGTAGCATCAGCGCTGTCACAAGCTGCCATCATTCTCCATGTTAAAGTCAGGTAGCATCAGCGCTGTCACAAGCTGCCATCATTCTCCATGTTAAAGTCAGGTAGCATCAGCGCTGTCACAAGCTGCCATCGTTCTCCATGTTAAAGTCAGGTAGCATCAGCGCTGTCACAAGCTGCCATCATTCTCCATGTTAAAGTCAGGTAGCATCAGCGCTGTCACAAGCTGCCATCGTTCTCCATGTTAAAGTCAGGTAGCATCAGCGCTGTCACAAGCTGCCATCGTTCTCCATGTTAAAGTCAGGTAGCATCAGCGCTGTCACAAGCTGCCATCATTCTCCATGTTAAAGTCAGGTAGCATCAGCGCTGTCACAAGCTGCCATCATTCTCCATGTTAAAGTCAGGTAGCATCAGCGCTGTGACAAGCTGCCATCATTCTCCATGTTAAAGTCAGGTAGCATCAGCGCTGTCACAAGCTGCCATCATTCTCCATGTTAAAGTCAGGTAGCATCAGCGCTGTCACAAGCTGCCATCATTCTCCATGTTAAAGTCAGGTAGCATCAGCGCTGTCACAAGCTGCCATCATTCTCCATGTTAAAGTCAGGTAGCATCAGCGCTGTCACAAGCTGCCATCATTCTCCATGTTAAAGTCAGGTAGCATCAGCGCTGTCACAAGCTGCCATCATTCTCCATGTTAAAGTCAGGTAGCATCAGCGCTGTCACAAGCTGCCATCATTCTCCATGTTAAAGTCAGGTAGCATCAGCGCTGTCACAAGCTGCCATCGTTCTCCATGTTAAAGTCAGGTAGCATCAGCGCTGTCACAAGCTGCCATCGTTCTCCATGTTAAAGTCAGGTAGCATCAGCGCTGTCACAAGCTGCCATCGTTCTCCATGTTAAAGTCAGGTAGCATCAGCGCTGTCACAAGCTGCCATCGTTCTCCATGTTAAAGTCAGGTAGCATCAGCACTGTCACAAGCTGCCATCGTTCTCCATGTTAAAGTCAGGTAGCATCAGCGCTGTCACAAGCTGCCATCATTCTCCATGTTAAAGTCAGGTAGCATCAGCGCTGTCACAAGCTGCCATCATTCTCCATGTTAAAGTCAGGTAGCATCAGCGCTGTGACAAGCTGCCATCATTCTCCATGTTAAAGTCAGGTAGCATCAGCGCTGTCACAAGCTGCCATCATTCTCCATGTTAAAGTCAGGTAGCATCAGCGCTGTCACAAGCTGCCATCATTCTCCATGTTAAAGTCAGGTAGCATCAGCGCTGTCACAAGCTGCCATCATTCTCCATGTTAAAGTCAGGTAGCATCAGCGCTGTCACAAGCTGCCATCATTCTCCATGTTAAAGTCAGGTAGCATCAGCGCTGTCACAAGCTGCCATCATTCTCCATGTTAAAGTCAGGTAGCATCAGCGCTGTCACAAGCTGCCATCATTCTCCATGTTAAAGTCAGGTAGCATCAGTGCTGTCACAAGCTGCCATCATTCTCCATGTTAAAGTCAGGTAGCATCAGGGCTGTCACAAGCTGCCATCATTCTCCATGTTAAAGTCAGGTGGCATCAGCGCTGTCACAAGCTGCCATCATTCTCCATGTTAAAGTCAGGTAGCATCAGCGCTGTCACAAGCTGCCATCATTCTCCATGTTAAAGTCAGGTAGCATCAGGGCTGTCACAAGCTGCCATCATTCTCCATGTTAAAGTCAGGTAGCATCAGCGCTGTCACAAGCTGCCATCATTCTCCATGTTAAAGTCAGGTAGCATCAGTGCTGTCACAAGCTGCCATCATTCTCCATGTTAAAGTCAGGTAGCATCAGTGCTGTCACAAGCTGCCATCATTCTCCATGTTAAAGTCAGGTAGCATCAGGGCTGTCACAAGCTGCCATCATTCTCCATGTTAAAGTCAGGTGGCATCAGCGCTGTCACAAGCTGCCATCATTCTCCATGTTAAAGTCAGGTAGCATCAGCGCTGTCACAAGCTGCCATCATTCTCCATGTTAAAGTCAGGTAGCATCAGCGCTGTCACAAGCTGCCATCATTCTCCATGTTAAAGTCAGGTGGCATCAGCGCTGTCACAAGCTGCCATCATTCTCCATGTTAAAGTCAGGTAGCATCAGGGCTGTCACAAGCTGCCATCATTCTCCATGTTTAAAGTCAGGTAGCATCAGCGCTGTCACAAGCTGCCATCATTCTCAATGTTAAAGTCAGGTAGCATCAGCGCTGTCACAAGCTGCCATCATTCTCCATGTTAAAGTCAGGTAGCATCAGGGCTGTCACAAGCTGTCATCATTCTCCATGTTAAAGTCAGGTAGCATCAGCGCTGTCACAAGCTGTCATCATTCTCCATGTTAAAGTCAGGTAGCATCAGCGCTGTCACAAGCTGCCATCATTCTCAATGTTAAAGTCAGGTAGCATCAGCGCTGTCACAAGCTGCCATCATTCTCCATGTTAAAGTCAGGTAGCATCAGCGCTGTCACAAGCTGCCATCATTCTCCATGTTAAAGTCAGGTAGCATCAGCGCTGTCACAAGCTGTCATCATTCTCCATGTTAAAGTCAGGTAGCATCAGCGCTGTCACAAGCTGCCATCATTCTCCATGTTAAAGTCAGGTAGCATCAGGGCTGTCACAAGCTGCCATCATTCTCCATGTTAAAGTCAGGTGGCATCAGCGCTGTCACAAGCTGCCATCATTCTCCATGTTAAAGTCAGGTAGCATCAGCGCTGTCACAAGCTGCCATCATTCTCCATGTTAAAGTCAGGTAGCATCAGGGCTGTCACAAGCTGCCATCATTCTCCATGTTAAAGTCAGGTAGCATCAGCGCTGTCACAAGCTGCCATCATTCTCCATGTTAAAGTCAGGTAGCATCAGTGCTGTCACAAGCTGCCATCATTCTCCATGTTAAAGTCAGGTAGCATCAGGGCTGTCACAAGCTGCCATCATTCTCCATGTTAAAGTCAGGTGGCATCAGCGCTGTCACAAGCTGCCATCATTCTCCATGTTAAAGTCAGGTAGCATCAGCGCTGTCACAAGCTGCCATCATTCTCCATGTTAAAGTCAGGTAGCATCAGGGCTGTCACAAGCTGCCATCATTCTCCATGTTTAAAGTCAGGTAGCATCAGCGCTGTCACAAGCTGCCATCATTCTCAATGTTAAAGTCAGGTAGCATCAGCGCTGTCACAAGCTGCCATCATTCTCCATGTTAAAGTCAGGTAGCATCAGGGCTGTCACAAGCTGTCATCATTCTCCATGTTAAAGTCAGGTAGCATCAGCGCTGTCACAAGCTGTCATCATTCTCCATGTTAAAGTCAGGTAGCATCAGCGCTGTCACAAGCTGCCATCATTCTCAATGTTAAAGTCAGGTAGCATCAGCGCTGTCACAAGCTGCCATCATTCTCCATGTTAAAGTCAGGTAGCATCAGCGCTGTCACAAGCTGCCATCATTCTCCATGTTAAAGTCAGGTAGCATCAGCGCTGTCACAAGCTGCCATCATTCTCCATGTTAAAGTCAGGTAGCATCAGCGCTGTCACAAGCTGCCATCATTCTCCATGTTAAAGTCAGGTAGCATCAGGGCTGTCACAAGCTGCCATCATTCTCCATGTTAAAGTCAGGTGGCATCAGCGCTGTCACAAGCTGCCATCATTCTCCATGTTAAAGTCAGGTAGCATCAGCGCTGTCACAAGCTGCCATCATTCTCCATGTTAAAGTCAGGTAGCATCAGGGCTGTCACAAGCTGCCATCATTCTCCATGTTAAAGTCAGGTAGCATCAGCGCTGTCACAAGCTGCCATCATTCTCCATGTTAAAGTCAGGTAGCATCAGTGCTGTCACAAGCTGCCATCATTCTCCATGTTAAAGTCAGGTAGCATCAGGGCTGTCACAAGCTGCCATCATTCTCCATGTTAAAGTCAGGTAGCATCAGCGCTGTCACAAGCTGCCATCATTCTCCATGTTAAAGTCAGGTGGCATCAGCGCTGTCACAAGCTGCCATCATTCTCCATGTTAAAGTCAGGTAGCATCAGCGCTGTCACAAGCTGCCATCATTCTCCATGTTAAAGTCAGGTAGCATCAGGGCTGTCACAAGCTGCCATCATTCTCCATGTTTAAAGTCAGGTAGCATCAGCGCTGTCACAAGCTGCCATCATTCTCAATGTTAAAGTCAGGTAGCATCAGCGCTGTCACAAGCTGTCATCATTCTCCATGTTAAAGTCAGGTAGCATCAGCGCTGTCACAAGCTGCCATCATTCTCCATGTTAAAGTCAGGTAGCATCAGGGCTGTCACAAGCTGTCATCATTCTCCATGTTAAAGTCAGGTAGCATCAGCGCTGTCACAAGCTGTCATCATTCTCCATGTTAAATAACAGCAACATTTCAAAGCCATGTGCTAGTAAGTGTGCTTCTGTATTCTGCAATACTGCTCAGCACCAGCAGGAGGCGCAAGAGTGAGAAAGGCCTGAGCAGAGTCAGCAGCAGTAGCAGGAGCTGGCTGGGGGATAATAACAAGTAAATCACCCCTGATCTCTAAGCCCCTTTGTGGAGGAAACGGAAGGAGACAATCCTCACCTCCTTCTGGGCAATGCCCATCTTATCTCTCCAGTGCATCAGCACTATATCCGCCTTGTCCTTGGCAAACTTCTCCACCTCTTTGGCTGCTTTGCCTGCCACCCGCTGCCACTCGGGCACCTTGTTACGGCCCAGCTGGTCCTATAAAGTAGCAAACAAAGATTACAGTGACAGCAAGTATCTAAAAATGCGAAAATATTTTCTAATAGAAAATTTGCTTTTTGATCATTTGATCACAGCTGTGATGCGTTTGTCCCGGTACCGTGGCGATCTTCAGGTTGTCACGGACGTGCATTCTGTCCACATCCTTCTCTGGGACAGGGTCAGGACTGTCTAGGTAGGCCAGCAGGCCCGTCGGCTAGGAGCGCAGGAGACAGGGACAAGACAAGCAAAGTGCAACAGGTAAGGAGAGAGGACTCAAACAGGCTGTCTCAGCTGCCAGTAGAGTTCATTAGATTACATCCTGAAGTACTTTGCCTCTACCGCCATAACACTAACAGCTTCTGCTGTGAATATTAGACGGTGATCAAATATTTGTGTGGAAGTCTGAACTGGGTTGATTTGGAGCCCTTAGCCCTACCAGTATCCTTTTGAGCAGGTTCATGGCAATGGGGTTCTCCGCTGTCCACAGTCCCACCAGGTGCCGACTCAGCTGCCTGTCAGAGGAACATAAACACATCAACAGTTGAGCCACTTTGCCTTGTTATCTTACTGATCTAGACTTGAAGCTTTTTGTAGGTTGCATGCATTGAAGGTTGCCAAAAAGTAAAAGTAAATCAGTCTTAAAATCATCAGACATCCAGCAGCAGCAGTACATCCAATGGACTGTGCTGTGTGTCTGTGGGGGGCTCTGACCTGTTGGTAAGCATCCTCTGGTCAGCGCTGATGGTGAACATGGAGGTGTGCAGATGCCTTGGCAGAGCCCCTTCACTCAGAGCCAGCTCCTGCATCTTAGTGGCTATTTCCTTATCTCCCTCCTAATAAACAAAGCCAAGGTGTGTGCTCGTTATCACTGTGGTCCAACAGCACCCAAGATCATCAAGTCACCATTAAAATCCTCACACCTAATCCACGGCAAGTCTTACCTCAATGATGGCCTTCATCACCAGACCTGCTCCTTTCACTATCGCCATAGACGGATGCTGGAGGTAACAAAACAACATAATTCAACACACAAACATCTAACAAATAAATCAGTCATCTTACTATCACGAGGGCTGATAAGATCATTTATTCAAGTAGTATTTTTATTGTCTATTTGTCATGAAAATATATTAATTTAAAATAGACACTTTACACCACACCTATTGTATATAGTAGTTACTTTAAAGACATTCCTTCATATATACATATTTAAAATAGACACTGTACACCAGGGTTTTATATAGTAGCTACTGTAAATGTTTGCTAATGTCTAAATGTACTCTTCTTGCCTTGGGCATACCTTTCTTTCTTTCTTTTTTATGCATGCGAGTATTTTGAGAGCAAAGCAAACCGGAGTACAATTCCTTGTATGTGTATACAGTGCGTGCCCAATAAACCTGATTTGGATACTGATCCTGAAGCCTACTTCCTCTACCACTTTTTATTTGTATTTTGAAAATGGCTGATGCATGCAGCAGCTGTGTGGACGATGAGTCCTCAAACACATTTTCAAAACATAGCAAAGTATGAGAAGCCTGTCAAGGAAAAGCCTGATAACGTGGCAACATGCCTCCTGTGATTGACTTGGTTCACAATAACAGCACAACCAGCATGCCTGAGCATCTGAGAAGAAAAGATCCCAGTGCAGACGATGGCAGAGCATCTTCACACCAAGTGTAAATCTGTTATGTTAGCACAACGGTGCTAGAAGCTCCACATCACTTTAGATGCAAAAGAAACTTTTCTGACAAGTTAAGAAAACCAAAATTCAATGCATCGCTCTTAACAACTCATAGCACCATGCTAGTCCATGCTAAAGTGCGGTAGAAGCACAATGCAAATGCACTGTTCAGGGTTCTTCTTGAGCATATTAATGGTTTAATCTCTCATTACAGATGAAAATCTTAAATCTAATCATTGTCAGATTCATCAATTATCAAACAAATAGTTTGTTGCATCTCTAATCATGACAGTAGCATTCCTCAACTCCTAACTGTCCATCCAAGTCTAATTACAAAGCATCTAGCCAACTTCTACTCTTCAGCCTTCTGCTCCTTCACCGCCCCACCTGGAAGAGTTTGAACAGCGTGCGTCCATTGGAGGCGACCATCTCCAGCAGCATGTCAAACTGCTGGCCCTCAGTGGTCTCACTGTAGGGCGCGCAGAGGGCAAACGTCAGGAAGTCCAGTAATGAGCTGATGACCAGAGCTCCTGTTCCATGGTCCTGGAGAAACAGGGGAATTCAAAAAAGACAAATGAGAAATGGGGGAACTGGAAAAAGAGAAGCGTTTGGTGAAACTATGCAGAAACTTTTTGACCCTACAGGTTATAAATGTTTAAACTGTAACCTGAACTCTGATTGCAACTATCACAAGCAAGAGAATGCAGCCTGCGGTTTGACAGTGAAGAGGTGCGTACCACATTACTGATGAATTTTTCAAGGAGGTTTTCCAGGAACTTTTTAGAAGAGAGCAACGAGGCCTTGTTCAGCTGCTCCTGCCTCAGGTCATAGTCATCATGCATTGGCTGGCGGAAAAGACAAAAAGAAAAGGTCTCAGGCAAATAACAACAAAGTTATCTATCAACGGAACTCAAAGTCATTCTACAAACATATTTGAAATTGAAGAACCGTTTTTAGTGTCACTGAAATAGTACTTCAAATTAACTTTGTTGCAAATAAAGGAGCAACACACCTGCCCCATGATGAACAATTGACATTTAGCAACAGAATGAATGCATATGTCAGATTTAAAGGGGGACTGACCCCCCCAGATTTCTTGGGGGGGTCAGTCCCGTCAGTCCCGGTTGATTTGAAAACTCTGCTGGCAAGATGGCCGCCTATACTCCCTTCTTTAGCTGGCAGAATTCCTCCCCCATAAAGTAACATATCTTGGCCAATAAGTATGTAACATACAAAATAAAACAACCCATAATGTCTTCATTTGATGTAGAATGCAGAGGACATGTAACTGTTTAGTCAAACTTGCATTCCAGGAATATTGCTCTAAAGATAACGTAAATGGCTCGAGACTGTTTCGTCCTGAAACCCACTCGCTTTGCGCCAGAACACAATCGATTTGGGGGTGGAACACGCCAGGATTGGCCAACGCCAATGCCAGTGCCCAGAACTGTCAAATCAAATCATCGACAGAGACGCTATGGCCCGCCTCCCAGTATTCTCAGTGTATCCGAGATAGATATCATAGAAAACGTTATGAATATAGCCCCGTTATAAACAACAAACTAACGCTGGTGATCGGTATGGAAACAGTGTTACTCGAAATGGTTAAAAGTTCTATCAATTTGGTCATTCAATGGCCGCTTTACTGCCATGTAACATAACTAACTAGCGGCTAATATTAGCCACAGTAGGCGATTACCCATAGATGCATTGCTCTTAAAGGGCTCGCGCCGCGTGAACTACAGTAATAATCACATGGGGATTTTTTTTTTTTTTTTCACATGAGTGGGGCACGCGCAAATACCACCGTGACGTCACAATGTACCAAATCTCCCATTCATTTGAGGGCACAACAAAAGCTGGTTTGAACCCATAGAGGGAACTTATGCAGCTGAAAATGATACAAATGGTACAATGGTAACAGTTTGGTCTCAAACGTGGAACTTTTGACCAGAATTCTTCACACACCACCCCCAAAGTCATATTGGTTAAAAGCTGAAAAAAAGTGTTTTGGGGGTAAGTTACACTTTAATTGACACTTACACACATAAGGGCGCAGAGCATGTCTATAGCAGCATGTGTCACACTGTTGTTGTTCCTTTTTAAAGCTTTTACCGTCTTTACTCCCAACTTCTCTCTGAACCTGGAACACACAAGCACACACTCACTAACTTACCAACGCTACTAAATGGAATGTAAAGTACACAAATATCATTTTAAGAGGTCCGGGGTTGGTTACCCAAAAACATTCATAGCGTGAAAAGTTGTTTGCTATTCCTCTTGGCTAAGCTACTTTCATATCTTTTGTTGAACTACTGAGTGTCACATTATACATCAATTTGTTCCTTAACCCATTGATACCTGATGCAGTTTGCGTGTATATCCCTCATTTGTGTGTGTATCCCTTTAAGACCGCGAACCGCGTTAACGCGGTTCGCGGTCTTAAAGGGATACACACACAAATGCTGCATCAGGTATCAATGGGTTAAAACAAAATAAACCATCGAGCATCATCTCCGTCTTGTGGCCGTGGGAGGGAAACACCAAACTGCTTTGGCAACGAACATTTCGGGAAAACCCAATTCTGGTTCATTCATAACTCGACGGGAAGAAAGAATATAAATACAGTTCCTCCCATACATCTCAGTGACCCAGAACAATCGTCTCCTGGATATACAAGATATACAGAAATGTAAAGAATAGAAGGGGGCGGGGCATGAGTGGCTGAGAGGGAGAGAGAAAGGGAGACGCAGGAAACAGACGGTGAGTCGTGAGAGTGGAAGGGCAAAAGATGGCAGACAGCTCTAGTGAAGTGAGGGGACATAGCCTTCCTTCTGATGTGTCTGTCTGAACGCCTGAGATGAAAGCAGCACACAGATGAAAGGGAGGAGGGCGGCTTGATGGACAGACGACAGGTAAGTCAGACTCATGGAGAAGGGTAAGAAACAGAGAGGGCAGACTGAGATGTACGGATTCATATTTACGTTCCAGCTGTGAGTCCAGACCCTTGACCAGACCTTGGAATGACAGAGCATGCCTGTTAGCTGTTACCCGCAGCTCACCAAAAGCATACTTTAAAAAGGCATACAACCAGGAAGTGAAGGGGGGTGGTTGGGCATATCTACTGCACCCTTACTTGGGCAGCTGGGTGAAGGCCTGGAAGCCGGCCTTGGAGGCCACCAGCCGTCGGATGGCCTGGAAGTGGCTCTCCAGCTCCACGTTGGGACCTGGCAGCTCGGCCTCCTGGGACAGAAGGGCCAGGATGGCGTTGTTGATCAGCTTCTCTTTGTTCTCTGAAAAAAGACCCTGAGGAGAAGAAGAAGAGAGAGGGAGAGAGAAAGAGAGAGACGTGAGGAGGAAAGGAGTGTGCCATCTGCTGGACGGACAAACACAGTGTTTGAACACACACTCACGTCTTGTGTTACTGCATGTAGTACTCCGCTGTAGGATATGTTGGCGTTGAATCGGAACACTGCGTCAGCAAAGATCCCATCTGCGCAAAGGAGGAGGGGACAAATTGGTAGACAAGAGAGGAGTTTAACCTCAACATTTACTTTCAAAATATTGCCAATGTCAATGTCCAATGTCAAATGTCAAAACCATCAAAAGCGATGAAAATCTAAACCTAAAACCACTTGGAACATATGATATTAAAACAAATACAAATTCATGAATCCTATTAGGAGATCCAGGGCTTTGACTCACTAGGCGGAGCTGCCAGGAATTTGAGATGCAGACTCTCCACTTCCTCGTCCACGGGCATGCTCAGTAAGCCCCATCTTTGCCCCCGTTGCGTGGGGGCCATTTTGACGCACACGTCCCTGTTGCCCGATGCTCTAACTCCATCCAGTAGGCTGGCTAACAGCGAGTCCCTACACACACACGCACGCACGCACGCACGCACGCACGCACGCACACACACACACACACACACACACACACACACACACACACACACACACACACACACACACACGCACGCACGCACACACAAACACACAGTTTAATGCATCACAGATGATCAGTGTTGTTATGGAGCTTGAACACTGAGCACAAAAAAACATGGAAGACAAGTGGTAAGGCTACGCCATGCATGCATGCACATACACAAATCACTCATCCTGTGAATAAGGTCATTACTAGAAAGAGATGAGACGGGGCAAAAATACTACACAACATTTAACCAACTCACATGTCCTGTACTATGGATGTCCTGTACTATGTACATAATGAAACATGTATGATCATGATGTCCTGTACTATGTACATAAAGAAACATGTATGATCATGATGTCCTGTACTATGTACTAGGGGTGTCACGATACACTCAGTTCACGATACGATACGTATCACGATACTGGGTTCACGATAACGATACGATACGATTTTAACAATATTTTTTTAAACTTGAATAATGACAATATATGACTGGAAAAGTAGTATTTTATTTGAAATGCACAAATACAAAACATGCTGTTGTGGGAAATTGTTATTACAATAACAACTAGAAAAAACATGAGATTGGAGATAAGGCTTATCTTGAAATAGAATGAGTTACACCGTCACTTAGATTTACTTTGAACTAAAAGGTTTCTCAGCAGTATAAATTCTCATTATGCATCTTCAGTTTTTCTTCAAACTCAAACAACAAGACTTTTCTTAGTCTATTTTTTATGCATCTTCAGTTTTTCCTGTCAAGTAAACAGTTTTGCCAGAAACTCAATTCAATGGTTTCTCTCCTGTATAACTTCTCATGTGTCTCTTCAGAGACTTGTTCAACTGAACTACTTTCCACACATTGAACTTCAACAAACAAAGACGTTTCTTTGTCTATTTAAAAAAAAAAAAAAAAAAAAAAAAAATCACGATATGAGATTTCATCTCAACGATACATATCGTGACGTTTTACTATCGCGGAATTTCGTGGGACGATATATTGTGACACCCCTACTATGTACATAATGAAACATGTATGATCATGATGTCCTGTACTATGTACATAAAGAAACATGTATGATCATGATGTCCTGTACTATGTACATAAAGAAACATGTATGATCATGATGTCCTGTACTATGTACATAAAGAAACATGTATGATCATGATGTCCTGTACTATGTACATAAAGAAACATGTATGATCATGATGTCCTGTACTATGTACATAAAGAAACATGTATGATCATGATGTCCTGTACTATGTACATAAAGAAACATGTATGATCATGATGTCCTGTACTATGTACTAGGGGTGTCACGATACACTCAGTTCACGATACGATACGTATCACGATACTGGGTTCACGATAACGATACGATACGATTTTAACAATATTTTTTTAAACTTGAATAATGACAATATATGACTGGAAAAGTAGTATTTTATTTGAAATGCACAAATACAAAACATGCTGTTGTGGGAAATTGTTATTACAATAACAACTAGAAAAAACATGAGATTGGAGATAAGGCTTATCTTGAAATAGAATGAGTTACACCGTCACTTAGATTTACTTTGAACTAAAAGGTTTCTCAGCAGTATAAATTCTCATTATGCATCTTCAGTTTTTCTTCAAACTCAAACAACAAGACTTTTCTTAGTCTATTTTTTATGCATCTTCAGTTTTTCCTGTCAAGTAAACAGTTTTGCCAGAAACTCAATTCAATGGTTTCTCTCCTGTATAACTTCTCATGTGTCTCTTCAGAGACTTGTTCAACTGAACTACTTTCCACACATTGAACTTCAACAAACAAAGACGTTTCTTTGTCTATTTAAAAAAAAAAAAAAAAAAAAAAAAATTCACGATATGAGATTTCATCTCAACGATACATATCGTGACGTTTTACTATCGCGAAATTTCGTGGGACGATATATTGTGACACCCCTACTATGTACATAATGAAACATGTATGATCATGATGTCCTGTACTATGTACATAAAGAAACATGTATGATCATGATGTCCTGTACTATGTACATAAAGAAACATGTATGATCATGATGTCCTGTACTATGTACATAAAGAAACATGTATGATCATGATGTCCTGTACTATGTACATAAAGAAACATGTATGATCATGATGTCCTGTACTATGTACATAAAGAAACATGTATGATCATGATGTCCTGTACTATGTACATAAAGAAACATGTATGATCATGATGTCCTGTACTATGTACGGTACATAAAGAAACATGTATGATCATGATGTCCTGTACTATGTACATAATGAAACATGTATGATCATGATGTCCTGTACTATGTACATAAAGAAACATGTATGATCATGATGTCCTGTACTATGTACGGTACATAAAGAAACATGTATGATCATGATGTCCTGTACTATGTACATAAAGAAACATGTATGATCATGATGTCCTGTACTATGTACATAATGAAACATGTATGATCATGATGTCCTGTACTATGTACATAATGAAACATGTATGATCATGTCTGTCTGTACCTTTCTGTGGAGGAGAACTTTCGGATCTGGCCTCTGATGAATTCTACTGTAAACAGCTGCGGGTTGTCTACATCACAGATGAGAGCAAACACCTGGAGGGAGAGAGGGTGGAGGACAAGAACAGGCGAGAGAAAGGAAGATAAAGAGAAGACGGAGAGAGAAGGGGGGAACGGTTTACTTCTATCACACAGACTCAACTGCTTTCACCCAAGTGCTTAACTTGCAGTGTTGCAATTCATACATATTGAAATGAACACAGTGGTTTTCACATGACTTACTCACTGTACAGCACCCACTGCACCACTGAAACCACAAGGTATATCAAATGCTCATTCCCACAGCGGTTATAGCACAAAGACTTTGAATTATTTCCACGGTAACCCTTGCTCAGGTCACTACATCGCTGACTGCACTTTGAAGAAACCCCTGACTATATGCTACCGGTCAAGCATGAGAACTGATATTGATAACTTGTGATTTATGTCAGGCATTTGAAGCTTTTTGGAAACGTGTACCTCAGCTCAACTACAAGCTCCCCTCCAGTCCATAACTGCAAGCAAGCTGTTGTTACTGAGCAGCCAGTCATACATGTGGCCACAGAGAGAGACCAAAGTCGCCTTGACTACAAAGGTTTCAGTTGACAAATCATGTGATCTGGTGTCACTAGCCAATGAAAGCCCACCTCTCCGAAGGGTTTGATGGTGACTATGTTATAGGAAGCTGGGTCTCTCTCCACTAGACATGTCTCAGTCAGGCACAGGATCCGCTTAACAGGCTCCTACAAGGGACACACACACACACACACACACACACACACACACACACACACACACACACACACACATTGGGCATAATAACAATAAAAAAGAGACATAACATACGGTACTGAGGGAAAAGCTTAGTGCTCTAACCGGGTGACGCGGGGAAATCTTCTGCACCACGAACTCAGCTAGCGAAGTGATGCTCTCGTCTGAGCTGTACTTCCCGAGCCTGTCCGTCGCAAAACCCTCGAAGGTCAGGACCTCCTTCCTCAATCGCAGCATGATACCAATGAAGTTCCCAGCATGCTCTATGGCGCTGCGGATGATGTCATCCCGTTGCTCTGAGGCAAACAGATGCTGAGAAAGAGAGAGAGAGGGGTTCATGAACAGCTTTGTGATTAAGACACTTTAATGTGAAGAGAGACAGATTGCCATGTCATGAATGCGTACCAGCCTGCTGAAGCCGCCATGAAGGATGCAGAAGCCCCCCTGGTAGTCGGAGACCTCGGCAAAGCCCTCTATGTTGCGATAGTCGTAGGAACATACCACCCGGTTGGTGTGGGGGTCGATCTGGTCGATGCCGCCCGGGGTCACCTCTAAATTAACAGACTTCCTTGTGTCGCTCCAGTGGTGCTTGTAGCAGTTGTAGCGCTGTGAGAGTCAGGGACATAATGTGTTATGACATACAGTGCATGCTGTGGCACCATGCTGGCTAACATACACTGAAATGGATTTAAAAAAAATCCCCTCCAATCTCTTCTCGATGTATCTCAGAACTTACCCTGCCAGTTATTTTTCCCTCCGAGAAATCTGTTCTGAATCTCTGTGCAAGGGGGGAAAAATATATTATATTATTGTGTCAGTTTACACAGTTATCTTTGATCCAGATGCACGGTCTTAATTACAAAATTACAAAGACATTTCACAGGTTCACACTCATGGAGAGGAACCTCCATTAGGGAGGCCAGTGGGGAAACACAACATGAGTTCATTTGCTTACGCCAACAAATTCTCTGTTGATTTACATGTGTGACAAACAGCTAAGTCAAATGAGCTGTGATTTGCAAGCTTTGCAGTCCTAAACAGCACATTGCATTTACATTGTGATTTTGCGGCAAATTTTTGGGGTCAACACCCGGCCGTCACTAGCCGCTTTCACACACAGATCGCGCAAAATTGCAGTTCAGAAGCCCCGCAAAGGCAGCAGCCTAGCCACAGAAATTGCTTTCACACACAGCCAAGCAGCACCGCCACATTCCCGTCCTGGGGTGTGCTTTCAAGTGACATCCACCGCTCCCGGATTGAAAGGCGAGCGGAGGCATTTCCACCCAGCTCCTCCTAGCCCAAATGAATATTTTCATAGGTTAGTCATGTAGCCTAGGCTACTGTATGATGAACAAATTAATTCAACAACCAAACATTGCCGATGTACGCCAGCCAACGTGCAGCTGCGGTCGTTAAGGATCAAAGTGATTAGTGATAAAACACGAAAGTGTTGTCCACATGCAGCATTGGTAACAAGGCTTTCAATATTCATCTGATCGCCTTTATGGATCACAGATGCATGCATCATCATGTAGCCTATTAGGTACAAGGCTAATTCTTATCTTTTGGTTCCAGTTTTTTGTAAAGCAAATGATTCCCATCAAGTAGCCTAATTAGCGTCCGTTCTGAAAGACGACGCCCGCATATCAAACAGCTGCAGTCTGCATAACGTTCGTCGGGGGCATAGTATAGGCTTAAATGCACATGACTACTATAACGTTAGTAGTTTTTCTAAGGGAATGCACAACATGGCTAGCTAGACAGATTGCAGTTCTGGAGCTGGTTTCCAGAGGGAATATCCTCAGACCAACTCGCCACAGACAACTATAGTCCTCTGAAGCTTATTATTATAGCCTATCCGTTAATTTTACCTACTAATGTCAACATCGTTTGAGCATAAAGCCTAACTTACCAGGCACGGAGCATCCCTCCTGCCGCCCCTGCAGTCATGATTGTATAGGCTACTTTTTTTACTTTCACTTATGCTTTTCTTGCTGCATGAGGTGATTTCCCCTGTATTCTTTTTTTTATGAATGAGCTGGCCATTCGCACCGTTCTTCCGTGTTGCCGCTCCTACGCTTTCAAGTGGAGGCGGGTTGCCTGGTAACCCGGCGCTGTGACTAAGTCCACTGGCGGAACGAAAGGCGCACAACAATTAGCCACCAACCCGCCGCGTTCACAACTTTCACATCGGAGGCGCGGATCCTATTTTCCGTGCATTTTGCGGCTTTCAAGGTCGGTGTGAAAGCGCCTACTGACTACAAAGCATGAATAAGCCACAAAGACTTCTCTCGTCTTAGACGCTGTTAATAAATGTATTTGCGTCCATGTCTACGGGCTTGTTGTAAAGAGTGGTAATGGTAAACAGGTCAGGTGTGAGTGTTGCTCCTCACCAGTGCTTCTGTGAGCAGCTCTGTGCGGTGCTCTGTGGAGAACTTCAGCGTTTCGGACTTCTTGCCGCTGCCCTTGCGGAAGGTGAGGGTGAACTCTGTGCCCTGGCCCTTTCCTACCGGCCCGATGCCACAGATGTCTCCATAAGGCCACTGGCAACAGCAAGACACAACACACATTGTTACAGTCACACACAACCAGGCAAGAGGCAGTTCAGCTGCCTAATGTACCACCATGATCGCCATGATATACTAGTAAACATAACCTGTTGTTGTTATGCTAATGATAAAACGAGGTCATTTCATTTGGGTAATGAATGCATTAATTAGCAAATATGCCTATGTCAACGAGAAAATCTGTTTTCCTCCAAATGCAAATTTATGCAGTAGCAAAGTGGTCCAAAATCTAACCAGATCATCTACTATTCTATGAGGAGGACATGTGGTTTAAGTATGACGTTTCTATCATGCATCTTTCTTGATTTATTATGTTCAGAGTGACGACTATGTCTACACACAGGCACTACATGATGACAGCATAATGTCCTGCATACAGACTGTGTCTACACACAGGCACTACATGATGACAGCATAATGTCCTGCATACAGACTATGTCTACACACAGGCACTACATGATGACAGCATAATGTCCTGCATACAGACTGTGTCTACACACAGGCACTACATGATGACAGCATAATGTCCTGCATACAGACTGTGTCTACACACAGGCACTACATGATGACAGCATAATGTCCTGCATACAGACTATGTCTACAAACAGGCACTACATGATGACAGCATAATGTCCTGCATACAGACTGTGTCTACACACAGGCACTACATGATGACAGCATAATGTCCTGCATACAGACTATGTCTACACACAGGCACTACATGATGACAGCATAATGTCCTGCATACAGACTATGTCTACACACAGGCGCTACATGATGACAGCATAATGTCCTGCATACAGACTATGTCTACAAACAGGCGCTACATGATGACAGCATAATGTCCTGCATAAATGATGACAGCATAATGTCCTGCATACAGACTATGTCTAGACACAGGCACTACATGATGACAGCATAATGTCCTGCATAAATGATGACAGCATAATGTCCTGCATACAGACTATGTCTACAAACAGGCACTACATGATGACAGCATAATGTCCTGCATAAATGATGACAGCATAATGTCCTGCATACAGACTATGTCTACAAACAGGCACTACATGATGACAGCATAATGTCCTGCATAAATGATAAGGGCATAATGTCCTGCATACAGACTATGTCTACACACAGGCACTACATGACAGCATAATGTCCTGCATAAATGATGAGGGCATAATGTCCTGCATACAGACTATGTCTACACACAGGCACTACATGATGACAGCATAATGTCCTGGCTGCATACAGACTATGTCTACAAACAGGCACTACATGATGACAGCATAATGTCCTGCATACAGACTATGTCTACACACAGGCACTACATGATGACAGCATAATGTCCTGCATAAATGATGACAGCATAATGTCCTGCATACAGACTATGTCTACACACAGGCACTACATGATGACAGCATAATGTCCTGCATAAATGATGACAGCATAATGTCCTGCATACAGACTATGTCTACAAACAGGCACTACATGATGACAGCATAATGTCCTGCATAAATGATGACAGCATAATGTCCTGCATACAGACAATGTCTACAAACAGGCACTACATGATGACAGCATAATGTCCTGCATAAATGATGAGGGCATAATGTCCTGCATACAGACTATGTCTACACACAGGCACTACATGATGACAGCATAATGTCCTGCATAAATGATGAGGGCATAATGTCCTGCATACAGACTATGTCTACACACAGGCACTACATGATGACAGCATAATGTCCTGCATACAGACTATGTCTACACACAGGCACTACATGATGACAGCATAATGTCCTGCATACAGACTATGTCTACAACCAGGCACTACATGATGACAGCATAATGTCCTGCATACAGACTATGTCTACACACAGGCACTACATGATGACAGCATAATGTCCTGCATACAGACTATGTCTACACACAGGCACTACATGATGACAGCATAATGTCCTGCATACAGACTGTGTCTACACACAGGCACTACATGATGACAGCATAATGTCCTGCATAAATGATGACAGCATAATGTCCTGCATACAGACTATGTCTACACACAGGCACTACATGATGACAGCATAATGTCCTGCATACAGACTATGTCTACACACAGGCACTACATGATGACAGCATAATGTCCTGCATACAGACTATGTCTACACACAGGCACTACATGATGACAGCATAATGTCCTGCATACAGACTATGTCTACACACAGGCACTACATGATGACAGCATAATGTCCTGCATACAGACTATGTCTACACACAGGCACTACATGATGACAGCATAATGTCCTGCATAAATGATGACAGCATAATGTCCTGCATACAGACTATGTCTACACACAGGAACTACATGATGACAGCATAATGTCCTGCATACAGACTATGTCTACACACAGGCACTACATGATGACAGCATAATGTCCTGCATACAGACTATGTCTACACACAGGCACTACATGATGACAGCATAATGTCCTGCATACAGACTATGTCTACAAACAGGTACTACATGATGACAGCATAATGTCCTGCATACAGACTATGTCTACAAACAGGCACTACATGATGACAGCATAATGTCCTGCATACAGACTATGGCTACACACAGGCACTACATGATGACAGCATAATGTCCTGCATACAGACTATGTCTACAAACAGGCACTACATGATGACAGCATAATGTCCTGCATACAGACTATGTCTACACACAGGCGCTACATGATGACAGCATAATGTCCTGCATACAGACTATGTCTACACACAGGCACTACATGACAGCATAATGTCCTGCATACAGACTATGTCTACACACAGGCACTACATGACAGCATAATGTCCTGCATAAATGATGAGGGCATAATGTCCTGCATACAGACTGTGTCTACACACAGGCACTACATGAGGGCATAATGTCCTGCATACAGACTATGTCTACACACAGGCACTACATGAGGGCATAATGTCCTGCATGCAGACTGTGTCTCTTTGGCTATGGCTTCAGAACACCACAAGTTAAAAATATTTCCGCTTTTAGCAAGAGAACATTGTGCTTCCAATGGATTTTCAATAGCCACATAGCCAAGATCAGCACTTCCCACAAGCATCTGTTAAGCACCGATAGCTACAGTATAACAGGCGCCTGAAGGACACAGAAGCTAGCATTGCTTTATAACAGGCTGCATACTGACCTGGTTTGTTACTTCTAGCGTGGTAGGGTTGTAAGTGGTAACGCCATGGGTGCCCACTGAGAAGACTCGCTTGTATCTGGAACAGAGAGATGAGATGGGATGAGTCAGATGAAGGCCTACCCATCACAAAGCACACAAAGCACACAAAGACAAGAGACCGCTGTTTATCACATTGAATCAACTCAACAGCATGGGCAGCAAGTAGGGGTGCACCGATCACGTTTTTTTGCCACCGATCACCGACTGCCGATCGCCTATGGGAAATATCTGCCCAACCGATCATCGACCGATCACCGATTACCGATCACCGATATATAAACTCCTCAAAGAAAGTTTGGAAACGTTATTTTAGGTCGATTATTTCTCCCCTTTAACACTTTGAGTGCCACGGCCCTTGGGCAAAAGGTTGCTTGCTGTGCCACATAGGCCGCAATGCATTTTAAAACAGTCATATAATTTTTTTAATAATTACTATGTAAACACTGAACACGCACAAATAACGATGAGACTCTCTTCTATCACCTGCAAAAAAAAGTTTATTGATCCCATTTTCCGTTCTTTAGTTATGAGCCGGAGAAGATAGCTTGATTGAAGCAAAAACATCCCTTTTTTTCTACGAGCTGAGATAATGAGCCTTTTGTGAAATTAAACATTTCAAGCACATCACTGACTCTGAAGCTAATTTTCTGATGTCTGGGTCTGTCTGGGTGAAGTGTATGCTGCTCTGCTGCTCTGCGTGCTCCCCCCCCCCCCTCAACTGCACACGCCTCCTGGGTGTGTCTTATGTGTCTGGTGGCTCTCAGTCTCTGCTGAGTTTGCTGCGCACACACAGTGAATGGTGCGCGACATTCAGCTTTTTGGTTCCGCGTGTGTTTGTCACGGGCTGGCATGCTTCCAGTTCGGAATAATAAGGCTGATTATGTGAATGTGCTGTTGCAGCGTACATGGAGGTGCTCAGTTGTGACAGCGGATGCTGCTGCTGGGGGCACAGCTGGCGTTGTGCTCGTTTATGGAGGCACGTCGATGCATACGGACGGATGCGATGCGATTTCCTCATTTTCCCCAGTGACTATTTCTGTGTGTTTGGCTCCTTTTTCTCTGATCAGGAGAGTGCTGTCGCCACCTAATGGGTTTGTAAAATAGGTTATCGACCTCCAATAGCTACAATATTGTTAGAGGCGACGTAAGAAGCTTAGATCGACACCCCCCCGTCAAAAAAACAATTTGGAGTTATGACGCCATTTGGCGTCGCTGGCACTGTACGGTAAATTTCTAATGACGCCATATGGCGTCGCTGGCACTGAACGTGTTAATACGGTAATACCAATTGGCATTGTATTTTATATCGTTGGAAAGCCTGATTAGTGATAGGGCTTTTTTTTTTTATAAAAATAAAAAATAAAAATAAAAATAAAAATAAAAATAAAAATAAAAAATAAAAAATAAAAATAAAAATAAAAATAAAAATAAAAATAAAAATAAAAATAAAAATAAAAATAAAAATAAAAATAAAAATAAAAATAAAAAATAAAAATAAAAATAAAAATAAAAATAAAAAATTGCCGATCGCCGATCGCATATTTGAGGTCAAAATCGGCCGATACAGATTGCTTGCCGATCGATCGGTGCACCCCTAGCAGCAAGGCACGTAACGTTAGCTTGGATATTCATTGGAGTAAGTGATGGTATTTCAAACATGTGGAGGTTAGTGGATCCAATTTGCCCTGAGAATAGCCAAAATCCATCCCTATCAATTCACAATCCCAAGGCACCCGATGTGCCGAATATAGCTCATAGCGCCAATAAAGCTCGGACAGAGGGCAGGTTGGGTCGAGACGAGCGGGTGCATGACGTGCCCACACACACACACACACACACACACACACACACACACACACACACACACACACACACACACACACACACACACACACACTATGTCACTGAGACTCAATTACCATGCAGCTTTGCCATGTACCTTTTCGCACACTTTGATGTGGTTGAGATAAAGCACACGCCCAACGAACAATGATGAGAAAGGATTACAACCTCACACTGGCAGAGCTACGTTCACAGCAGGCAGCCAATGAGCTAAGATGTGCGTGTGTAACATATTATGTGTAATGTGTGTGACTACATGTGCATTTGATCCATCTATTTATATTGAGCTCTTTATCATCTGTTTTTGCTTCCTTTACACTGCAAGCTGCAGGGATGCTGTCATTTCCCTCGTGGATCTCCAAAGTGGCTATCTAGAATAGTGTTGTATGTGGTGTGTGTGTGTGTGTGTGTGACGTGTGTGTGTGTGTACATGCTTGTGAGTCAATAGAGAGAGGAGGCCAATCAGAAGTGTAAGCTAGTGCGCCTGCCTCAGAGTGGCAGAAGAGTTTCCGCTATGCTGCGTCTCTGATCCCTTTGCTACACATCAGACTGCCTCGCACAGCCACAGACAAAGAGAGGCAGAGTGCAGCGGCAAAACAAAAGGGACCAACTTACTGCAACTTACTGATAAATTTTGAATGTTTTACCAGCTTGACCTAATGAGTAATACCATACCAGCGTTAAGTAACTCTGCTGTGATTTCTAAGTATTTACCTACTTAGCTACCGCTGTAATTACTTGGCACAAGTTGGCAGCATGCTATTCCATCTTCATACCATGTATTTAGCTGGTATTTGCCTAGTACTTTGGGTGACTGTAAAACGAAGGGTTATGATTTATTGTAAGGAATCAGCCCACACAAATTCAGTGGAACTGTTAAGAGTGGAACTATTTGAAATATTAGGAAGGAAGCACAAAATGCTGGTTTGTCAATTTCTCTCTCTGCACGTTGTACTGTGGGTGTGGGTGTACGTGCTTGTGAGTCAATAGAGAGAGGAGGCCAATCAGAAGTGTCATACTGCATCATACTGCGTCGCACAGCCACAGACAAAGAGAGGCAGAGTGCAGCGGCAAAACAAAGGGGACGCCCCCAAGTGGAGTCTCCAACCTTACCGACACGCTGATCAACTTGCGCTTTCGTTTTCTATGTTCGCTTTCTTTTCCCTTACTCATTATTTGTTTGTTTTGTTTCACCACTTTCTGTTCATGTCAGTTCATGTGGGTTCTCCAGTTCTTGTATGTTTTTGTTTCTTGAGTGTTTTCATAAGCCCATTGTATTTAGCCGACACTACCCATAAGCCCATTGTATTTACCCAACACTACCCATAAGCCCATTGTATTTACCCAACACTACCCATAAGCCCATTGTATTTAGCCGACACTACCCATAAGCCCATTGTATTTACCCAACACTACCCATAAGCCCATTGTATTTACCCAACACTACCCATAAGCCCATTGTATTTAGCCGACACTACCCATAAGCCCATTGTATTTACCCAACACTACCCATAAGCCCATTGTATTTAGCCGACACTACCCATAAGCCCATTGTATTTACCCAACACTACCCATAAGCCCATTGTATTTAGCCCACACTACCCATAAGCCCATTGTATTGAGCTGACACTACCCATAAGCCCATTGTATTTAGCTGACACTACCCATAAGCCCATTGTATTTACCCCACACTACCCATAAGCCCATTGTATTTACCCCACACTACCCATAAGCCCATTGTATTTACCCCACACTACCCATAAGCCCATTGTATTTAGCCCACACTACCCATAAGCCCATTGTATTTACCCCACACTACCCATAAGCCCATTGTATTTACCCCACACTACCCATAAGCCCATTGTATTTACCCCACACTACCCATAAGCCCATTGTATTTAGCCCACACTACCCATAAGCCCATTGTATTTAGCTGACACTACCCATAAGCCCATTGTATTTACCCCACACTACCCATAAGCCCATTGTATTTACCCCACACTACCCATAAGCCCATTGTATTTAGCCCACACTACCCATAAACCCATTGCATTTAGCCCACACTACCCATAAGCCCATTGTATTTACCCGACACTACCAATAAGCCCATTGTATTTAGCCCAGACTACCCATAAGCCCATTGTATTTAGCTGACACTACCCATAAGCCCATTGTATTTAGCCCACACTACCCATAAGCCCATTGTATTTAGCCCACACTACCCATAAGCCCATTGTATTTAGCTGACACTACCAATAAGCCCATTGTATTTAGCCCACACTACCCATAAGCCCATTGCATTTAGCCCACACTACCCATAAGCCCATTGTATTTAGCCCACACTACCCATAAGCCCATTGTATTTAGCTGACACTACCCATAAGCCCATTGTATTTAGCTGACACTACCCATAAGCCCGTTGTATTTAGCTGACACTACCCATAAGCCCATTGTATTTACCCCACACTACCCATAAGCCCATTGTATTTAGCCGACATTACCCATAAGCCCATTGTATTTAGCTGACACTACCCATAAGCCCATTGTAGTTAGCTGACACTACCCATAAGCCCATTGTATTTACCCGACACTACCAATAAGCCCATTGTATTTAGCCCAGACTACCCATAAGCCCATTGTATTTACCCCACACTACCCATAAGCCCATTGTATTTAGCCCACACTACCCATAAGCCCATTGTATTTAGCCCACACTACCCATAAGCCCATTGTATTTACCCCACACTACCCATAAGCCCATTGTATTTACCCCACACTACCCATAAGCCCATTGTATTTAGCCCACACTACCCATACGCCCATTGTATTTAGCCCACACTACCCATAAGCCCATTGTATTCAGCTGACACTACCCATAAACCCATTGTATTTAGCCGACATTACCCATAAGCCCATTGTATTTACCAATAAGCCCATTGTATTTAGCCGACACTACCCATAAGCCCATTGTATTTACCCATAAGCCCATTGTATTTAGCCGACATTACCCATAAGCCCATTGTATTTAGCCGACATTACCCATAAGCCCATTGTATTTACCAATAAGCCCATTGTATTTAGCCGACACTACCCATAAGCCCATTGTATTTAGCCGACATTACCCATAAGCCCATTGTATTTAGCTGACACTACCCATAAGCCCATTGTAGTTAGCTGACACTACCCATAAGCCCATTGTATTTACCCGACACTACCAATAAGCCCATTGTATTTAGCCCAGACTACCCATAAGCCCATTGTATTTACCCGACACTACCAATAAGCCCGTTGTATTTACCAATAAGCCCATTGTATTTAGCCGACACTACCCATAAGCCCATTGTATTTACCCGACACTACCAATAAGCCCGTTGTATTTACCAATAAGCCCATTGTATTTAGCCGACACTACCCATAAGCCCATTGTATTTAGCTGGCACTACCCATAAGCCCATTGTATTTACCCGACACTACCAATAAGCCCAGTTCAGGCAAAAACAAATGTATCCTACAATTAAGAAGCAACTAAATAACAGAAAGGAAATGTATGTCGGACAGTGTGAAAACGAATCTGATCTTGAGATTAATGACCACTAAACAAGTGCTTAGTCAAGACTAACACTAATCCAGAGGAACTTTATCTCCAGAAATGATGGGGAACCCTTACCTTCTGTCACAGTGAAACCAGACTATAAATAAAGTTTGTACCCATGGTTCTTATCATATCCTTTATAGCTGTTTATTTCCTTTTCCCTCCAATTAAACAACTTGTGCTCTACATGGTATTCCAAGGTGAAGGTACTAAGGAAAACATTTAAAAAAATCAGTGAGACAGCTGAAACTGGATGGGAAATGGAAACAACAATTCTATGGTCTGACCCACACCCTTCCCAAATGCAATATTGACAAATGAACCATACAAGTTCTGCAATACTTTACAGTGTGCAGAATAAGTATGGTGAAACTGAGCTGCATTGGAAGGGATGTGGTAAGAACGAGGGGGGATTTCCGGCTTGTAAAGTTGAGGCCAATGCGGGAATGCCAAAAACTGCAGTTCCTCGAATGGCCACTTGAGGCTGGCTGCAAAAAGGCAGTCATTCCCCATTCACCCCATGTTTAAAATGCCTGACTTTACAGCAGAAATAATTACCATGTTTACAGCCTGGTTCAAAAAACAGTTTTGGTCTCTATAGCTAATTTCAGATTCAGATTCAGATTTTAGTTCTGTCATGTCATTGTAAAAAAAAATCTGTAAATTCTTTGCTTTAGTGTTTTATCTTTTATCTGTCAAATGTCTTGTTCTGTCTAGTCTCTGTTCCTCACTGGACCCCATCGGAAATAAGCAGGACTTTCCCAGCTTAATGGGCTATCCAGGCATTCATCTGTTTTTTTTAATGATTTATTTAATGTTTGATGTATATGTTTATCTGTAATTGGTTTGAATGCCAAATAAACCTAACCTAACCTAAAATGGATGGATTGGGTTAATGCGACCACTGTTTTGGGGCATGATTGACGGGTCGCCTGTCTACAGTGACCAGTGATCGTGCAGCTCGCCGATCACAGAGTCCAATAGCAGGCGGCTCTGTGGGAAAGCCCTGGTCTCACGCCAACTGTGCGAGAACCAAGATGGCAACGGTCAAAATAAAGATCTCAAAACAGAATTAAGTGTTGCCTACTTTTACATCTATGGCTAAGAACTAGGGATTTGGCTGATACCGATAACCGATATTAACATTGCTGTTATGGTCGATAACTGATATTTACCGATGTCGATATGATCTCTATAAAAAACAAATTTTTATAATAATAAAATTTGGTACATACTGAAAAACACATGTAAACACTGAATTTGAAAAAGTAATGCATTTCTTTATTTCCAAAGCATTTGGAAAAGCCCATAAATCATAGCATTGTTTCCTCTCAACGTGAACATTTTGGCTCATACTGATAACCGATATTAACATAGCAACATCAGACCGATGCCGATATGTTAAAAAATGACTAACATCTGCCGATACGATATGATTGCCGATATATCGTGCATCCCAACTAAGAACCAGGTCATACCACAGATTTAAGTGTTGCCTACTTTTACAGTCTACTCTTGGCTAACCAGGTCATACCACAGAAATAAGCGTTGCCTACTTTTACAGTCCAGTTGCAACTTACTGATTCATTTTGAACGTTTGAAACCAGCTTGAACTAATGAGTAATACCATACCAGTGACTCTGCTGTGATTTCTAAGTATTTACCTACTTAGCTACCGCTGTAATTACTTGGCACAAGTTGGCAGCATGCTATTCTTCATACCACGTATTTAGCTGGTATTTGCCTAGTACTTTGGGTGACTGTAAAACGAAGGGTTATGATTTATTGTAATGAATCAGCCCACACAAATTCAGTGGAACTGTTAAGAGTGGAACTATTTGAAATATTAGGAGGAAGGAAGCACAAAATGCTGGTGTGTCAATTTTTTCCTCTGCACGTTGTACTGTGGGTGTGGATGTGTGTGGGTTTAATCACCATACTGTACCACCAACTGCTTGAGTTTTCGACACAAGATGTGAGGAATATTTGGGCAACTGACAACATTTTGGCTTGTGCTGAAGAACATGCTGCTGACACATGCCTCCTGTTTGCATGTCCATAGAAAGTCCTGCGCAGATACTATTTAGTCCCACCATGAAAAACAGTAGAATAAAGCCAAATTGAGAGATGACTTTGGCCTAACACACATTCTCACTTGTGTGTGGAGTAAATGATGAACGCAAACAGACAAGACAGACAGAGGCCCATGGCAAAGCTCAAGTGAAATCTTATGGGTCAATTGTCTCCACCACATCCCACACACAGTTTTCCCCTCCAGTCTCCACTATTCCCAGCTTCCATCACCCCAGGGCAAAAGTGCTCTGGCCATGACTCTGGCCTAGTCTGAGGGTGCTGGTGCTTCTCTACAAGAAGCCTCCACCTTGGAGCTAATTGGCTGGCTAAGCTGGGTCTCAACACACAGCTGGTTAATTATTCATTCTCTGTGGGTGGATAGTTTTATTTATGTATGTATATTACAATGTATGCGTATATATATATATATATATATATATATATATATATATATATATATATATATATATATATATATATATACACACTTTTTTATACTATCTGGGCAGAGAGGTAATCTCTGAAGGAGAATTGGGTCATTCCTTCATGACCACAGCAGAATGCTTGACATCAGACCCGGCTGCTATCAGATCATTTCCAGTGTTGGGGGGTAACTCATTACAAAAGTAACATATTACATGTAATATATTACTTTTAGCAGTAACTCAGTAATATAACTTATTACTTATAGGATTTCAGTAATATTATACCAGTTACTTTGTCAAGTAACTCAAGTTACAAATTGAGTTACATTTGATTAAATCAAAGCACATATTTTAAAAAGATACAATCAGTTCCTAATCAAACTGTGTGTTTTATGCAAATAACCACTATAGATAAGAATAACAAAGGAAAGGAATAACATTTAGAATTTTGGATTTTTTACACTGATTTCAAGGCGGTTGAAATTATTTTTCGGGATGGTTCCGGGGCGGCAATGTCATTCTGCTGCTGCTGTTGTTTTGGTGAAAGTAAAGCAAAAGTAGTGTATTAAGTAACGAGTTACTCTACACAGAAAGTAATATGGTAAAGTAATTTATTACTTTCAAATGAATGTAACTAGTAATATGTAGTATATTACATTTTGAAAGTAACTTGCCCAACACTGATCATTTCACATGCGTTTGGGAAGGTTGAAATAATTGTGATAGCAAAACAATGGTAAGATGTGCATGAAGAAGTGGACATCTCATTCACAGAAAGGCCACATTTCTCAGCTTCTTGCTTGAAGAGGTTTGCTTCAGTCATTGGGAAAGAACCTAATTTCTCTGAGCTCTCAGGAGGCAGCTAGAACAAAGGAGTCGGTTAGAATTTTCTGACTAAAGTGCACTAATTAATGACAGTATAAAAAAGCAATGTGCTAAGTGTACATACTGTACATCTGGTGCTGCAGCTGACTGCATTACAAAGCAATGCTGTGATAAGAACAGAGGAGCAGCTGGGACACTGTCTTCTAGCTGGAGTAGCCAATTTCAGCTGCTCGGCTATACGTGCATGTAAGGTGGGGCGGGTGAGAGTTGTAGTTGAGTTGGGAGGGGAAAGGGAAACTTTAAATGATATTAAGACTATGTAAAAGAGTCCACAGGAAATTAACCCTTCCATAAAGGATGTTTATGAGGAAAAAAGCACATTATAAAACAAGCTTTACAATGGCAGTTTTTACAGCACAGTCACACCGCAGATACGCTTTGTGAAAATTAACCCATTACTTTTCTTCGTTCATTCATGCTGCACACCACAGCTTTAGATCTCTGCCTTGCACTTTCTAAGATTTCGTAATATAGCAAATTTTGCAACTTCCTGTAGGCAATATGAGCAAACCCTCTGAACAACTGCCTCTTCTCGTCACACACAATATGTCGTTTCACACAAAAGCTGAACTCCTGCTCTTAACCACACCTTAGTCAAATGGGCTGCATGTTTAGAATCAATTCTCCGTTTTGAGCGCACTCCCGCGACTGTGGAGCATGTACTGTACCACCCAGGCCCTAGTCCAACCTCCGCATCGCGGGCACAGCGTCCCTAGTTTAGCAGGTCGCAGCTTATGCTTATCCAGGTGGGAGGGGGCGTTGAACCATTAAATGTCCCCGTGCTATTTAATAATTTCATGAATGGCTGTAGTTACATGGCTGGATTATTTGGAAGAGAGAGCCAAAAAAGTTGAATCGTTTCTTTTCCTCCATCTGCCAGTTTGAAAATGTAACAAGGAGAGCTGAAGATATAAAAGGCTCGGCTACAGAATCCACTATTCAAGACACAATAGATTACATAGGAATGCGCAGAGGCAGTCCATCGATCAAAATCCAAACAAATACAATCAAAGTGTGGACAAACATCCGTGACAGCTTTTGACAATGCAAGAGTTTATAAGAACTTTATTTATTATGTACCTTAGAGGATATGCTTTGTAGTCCAAGACTAAAATTGGATTATCAGACAGACTCAGTCATTCAATCAGATTACTGCACAAATGGACTTGTAACTTCAGTGCTTCAGTGTCCAATGAGTAGCTAAACTATGAGAATGGAGAGTTGAATGTGTGCAGACCTACCAAAAGAACTCAGTCGGAAAATTGAGGGGAAACAATCAATGAAAAGACTTCCATCATGACTTCAAAATAAATTTGCAAACGTGCGAAGCTATCACAAACGCAAAGTACAAGGTGGGGTAGTTGGATCAGATCCTGTGCTCAGGTACTAGGCCTAATACAGATACAGTATATGACTTGAGCATCAGCTGCAGCTAAGCTCCCTTAAACAATGACATGGTGAGCTATTATTGAAATTCAAAAGAGATGCTGATTTGTAGCTTATGTGGACTGAAAGATCTTAAGAGAAGTAGTGTATGTATGCAGAAGGCAGAAAATCCTCTCTGCCCTGAGATAATCCATCTATGTAGTCTGTAGAGGAACCGTCGGTTAGTAGGCCCCACCTCAGCCAAATCTAATACAACGGTCACGCGTGCGTGCATGTGTGTGTGTGTGTGTTGAGGGGGTAGATGATCACGGACACAGAGGAGAGAAGATGCTGTAGTAACACTAAAGCTGGACGCACACTACAAGACTTTAGGCCCACTTTAGCTGTCCCAGACAAGTTTGAGATCTGAGACAATATTACAGCAGCCGTCACTGGATTCTGAGCATATCAGAGCCACAATCTGACCCCATGCAGAGATTTTCCAACATATTGATTTTGTCTGCACAAAATTGGAGCAGAAATAACCAATGAGAGTTCAAGAGGAAACCGGGCAGAAAAAGTGTAAACCACACATTAGAGATGAAACGATATGACAATTTCATATCACAATTATAGTGACCAAAATGATCACGGTTATCAGTATTATCACGGTATTGTTAAAATCATGTGCTGAAATTTTTCAAAAAGTACTAATACACTCACATAAATCATTTCACCAAGTTTTATATTGAAAACTCGGACCCAAAAAGGATTGATACACTCACTGAAATAATTTCTCCAAGGCTGCTCGTTTGCATCTGGGAGACAGTTGCCAACTTTGGTTGATGGACAGTATTACCATGTGTTTTCAAAGCGTACAGTTATCGCAAGGAATTATATCACGGTTATCGTAAGGAATTTTATCACGGTTATCATTAAAACCGGTTATTGTTTCATCCCTACCACACATCCAGTGTTTCCCCTACCATTCTACAGGCCTGGCGAGCCGCCAGACCAGAAAGAGAATTGCAATTATTTATTTATTTTTCTCCCCAAAATTTAAATGAACCTTTATGGCATATTATTACAATACAGCAATACTGGCGTTGTTGACAGTAATAGAAGATGCCAAATCCTTCAAAACAATAAGCATTTTGCTTTTAGGAGCATTGTGCCAGTGTGTGCAGCGCTGTTCCAAAACATGTCAACGTGTGTGGTTGCCTGGGAAACGCGCACATCCCATAATACAACTGTTCGCATTGCATCCCATAATAGTGTGATGATACTTGGGATGCCATTGCCAACATAGATGTGAACAGGTTAGCTAAAAGTTTAGCGTCGCCAGCGAGGGCCCCCACCGTTGCGGTCGAGGTACGTTTCAAAATCCCTCCAGGCCTGAAAAATCTTCTAGGGGAAACACTGACATCATCATCATCATCATCATCATCATCATGGCTTTATCATTTACATCCACCTCTATGCAGAACAAACTGCCCCCGACTAGGGCTGGGTTCAAAAAATCGATTCTCCGATTTTTAATCGATTTTCATTTTAATCCTCGATTATCGATTCATATGTCCAGAGATCAATTTTTTTTTTTAATAATTTTTTTTTTTTTTTTTTTTTTTTTTTTTTTTACTAAACAGGCTAAAATATTGTGCTGTGTGTGGTAGTTGAAACATAGTTTCAAGTTGACGTTTAATTATGTTTGTAGTTGAAACAAAAACATAAATACTGTAGGCTACATGAATGGAAATGTTTGATCATTATTAATATCTACTTTTAGAAATTATATAGGCTGAAATCAAATCACTGTGCATAATTGTGAAAGTGTCTTTATTGACAGATGAAAAGGCTGTTATTTACCCTTTGTCACCACGTGGTGAGTAAATATATGTGTAACTAAAACCATTAAAATTGACAACAGGTCTGCAACTTTTTTCCCCATGTATCTACTTGGCTGGTTGGAAACCCCTGTGTTACATAACTGGACAGTCATGTAATTCAGGGTACAGCTCAAAAACCACGTTTTGGTATAACTAACCAAATCAATATTGAAAATTGATCGAATCGGAATCGAATCGAATCGAATCGAATCAAATCGAAATTAATCGATTCGCAACCTTGTGAATCGGAATCGAATCGATTCTTGAAATTTGAACCAATACCCAGCTCTACCCCCGACTCCCCCAACTATTCTCTTCCACAAATTCGGCGTCTATTCATGTTTTTCTTTTTCAACACAAATAACTTGCTGCACACACGCATGCAGTGCTAAGTGCTGTAACCTGCTCTTCTTTCTCAAGCTCAATTTTTGCACCATCAGGTGAAAGACACTTGACTCCACTTTGTTTTGATGAGGCAGTAAGAGTCGATGTCTGTCAAGACTAAATACAAGTGAAAATGTGAATGTATGGCTGGGAATGCAAAAAAGAAGAAGAAAAAAAAGACTTGAATTTCCACATTGCAAGAGGCTTGCAAGAGACCCCATTTCATATAATAATACATAGAATTGCATAAAAACCTAATAACAACAACATGTTTACTGGATTTAAATATTCAAATATTAAGCAACTCATCTCGTTTTAAAGCATTCAAATGTTTGTTAATAAAATCTTAAATATTGAAAAATCTGTCTGTGTAGTACACTACAGTATATTGCAATTGCATATTTAGCAAAATATGATTATTTGTTGATATCGTGCATCCCTACAGTATGTGTGACTGTGCCCCCCCCATCTGTGTTGTATTGTTTAATATGCACACTGCTATACAGTATCAGCCAGACAAGAAACTACAAGAAATATATATACATGTTTTAATGTGAGCAGGACTTTTCCACAATTGGCACTGGGCATAAGCAGGATCCAGAAATGAGAGGCACTTTCTAAGTCTTCATTTAAGATGACACAAAGTGTCCTGCATGCAGCTATCGCTGTTAGAGGTAGTGGTGCACATGTGAGGCCAAATACTCTCTTCCATGCTGCACATCTACAATGCACATGACATAAGTTAAGTACTTGTTGGCCAATGAGGGCAAGTTCATCAAGGATGAGCGTCATTAAAGTTGGCTTTTGGGAATATGTTCTGTACTCACCATGAAGAGCTGTGCTCCCTCTCATCCCTGACACAGCAGTTACATGAAATGTGTGATACATTTCCTCTATCTAAAGCCAGGGTGGCAAAATAACACTAGCTACCAGGCAGAAGTATTTTGCTGTGGCCAGCAAGTATGTCTACTCTGTGTGGCACTTTGGCAGATAAGCAACCACTGAAAAACTGGCTGAAGTCGTCAGAGTGGATACTAGTAACTTTTAGTATTTACTAACCACTGTGGCCTGTAGTCAAAATTATTTCCCACCATCTCTAATGCCTTTTGGTTGTCTGAAGTTAGATAAAAGAGACCACCCTCTCTTTTTCCCCCCGGTTGTCCCATCTGTCAAAGCCCTGTCTGACTCAATGTCCACTGTCCTCCCTGCACACATCACCGCCTGTCTCTGGTGGACACTTCAGGAGACACACATCACCACCTGTCTCTGGTGGACACTTCAGGGGGCACACATCACCACCTGTCTCTGGTGGACACTTCAGGAGACACACATCACCACCTGTCTCTGGTGGACACTTCAGGAGACACACATCACCACCTGTCTCTGGTGGACACTTCAGGAGACACACATCACCACCTGTCTCTGGTGGACACTTCAGGAGACACACATCACCACCTGTCTCTGGTGGACACTTCAGGAGACACACATCACCACCTGTCTCTGGTGGACACTTCAGGAGACACACATCACCACCTGTCTCTGGTGGACACTTCAGGAGACACACATCACCACCTGTCTCTGGTGGACACTTCAGGAGACACACATCACCACCTGTCTCTGGTGGACACTTCAGGAGGCATTAGCTGGATGAAACTCTGGTGATGGCTAATGGTCTGCAGCACTGCTTAAGTTACCTAAGTCAATGCAGGCCTTAATGGGACGAAGCCATTTAGAAAGCAGTATTGGTAATGTGATCCCACTGTCCCAAATGGAGCTTGCATGGAAAGATTATTTAGCTCTAAGGGCTACCAAACAGCTAGGTCTAGTTTGTTAAGTCGCAGCTAATTTTAGGTTGCTTCCTTACTTTACTTTAAGACCATCTAGAAAGAGTTTACATAAACACTTTGTTGGACAAAGTTAAAAAAAAAAGTAGCCTGTGCCGTGCCCTACAGTACTACAAAATGATATATTAACTCTAATGTAAAGTGATTAACTCATTCACCGCCAGTTTAGGACTGCCAATATTTAGCACAGGCCAAAGATTTTCATAATTGTTGGTCATCTTTCAAGACCCACAGTAAATTATCTATTAGCACCAGAGTGATTTGCAATACCTCAAAATGAAGATGTACGTCTCTGGGTTCACCAGGAAAAAAAAAGTGAGCTTTTAGCATGTTCTGTACTCTACTTATAGCCATTTATATACACCCTGTTTTCCCCCAAAATGTCTCTCTGAGAAAAGAAATTGCAGAAAATGGCATTTATGTATTTATGCACACAATCTCATGCAGAACTCGCTCTCAATTCTTTTATTTTGAACTGTATTGACATCAGACATGTAAATATTATTCGTTAGGACACAAATGACAAAAAAAAAATATATATATATATATATACACATGAAGTGCTTTTTTTTTACATTCAACAATACAGTTTACTCGGTGTGAGTGAGTGTGCAGACAGACAGACAGACAGACAGACAGACACACCGACAGACAGACAGACAGACAGACAGACAGACAGACAGACAGACAGACACACACACACACACACACACACACACACACACACACACACACACACACACACACACACACACACACACACACACACACACACGATCCCCCTTTTAGATTTCTAACCCCACATAGGATAAGCAATAACCACGCCCTGTGGCGCTGGGATTGGCCAGGAGCAACACTGGAGGGCACGCAGCCCAGCGATTACATGAACCAACTGAAAAGCTCTTGAGAAAGGACAGCGGGCTGCTCTGACTCCCGCTTGTGCCTTGTGCCTTGCTGTTGTGTGTTTATTTTGCACCCGTCCTCGTCCATGTCTCCCTGTCATCTGATCGTTCCCGTTTTCCCCTCGGCTATTCAACACGTCCTCACCGCCCTCGCAAACTGATCGATCATTTCCTCATTCCTCCGATGATCAAACACATCTCTTGATTACTTTCTCCCGGCTGGCACAGAGGAAGGCGACTCCAGCTCGTACAGCGCGCCGAGGCGCGTTTCAATGGCGTTTCTCCTGTCTGCACAAGGAAGCGTTACCAGTTTTCTGCTTTTCCTCCTGCTCAATTTCAAAACAACAGCTGCGGTATGTGTTTGTTCACGTGTTGTCTTAGATGATAGGGACCTGATACCATGTGACAGGCTGGGGAAGTGTTTAAACTACGCCCTGCAGTAATAAAAACAAAAACACGTCAAACACGTCATTGGCGGGGAGGGCTATTTCTGATAACACGTCAAAGACGTCATTGGCGGTGAATGAGTTAATTCATATAGATAATCACAATCTCCTTTAAACATAATACCTGGTATGAGAAAATGGCTAAGTGCAATGTGCCTCTCCCTTCCCTGTTTCCTTCCTATGGTAAGAAAACTGGGGAAAGAGATATTTTAAGGAAAATTGATCCCAAAATACAGTATCAAATGTCCCATCATTATTTACTGAACTAGAACGAGCGCAACGCAGACTTATGCCTCCGCCATTAGTTCATTCTTGAGTCCAAATCGCCATTTGAGGCAAATTGGAAGAAATTCCGTCAAGGCGCTCGTGAGATGTTGGGTTACAGAGCTTGGAAATTGTGTGTGTGAGGTCACAGTGACCTTGAACTTTGACCACCAAAATGTAATCAGTTCATCCTTGAGTCCAAGTGGACGCTTGAGGCAAATTCGAAGAAATTCCATCAAGACATTCCTGAGATATCGCGTTAACAAGCTTGAAAATGGCATTCGAGAGGTCACAGTGACCTTGACCTTTGATAACCAAAATGGAATCAGTTCATCCTTCCGTCCAAGTCGATGTTTGAGCCAAATCAGAAGAAATTCTATCAAGCCGTTCTTGAAATATTGCGTTAACCAACTTGGGAATGGCGTTCGTGAGGTCACAGTGACCTTGAAGTTTGACCACCAAAATGTAATCAGTTCATCCTTGAGGCCAAGTTAATGTTTGAGGCAAATGTGATGAAATTCCGTCAAGGCATTCCTGAGATATGGCGTTAACAAGCTTGAAAATGGTGTTGGAGAGGTCACAGTGACCTTGACCTTTGATCACCAAAATGTAATCCTTTCATCCTTGCGCCCAAGCCGACGTTTGAGCCAAATTGGCAGAAATTCCATCAAGCCGTTCTTGAGATATCGCTTTAACGAACTTGGGAATGGCATTTATGAGGTCACAGTGACCTTGACCTTTGACCACGAAAATCGAATCAGTTCATCCTTGAGTCCAAGTCGATGTTTGAGGCAAATTTGATGAAACTCCGTCAAGGCATTTCTGAGATGTTGCGCTAACAAGCTTGAAAATGGCGTTCGAGAGGTCACAGTGACCTTGGCCTTTGACCTTTGACCACCAAAATCTAATCAGTTCATCCTTGAGTTCAAGTCGATGTTTGAGGCAAATTTGATAAAATTCCGTCAAGGCATTCGTGAGATATCGCGTTAACAAGCTGGAAAATGGCGTTTGAGAGGTCACAGTGACCTTGACCTTTGACCACCAAAATCTAATCAGTTCATCCTTGAGTCCAAGTCGATGTTTGAGACAAGTTTGATTCAATTCCCTCAAGGCATTCCTGAGATATCGCGTTAACAAGCTTGAAAATGGCGTTTGAGAGGTCACAGTGACCTTGACCTGTGACCTTTGACCACCAAAATCGAATCAGATCATCCTTGAGTCTAAGTCGATGTTTGAGGCAAATGTGATGAAATTCCGTCAAGGCGTTCCTCAGATATCGCGTTAACAAACATTGTACGGACGGACGGACAACCCGGATCCATAATGCCTCCGGCCTGGCTATTCATCCCTACAATGTTATACAGAAACTTATACAAGTACAATTATACTGAGTTGGGTGAGATTTAGAACTTGTGAGTGTGACAGCTAGCTGCCTACCAACATACAATGTGTAGAGTAATAAATAATTAACCTACATCATGCTAATAAAATGACCCCTTCTCATGTATTTGTGGTTTGAGCCTGAGCAAGGACATTGCTGCTGCAGACACAATATGGCGTTTTATAAGTTATAACTTATAACACAATGGGCTACAGTAACTGGTATTGTTGTTTAACTAACCAGTTAGCTGGTCTTTCTCTTTCCATCTCTTTCTCTCTCAAAGTATTAGAGAAAGAATTTGCAGAGATAATATTTGTGTTTGGTGCTTCCGTCTGCAGACACAAGTCCAATTCTGTGCTATTCACTGTTTTTTTGGGTTACATTTCATCTCTACAAAACACACAGGTCACGCTAGTACTGATCAGTGACTGCTGACAGTGCAGACCTAGTACTGATCACTGACTGCTGACAGTGCAGACCTAGTACTGATCAGTGACTGCTGACAGTGCAGACCTAGTACTGATCAGTGACTGCTGACAGTGCAGACCTAGTACTGATCAGTGACTGCTGACAGTGCAGACCTAGTACTGATCAGTGACTGCTGACAGTGCAGACCTAGTACTGATCAGTGACTGCTGACAGTGCAGACCTAGTACTGATCAGTGACTGCTGACAGTGCAGACCTAGTACTGATCAGTGACTGCTGACAGTGCAGACCTAGTACTGATCGGTGACTGCTGACAGTGCAGACCTAGTACTGATCAGTGACTGCTAAGTCTGACAGTGCAGACCTAGTACTGATCAGTGACTGCTGACAGTGCAGACCTAGTACTGATCAGTGACTGCTGACAGTGCAGACCTAGTACTGATCGGTGACTGCTGACAGTGCAGACCTAGTACTGATCAGTGACTGCTGAGTCTGACAGTGCAGACCTAGTACTGATCAGTGACTGCTGACAGTGCAGACCTAGTACTGATCAGTGACTGCTGAGTCTGACAGTGCAGACCTAGTACTGATCAGTGACTGCTGACAGTGCAGACCTAGTACTGATCACTGACTGCTGACAGTGGACCTATATTCCTGAGCAAAGATAAGGAAGTCAACACAATGGAAGCACTGAGTCAGGATTTTCCCCAAACAGTTAATTTTGCCTTTTAAACCAACATAAAGAACACATGTGAAATCGTATCCTTTATGTGTTAAGGGAAAAAGAACAGGGTCTTACTTTCCCCTCCAGGAGTGTTTGGTGGTGTAGTAACAGGCCAAGTCTTTGTTGTCCTTGACGACATTCATCTTCTGACAGGACCTACAACACAGGAGAGCCGTGGTTATAATCAGGGTAAAAAAAAAGTCAAGTAAGGTGAGCGTTTCTGCATATCATCAAACACAGAAAAGTTCATAAATGGTTGACTTTCATTTGGCCATTGCTGACAGTACGTGCTGAAATTGATTTAATTACATGTATAGAGCACAACGGAAGGGGTGGGATTCTCTTTGCATCGTGATCTGGGCTAGTCACATGATTCCCAGTTAACTGTCGCCGGAGAAGTTACCAAAAACCCTGCAGCCCGACCTTTGTCCATCATTTATGTAACACACATTGCAATATAGTGCCACACACACTTCACAAAGCCATGAAACATTCTACAGCTCAAACAAGAGAGCCTCCCTCGGCCTGGAGAGTCCCGCTGCTGCCTCCGCTCAATCAGAACTTCTCTATTCCACTGAATAAACAGACTGATTATCTATTCAACAACAGCGGGCACTCCATCGCTCCATGACTAACTGATTGATTCTGCATAGCCATGGCCTCAGCTACTACTGCTAGAACCAATGCTGCCTGCAGGCGGTGTATGACTTCTACTCGATGCTGTTTACATAATGGTCTCTCCTGACATCTCTACCTCATGAATGCATTTTCACAGGCAGAGTGAGAAAAGAGGAATACTTGTCACGTTGCCAGCAAGGCATCACAGAGATATGACCTCCTCAGCAAAAACTTTTTTCAGTGCTGATATCATTAAGACCAACAGCAGCACAACAGACAGAGCAGCAATCAAAATTTTGATACAGTCTGGTGTAAAGTCAACGTGGCCTCTATTGATCATCTATCGATTATCTTTAGATTAAAAAAAAGAAAAAAGTTAGGCAATGTCTTAGTGTCTGGGTCCTCAAAGTCACAATTTAGCTATATCAGCCATTCTCAAATCCGGACTAGAATAGATTAACTAAGATCGTCTCCACCATATCCAAAGACTCCTTTTCCAACTACATGCTTTCAATGTATGATCACTGTCAAATAAAGTACAATAAAGCCTGGCCAAGCCCTACACACAGTTTTTTTATTCTTATTTTTTGCTTGCAACATTAATACAGCTGTGATACTTTATGATAAAGACAGTTTCAAACAAATGACGGCTAAAGCTAAAGAGACTAAATAAAAGAAAGTCAGTGGCTAATGAGGGAGGTAAGGTTAGCAGTTGCCTCTCCTGTCCTAAGCGCAGTAATAACCTCTCTCTGCATGCCGCTGCACTGTGACAAGGGGAACCTGTGTCAGCACTCTGCCAGGATCCTGGAAATGACTGACTCCCCTTTTCCTTCCTCTCCATGTCAGCGTGCAGCTGAAGCAGGGAGCAGCCAAATAAGTCCAAATGATGGAATCCACCGTTCATCAAGGTGACGAGTGTCTGGCCAACCGTCAAAGAGGGCAGCGTGCAAGAGACACACTGCTTCAAAGCGTGCAAGAGACACACTGCTTCAAAGCGTGCAAGAGACACACTGCTTCAAAGCGTGCAAGAGACACACTGCTTCAAAGCATGCAAGAGACACACTGCTTCAAAGCATGCAAGAGACACACTGCTTCAAAGCCTGCAAGAGACACACTGCTTCAAAGCATGCAAGAGACACACTGCTTCAAAGCGTGCAAGAGACACACTGCTTCAAAGCATGCAAGAGACACACTGCTTCAAAGCATGCAAGAGACACACTGCTTCAAAGCATGCAAGAGACACACTGCTTCAAAGCATGCAAGAGACACACTGCTTCAAAGCATGCAAGAGACACACTGCTTCAAAGCATGCAAGAGACACACTGCTTCAAAGCATGCAAGAGACACACTGCTTCCTAGCATCCAAGAGACACACTGCTTCAAAGCCTGCAAGAGACACACTGCTTCAAAGCATGCAAGAGACACACTGCTTCAAAGCATGCAAGAGACACACTGCTTCAAAGCATGCAAGAGACACACTGCTTCAAAGCATGCAAGAGACACACTGCTTCAAAGCCTGCAAGAGACACACTGCTTCCAAGCATGCAAGAGAGACACACTGCTTCCAAGCCTGCAAGAGACACACTGCTTCAAAGCATCCAAGAGAGACACACTGCTTCCAAGCCTGCAAGAGACACACTGCTTCAAAGCATCCAAGAGACACACTGCTTCCAAGCCTGCAAGAGAACCACTGCTTCAAAGCATCCAAGAGAGACACACTGCTCCCAAGCGCCTCAGCTCTGGACGAGGAAGTGAAAAATTAGTCAGTGGCAGTGTCTCATTAAATTCTCACACTGTAAGAAGTGTGTGCTGCAGAGACAAAGCTCAAAGGAACACTGTAGAGCCAAGTTTTGCATCCACAGTCCCACCCCCCCCCCCCCCCCCCCCAGACAAGCGTGTATAATGAATCTAATCCAAAGTGGGGGCTGGCTGATGGAAGGCACAATAGGAGATGTTAGCAACAGGCAGAGGACCACGTGCTCCTCGGCACAGTGGAGGGCAGACAGTGCACTTTTAATTCTATTACTGTGATGAGTGTATAAAAAGACCAGGGCAGATTCCTGGACCGGGTCATGTGATTGCCCCACCCAGGTCCTTCTGACAGCATAGATCAATAGTAACATTTTCATTCATGGGCCATTCTTCACAGAGTTTAGCTTAGCAGAAAGAAAAATGAGTAGGAAGACAATGAAACATGTACAAATACCTAGCCCAAAGCAAGTACACACACACACACACAGACAGGGGCTAGACGACAACCTGTCTCAGACACACAGCTTTTGACGAACTGAAAGGAATAGCCTCCAGGCTTTGATCAGTGCTTTGTTTACTGCCACTGTCAGTCACAAAGAAATGAAACGGAACAAAGAGTGTGTAGTGAGATCTTGTTACGTGGGTAGCTGTGACAGAAAGTGGCATAGTGCAGTGCCACCATGGTATCTCTACTGGCCCGTGCTTTCAACCAAGTAGCACTGTTAAGATGATTGTAGCAGACCTCCAAATGGGACCCAGCAGGAGGCGATCTCAACCAGACTGTGTAACATGCAGAGTGCTGACTGTGAACCGTGAATACCATGGTGCAACCACTGGCTACAATGCATGTCATGGCAATTATGGGTCAGCTAACTGTTGTTGAATAGTATACTGCCAAATAAGCCAAATGTAAACAAACCGCCTCCTCAGTCTATTTGTTTGACTTTAGCCTGTCTTGTGTCTCCTTTCATAAATATTGCTCACAGCTGTTGTAGAAATGAATCAATAGCATTCTTTTGAAGAGTATGACGAGTAAGAATAGGAAAACCGTTTTCAGCATCAGTGTGAGTACAAGAGCCTGGGACCAAACGGTCTTGGGGTTTTTAGATTGGTGTATGCCCCTAATCTTACCTTTTGAGCAAGCCGTTATTCAACATCAAGCCAAACTTACATCTTTATGATTTCGGTATATACAGAACGGTACATACAGAACCAAATAATATCCAGATAACCTGAACGCCACGATGGTCTCTGTGCTCCTTTCACTGTCACTCACAACAAAAAGTGTCTCATCTTGAAAGCATTTCCTGCACTGAATACTTCCTGTAATATCCTTCCGTTCTTTGTCAAATTAACAGAAATCACACTCCTTCACTAAAACAAGAACTTCTTTATTGTTCTTTATTGGCATGGTTCTATTTGGATTACAGGAACACTTGCTTGCAAAATTAAGAGCTTGTTATTATTTCTTTGTACTTGACTACCATTAATACAGATATACATATAAATAAATAGCTGAAACATATACAAAAAAGGTTAATAACTCTGTATATCTGCAGTTTGATGTAAAAGCTGCTGTCTTAATGTACAACCAGGTAAAGACTAGCACATAGAGCAGGGGTTTTCAAAGTCTGACACTGCAGGCCTCCTCGGCCCTCGGACAAAGCCCGGAACCCGCCCCCCTAGTTCACTTGCTCTTTCGCTCAATTGTTGCTAGATGCCTACTGCCTATGGGATCGTGATGTTATTTGATCCCATAGACACTCAATAATTGAGCCAAGATGGCCTGATATCGCTGTTTGACATCAGGCTACAGCAAATACATAAAAAGGTCTGTCTGAAGGCGGTGATTTGTTTCTGACTACGAGTCACACATTTAGGCATTTGATCTCCTTTTGAAAACTAATTGAATATTTCCCCCCACTTCCATTCACTGAGCCTCCCCTGAAACTGTTTGGAGCCCCCCCCTGTGGAGGCCTGCCTCCCACTTTGAAAACCCCTCTGACATAGAGAATACATTATGCTGTCACGATGATTGTATACAGTCCCTCTGACGCGGCTGTATCGACCTGTCAAGTAGCAGCGCTCCCCCCCTGCCACCCCCTGTCTCAAGCAGCTAGCGTCCAACTCTGCAACAGGCCCGCACAGCACAGTCACTGGCTAACTGGATCAAAACAAGAACGACAGCACCCTTTTTGCGACGCATTCAGATGTGGACACTGTTGCTACAGCTTGAGAGGGTCACGGAAGGCCCCCCGACACTGGAAGCTAACGCGAGCTAGTAGCTAACTAGCAAACAGGTTTCCGTTGACAGACAAGAAGAGCCATACAAGAGCTAGTCGCATTAGCAACGGGGTTCAATCAAGCAGGCGCAAACATGGAGGAGATGGCTTGAGGAGAATGGCAAGCGATCACACGTGCATTTACCTGTAAAGTCGCTAACGCATGTAATGTGTGGCCGTCCCTCGGCCCCCCACCCTCCTCTGAGTGCGGCCGGTGCGTCTCAGTTTTCCCAGTCCGATGCTGAAGGAGCTCGATTCCGCCGTCTTCCCCACAACAGGGCTCAGGACGCTGCCATATTCCTCATAGCAAAAGTATGCTACTGCGCAAGCGCAAAGCCTGCCTGTCATGAGTCTGTCAGCTGATTGGTCTGTCAGGAAGTACACCTGAGGAGATAGCTGATCTGGGAACAGGTTTTCCTCAGATTTCGTTAGTGCTTGCATTGATTGGTAGTGCCGCAACTGAACTCAAAGCAGTTTACATTGATAGTCTATTCAGGATTGGGTTAAACGATCGTTAAAATAGCGGAAAAGAAATGAGAGAGAGCGTCTCACATGGTGAGTGCACCCTGTAGCGCACCCCTGCAGTGCCATTTGGTCTGAGGATGTCGTATTGGAAATTATTGAGTCTGTTAGGCCAGATAATATTTCGCAAAATGGACAAACGTTGAATAAAAACAACATTGCTCTGTTGCTCATCTAGTATAGTTAAACAATTGCAACCCCTTTACTTTGGCGTTCAGTCTGTTGAAATGGGGTTATGTGTAGCTAAATTTAAGATTCATTGTAACAGCATAGTGAGGAATTTCACTTAGTGGTATGCAGCGCAGCAATCACAACAATAGCAGAAGATGGAGCAAACAGAAAACAATCTCAAAATATAAATGATAAAGTGCAAAGTAAAAGCCCTTTAAAGTGACATGTAGCTAATGCAGGATATGTCCATTGGATAATGTCCATGCGATAAATTGAGGATGGATTGAACCTGTACCCTATATGGCATCATTACATTGAGAGATAGTTGCCTTTTTGGATCGTAGGAATACTCAACTACCACCTTGAATACAGGACTATTGCGCCCTCTAGGGACACTTTCCCACCACTGCAGCAATACTTCAACTTCAATGCTGGTGTCATGACATGTTTATCCACCCTCATCTCACACAGACGATTGGAAATGATCAAAATTAGAAACATAATCAAAATTCGGCGACATTTCACTTCTCCTGTTAGACTATGCCTAAGGTTTTGTTATCGCCTTTGTCACTGCAGACCATCTACTCCCCATAGCAATGTTTTAGCACTCCTAATCTATTTTTACTCTGACATCACATAAAAAGTACCAAAGCTGACCATGTTGATATAGCCCACGATGGCAGTTAATTAATGGTTGCAAATGAGTAGCCACTCAGCCACAGATATGAAGCCAAAAAGACACAATATTGGCTAAAGATTTCTATTCTAAAATGTCTTACACCCATTTTGGAAAAGATCACTGCCTGAGGTTCATCATTCAGTAGAAGTAGCCTATCTCTAAAATAGGCCTATAGAAGGCTAAGTTTGTAAATGTGTTATTTTGTCAGTCAACAAGTTTTGCTTTCTAATATCCTGCAAAAAGTAGGCTAGTACAATTTGTTTTCATTGTATGCTATCAATTATTTTGTTAAAGTGTCAAGTTCATCTTATTTGAATTCAACTATGATTCAAGTAAGCAATGAGATTGCAAGCAATGAGAGCAATGATTCACTGATTTTGTATGGTTCCTCCTGTAATAAAAAATATTATTTAATGGTTATTTTAATGTCATCAAACATGTCAACAGGATGAGCCCAACATGAAGCAACTAAAAAGCATGAGAAGAGCCACCAAAGTCTGGATGACTGCTCCGGAATAGCAGCACTATCATAAAAACTGACCACAGTAGGCACATCTATATGCCTTGTCACCCTGTTTTAACTATCTCAAAGAGTGAGTGACTCACCGTGATTGAAGGTAGAGGGGAAACATCTTGGCCTCTGTGACTGACTGATGTGGCAGAGTAAAGCTGAGTGGGGTAGCACAGCACAGGTCACGTTATGAAGCATCTGATTAAGTTGCCTAACCATGCGCTGCCCGTTAGTCTAATTGAATTATAGATAGAGGGACGAGAGGAAAAGAGGCTGCCTTATATTTTTTAGGATCCTCTTTAACAAAATGGACAGTGACTTCCTTTGGGCTTCAGTGAAATGACATAAGGAGACAGAGTAACTGAACTTCTATCAACTCTTATTTGGTTCACATGTGAGCAATATAATGTATGTTTAGCTGATGGAAAAGCTCCCCTGTTGTGTCCAATCAATAGTTCAGTTGAAACATGTATTGAAATAATACTAATAGAAAGTTCCATAGGAGGTTCAATGTACATTATAACAAGTAGCCTATTGTAGTGTATACAGACTATATGCTGCGCACGCTCGATTCCTGGCCTCGCCCGTCCTGCAGCTCGCTGAGCTGGCCCTGCAGCTTACATATGCAGCTCGGCTGCTGCGTGGCCTTGCTTGCCCTATTGGCGCACGTGCAATGTCTCCCTCTCTGTTTCCCTCAGTCTCTCTCCCCCCCCTCTCTCTCCCTCAGTCTCTCCCCCTCTCTCCCTCTCCTCTCTCTCCCTCAGTCTCTCTCTCTCTCTCCTCCTCTCCCTCAGTCTCTCTCCCTCTCCCTCAGTCTCTCTTCCTCTACCTCACTCTCTCGTGAGCCTCAGACTGATGACATCACTGATGACATTATCACTGCACAGCACACCTGTGGCCGGACAAAATTCTTGAAACAGAGAAACAGATAGAGTCCACATTGCCAAATGTATATATATATATATATATATATATATACAGTATATATATATATAGACAAGCAGACCCGTGGGGACCCCCCTGTGAGTTAGGCCCCCCTGGTCTGGAACATGACATCATCACTGATGGCATCACTGATGACATCATCACTGATTAGCCTCAGCCAGTAAGGATGCCATCACTGATGACATCAGTGATGACATCACATCATTAAGTAATCAGGGCAATCACCTAATTAAGAAATCTGGCTCTGTCAGGTCACCCGCACGGGTGCTCTTTACAACCCCTGAAAGTTTCAGCCCGATCGCACATAAAACGGAACAGCTGCGGCCGGACAAAGTTCTGCTCACACGCACGCACACACACGGACACACACGGACACTTCTCAAATTATAATAAGAAGATGTTGCATCAGCAAAAATTGTAAGAGGTAACAGCAGAAGCATCATGCCCATTGAAACTGAAGGGATGTTTTGGAGGGGGAAAAAAATTCATGGCGGTCATTCGTAGTGGAGCATCAATCCCCTTTTCAAACATGTGAAAATTAAATGTCAGTTATTATAGGCATAGTTTGCATAGCAAGTTAGTTGGCTATTGTATCTACCATGCAGCTAAAGTTAGGATTGTAATGTTAGCCAGAGCTGTTATGGCAGTGAGCTATAGTTGTTACCACCACTATCACATGTTATAATGTAGTTAGCAAAACACTGAATTCCATTTGATGTCTCCAGGTCAAGATGCAGTTCTTTAAAATAATTTGCATTGTGGATATAGTCTTTTTATGTGAATAACATTTTGGGTGAAGCAATATTTAGCTATTTCAAGAAAAGTGGCAGCAGTGTAGAAGCTAGTGTAGAAGTGAGTGACTAAGCTAATAACCATAAAAGCACAAATAATTGACCAAAATCTCTAAATAAATATACAGTATTTACCCTAATGAGAAAAGGAGCAAAAATATTGATGCTTAAAACTGAATAATGACATCACAACAGTCTAATCCTAATGTTAATTTAAAATTAGATATTCCTCTAAATCTGGCTTCAAATGGCCAACATTTTAGAAATAGCTAAATGATTGAATTGAATTGAATTGAATTGAATTGAATTGAATTGAATTGAATTGAATTGAATTTAATTTAATTTAATTTAATTTATTTTATTTTAACAGGGACAATGTACAAAGAACCTTTACCCCTGTAGAACAAGGAGAGATGTAGTGTACCAGGTTTTAGCAAAATGCTATTTTCCGCCCGTAGTCTGAAAAATATTTTGGCATTCTGATTTAGAATATTGTGTCAGTGAGAGTTTTAGTTTGTTTTAAGCTATATTAACCAATTGAACTGGACATTGTTTTGTCTGCCTATTTGTTGGTAACCACTAATCTAGAGCAGGGGTTCCCAAACTTTTTCAACTTGGGACCCAAAAGATACATTTTGTGTCTCCCATGGCCAATCTGCCTGGCATCGTTGTCCCCGACCCTCGCCACAGTTCCCGGAGAGCAAAAGTGAACAGACGGTGCAGAACAGATAGTAGGTTACAGGTAAAGCCAGCAGGTTCTCTGTTTTCTGTGCTTACCTGTCAGAAGATGTAGTTGCTCCCATGTAGGCTACCTGTAGATCCACCGAGTTGTTTGGGTTTGGGTTTGGGTCACGTTAACTGGTCCTGGGCATTGGTGCGTGTAGGCTATATCTCCAGATAGCAGGAAGAAAATGGACCGATTGATAGATAAATCAATCAATCATGAGTGGATTCAGCACACTTTATCTGGGAAGACTGATTGAATCACTGCAGATCTATTCAGACCTTAGGTCGCCACTGAGTTCTTTTAGCCGGGGACCTTTGGTCGCCGCGAATGTTTATCTCTAAATAAATATACATTTACCCTAATGAGAAAAGCAGCAAAATATTGATGGCTAAAACTAAATAATGACATCGCAACAGTCTAATCTTAAAGTTAATTTAAAATTTGATATTCCTCTAAATCTGGCTTCAAATGGCCAACATTTTAGAAATAGCTAAATGGACCGATTGATAAATAATCACTCAATCATGAGTGGATTCAGCACACTTTATCTGGGAAGACTGATTGAATCATTGCAGATCTATTCAGAGCTCAGGTCGCCCGCAAATTCTTTTAGCCGGGGACGTTTGGTCGCCGCCGAATGTCGCCCCCTCAAAATGTTGGCTTGCATGACGGCCCTGGGTAACAGCTGGGTAACAGGTAAAACCTTATCCTTGTGAAAACTATGTCTTGTTAAATTAGGCCCAGTTAGCTTCTTCCCCCCCGCCCCCAATATTTTATTTTTCATTTTTCCAGAACACACATCTAAACAAAGACAAACAAGCTCAGACACAGGAAAAGAAAAGTAAGAAAAAGCATACACATATCATCAACATTACAACATTACAATGTGGTGCTACCAGCCACATAAGGTGCTTATGTGCTTGTAAGAGATGTTGTACAAAGAATCCCACGCAAGGAGTCCATGAGAAATCAGCCAGGCGAGGTACCAGTCACCCCTAACCTTGTCTAAGTAGGCCAGAAACAGGTAGCCTAGGTAAACCCAGCCCCCACGTGACCTGCTCTCTCAGTTCCCAGTCACTAGGTCCCAGATAGTCGAAAATGTTTTAAGTGAGTTGGTCCTCAGGAGCCCCGAAACCATGTCCATCAGCCACAGCTGAAAGGAAGGTGGAGAGGGGTAGGCTACTTCCACTCAACGTTCGTTCACACCATACACCGAAGCCACGCTCAAGTCACACTGAAGCTACGCTGAAGCCACACAGTTTCATTTCGGCGTCCTTGTTAACAGGCTAGACCGTTCACACCAGCCGCACGCGTGCCACGCTCAAGCCACGCTCAAGCCACACTGAAGCGTGAAGCTGCCAGGCATGAAGTGAATGCAAGTTGTGGGAGGGGGCAAGGCGCACCGAGCGAGGCACTGAGGAACAGAGAGTGCTTCTTGTGTGACCGGTTTAACGTGACACTCAGCTTCTGTTCAGCTAAGCTTCAGCTCTGCTTCTGAATAGCGCCCAGTGAGAACATGGGCTTAGAGTACCAATCAAATATTTTGGCCCAGAATCCGGATAGTGAAGGGCAAAACCAAAAAGTATGGGATAATGTAGGCCTACCATCTGCGCAGGCCTTGCTCACAGAGTTGGCATGCAGCCTCTTCTCTTTCTCATAGGCTTTTCATTGTCCCCTTCCAGGCAATGTACATCAGATGCGTTACGGATGCGTTGCGGATCCGGCAAAACTGCCCGATCAACTCTCGCCCATGTTAATTGATGGGCGATACATGCGGTATGGAAAAATTATGCACCCGTTCTATTTTTGGATGTTAGAATCAAATCAAATAAGACTTCACTCATTCACGCACTGACATTACATTACATTACATTACATTACGTCATTTGGCAGACGCTTTTATCCAAAGCGACTTACAATAACACATTTTTGTCAGCAATAGAGCAATCAACTATGGAGCACAGTCTATGACAACTACAAATTCTGAAGGAACAGTGGTACGAGTTTTTTTATTTTTTTTTTTTAGAAAGAGAGAGAAAGAAGTTAGATCAAGAAGGGCCCAGATGGAGCCTGAAAAGGTGAGTCTTTAGTCTTTTCCGAAAGATCGGCAGTGATTCAGCAGTCCTGACCGAAGGTGGAAGCTTGTTCCACCATTGGGGTGCCAGGGACGAGAAGAGTCGAGATCGGGATGAGCGACTTTTGAGCCCCCGTAGCGAAGGAGGGGCGAGGCGACCTGCACTGGTGGAGGAGCGAAGGGAGCGCTGAGAGGTTTGGAACCTGACCATAGATTGCAGGTACAGGGGAGCTGACTGGTGTACTGCCCTTTAGGCCAGTACCAGTGTCTTGAATTTGATGCGAGCTGAGATGGGAAGCCAGTGGAGGTCCCGGAAGAGGGGAGTGACATGAGAGAATTTGGGTTGGTTGAATACCAGATGGGCTGCAGCGTTCTGAATGAGCTGACGCGGTCGGATGTCGGTGGCAGGTAGGCCGGCCAGGAGTTGCAGTAGTCCAGGCGAGAGATGATAAGTGACTGGACCAGGAGTTGAGTCGCTTCTCTTGTGAGAAAGGGACGGATTTTGCAGATGTTGTAGAGGGAGAACCTACAGGAGCGTGCTGTCGCAGCTATGTTGGCTGAGCAAGACAGCTGGTTGTCGAGGATCACCCCAAGGTTCTTAGCTGTTTGGGAGGGAAGTACAGTGGTGTTGTCGATGGAGATGGAGAGATCTGCAAGAGGGCAGTCTTTCCCTGGGAGGAAGAGTAGCTCTGTCTTACCAAGGTTGAGCTTGAGGTGGTGGGCAGACATCCAGTCGCCAATGTCTTTGAGGCATGCAGAGATGCGAGCCTCGATTTGAGTGTCGGAGGGGGGGAAGGAAAGGAAAAGCTGGGTGTCATCAGCATAGCAGTGATAAGAGAAGCCATGAGAAGAGATCACATAGGCAAGATATCTGATATAGAGAAGGAAAAGTAAGGGGCCCAGGACTGAGCCCTGGGGGACACCAGTGGTAAGAGGGCAGGATTTGGAGAGGGACCCTCTCCATAAGACCTGGTATGAGCGGTTCGAGAGATAGGAATCAAACCAGGAGAGTGCAGAACCTGAAATGCCGAGGTCAGACAGAGTGGAAAGAAGGATTTGGTGGTTGACTGTATCGAAGGCAGCAGACAGGTCAAGGAGGACAAGGACAGAGGAGAGGGATGAGGCCTTAGCAGTGTGAAGGGCCTCTGTGACAGCAAGAAGAGCTGTCTCAGTGGAGTGAGACGTCTTGAAACTGGACTGCAGAGGGTCCAGGAGGTCATTCTGGGAGAGATAGAGAGAAAGTTGTTCGGACGCTGCTCGTTCGAGGGTTTTGGAAAGGAATGAGAGAAGAGAGATAGGTCTGTAGTTCTGAATAGCAGTAGGGTCAAGGGAGGTTTTCTTAAGCAGAGGCTTGACTCTTGCAGTCTTTAGAGCAGGCGGAACAAGACCAGAGGACAGAGAGGAGTTTATGAAGGTAGTGAGGAAGGGAGATATGTCAGGTGAGATGGTTTGGAGGAGAGAGGAAGGGAAAGGATCGAGGGGGCAGTAAGTGGCTCGGTTCGAGCTGATGAGTTTAAAGGGATACACCACTTTTTTGGAAGTTTAGCTCATTTGCCACATCATAACCAAGATACACCATGCCTTACCGGCACTGTCTGCTCAGTTTACAGTGAGCTACAGTCGTGAAGTTAGTAATTATCGCCATAGAATGGAGGCTAATGGTACAGCTGTTAAAAATCTGCCAAAACACACATCTCACGGCGCCAAAATACATGTTGTGCTTCGGGTACTCACCACATGATGAAATATTAATCCAAAATGCACATAATCTGTCTTTTTGGAAGGAAAAGAGGTCGGTGGCCATGTTTGGAAAGTAGTGCCGGCTAACTCTTTTCCTTCCAAAAAGACCAAATTGAAACAACTGAGCATCTTTTTGTTTCATGTTCTCACACCCAACTGTTCTGGAAACAATTCATCGATTGGTTAAATGGAAAAAACACAGTAATGCCTGTTCTTCATTATAATAGTATTGTTTTTGGTGTAATATTAGAAGACAAAAAATTGGACCTAATGATCAATGTGTTACTAATCTTAGCTAAATTCTTTATTCATAAGGCCAAATTTATCAAAACTCCACCCATCTTTACCTGCTACTTTAATGAAACCCAACTCTACATGAAGTCCCTGAAATTAACTAAATCGAATTTTGCCAAAGACCTCTATTTATCTTTAACAAGTCTCTAGCCATCTTATGTTTTATTTATTTTAAATTGGATTTTAATTTTTTATGTTCGTGTTTTCCCCTGTCTGTCCTGTATTATGTGAATGTGCTGCCATGTGTCTGTTCATGCTTGTCGAAGTTGTATACACTTGCCTTACAGTTGTAAATGAAAATACTAAATAAATTGTAAAAAAAAAAAAAAAAAAAAAAAAACTCTTGCGTTTGACCACCGCCCTTTACTTCCGGTTACGAACGTAGCGCCGCTGAACACGCCCCTGGTAACCAAGGCAATGACGCTATTCCCCGTTACCAAGGCATTCTTGAGGCAAACACTAGATAGCTAGATTAAATAATCTCATGAGATAACCTACATTAATCCTCTTGATCGAGTTGTATTTTAACGATTTTGCCCAGCGTAGCTCCTAGTCCGTTAGCCGCGTGCCCTAACGTTAAAACAGAGGCAAAAACATCAATTTTAGTCTTTTGGATTAGCTCAAGCCGCAAGCTAACGTTAGCTAGTAACGTTAGCTTCTTATCCACAATGGTAAGTAGCTGCTATCCATAATGCTGTCTGTGGCTATCCAGGCCACATGTTTGCTTTGACAAATTAGCATGATACACGTCTGTCACTGTGTTTAAATTTGTTGCTGTCTCGCTTGCCAGCTCGACCTGGATCCAAATAGCATCAGACAGTTAGCATCCCCGCACATTAACGTTAACCTTAACTCTAAAGCTCATGTGAACAGGCCCTGTCATTCGTTAGGGAACATCCTCTTCAGGTTAGCTGGTCCGTTAGTTGTGTTTGCTAATGTAGCACACACAAACACTAACTCACAATGCACTGTGCTCCTGCAATGATGTTGCACCTCCCATCACCCTAGGCAGAGTTAACATGTGCAATACAATGCAATTCATGCATAGAACCTGTGAATAGCACCTGTTAACTCTTATTTGCATCGTGTATATATTGTCAACTCTGGAAATTGTACTACTGCCAACCTTGTACTGTAACTGTCATTTTGCCTTGCTAGATTTGTACTCTGCCACATTTGGCTGTAAATACTCTGTCCATATCTTGTACAGTGTTTAAACTTGTGCATATTTAATGTGTTATTGTATGTTTTATTATATTTTACTGAGTGGTTTATATCTCATGTAAAGTGTGCACCTTCTACACCAAGACAATTTCCGTGTATGTGCAAACAACATACTATGGCAGAATAAAATAATTCTGTTTCCAATTCTGATTATGGACCATCTGCATCTATCTGCTTCTGCTAGCTTCACTGTGGTGCCAGTGGTGTTTCTAACCTCCCACTTCCCTCTCTCCATGTAGGCTGAATTTGGTTTTAATGAACATCATCAGAACGAAGTCATCAATTACATGCGATTTGCACGTTCAAAGATGGTCCTGAGACTCAAGACCATTGACTCATGTTTTGAGGAACTCAAAGAGAGCAGGTGATTGCTCATATTAACTTTTTTGTGTGTGTAATTGTTTATCACGTAAAAGTGGTTATCAGTTCAAATGTCTGATTGATCTCTAATATGCTTGTGTGTGTCTGCAGGCTGGTGGAGGAAACCTTCACGGTGGACGAGGTGAGGGAGATGCTGGATGGGCTGCAGGCGGTGGTGCGGGGCGAGGTGGAGACAGAGCTCATCAACACAGCCCACACCAACGTGCTGCTGCTCCGGCAGCTCTTCTCCCAGGCTGAGAAGTTCTACCTCCGACTGCAGACGGACATCTCAGAGCTGGAGAACAGGTTACATCTCGCTGTTTATTAGAAACTGAAACTACCCAGCAAACATTCGAGAGACAGTGGTGAACAGGAGGTGGCCAAGTTCAGTGTCAATCTGAACAAGCACGCAATTTGTAGGGCTTCGTAAAAAAAATCATATTAAAGCAGCTACGAGCAACTTTTTCGATTGTTATTAAACAGTATAATTACAATATTGATGCATCACATCTTACCTATAATAGTAGCTGAGATCAAAGCTGTGTGAATTGGAGATTGCTCCCTTGGATGATTATTAAGTCTGTGTCTGTCTAAACTCGCGTCAACAGGGGGCTCTCTCTCTCTCTCCTTACCGCCGGCCCGGCTACCCGGAAGTGAAACGCGGAAGTGAAACGCAGCTGCCTGCCTCGCCGTTTGCGCTGCCTAGCAACATAACATAAACAATGTGAACGCCACGCATATTCTCGCGAACATCTCTAGTTATATTCTAACAGGTTTTTTGGAAGTTATTTTGTGGTTATGGCCGAAGTGGCTGCTGCAAACCGTTTCATTTCACTTCCTGATCTTCCCTGGCCACAGACAGCCTACACTGGCCGATTCACTCGGGGCTCAAGCGAGACTACTCTGCGTTGGTCTCGTCGACTATTAGAGGTAAGATGTGATGCATTGATATTAAATTTATACTGTTTAATAACAATCGAAAAAGTTGCTCGTAGCTGCTTTAAAGCAGCTGTCGAAACTGATTTGAACAGATATAAGAGAGATATTTATAAAATGATTCCAGTAGTAGCCATAGAGGACTACAGGCATCATCTCAACTCATTTTGGCACTACTGTATATTATATATTATACTAACTATATAGTCAACATCTATTCATCGTTAAAGTTTGTTGGGTGGCACATCATCAAGACTTTTTTTAATGATGTGACATAGTAGTTCAAAGTCAAACCGAGTGCCACACCAAAGTGAGAGCTGAGCCTGGGCCACTGACACACACAATACGCCTTTGCGTTCACTGAGAGAAGCTCCCATTTCAAGAAGAGGCCACTTCCTTCACTACTTTAGATGTAGATCTAGTGTTTCAACCAGGCAAAAATGTCATTGCCAAGCCACACATTCTCATGTGAATTCTTCCCCTCTTACTCTGCAGAGGTTTCCTTTTCTCAGTGACATTCAGCCAACCTCAAAGCCACAGCTTCTGCTACCTGTGAAGAAATTGTTACAGCTATGCAAAAAACAAAACTTTTAATTTGGTCAAAGAGCAACAATTCATGGTGTCTGACTGTGATGGTAAGGGAAGTGTTGAGCTTGAAGCTATTTGTGATTAAATTAAATTTATAAAACAGCAACCAAAGAATGCGTCTTGCTGCCAAGAGTGTCTTCGAAAATGTTAGTTTATATTACAAGCCTGTAAATACATACATACTGTACATACATACATACATACATACATACATACATACATATACATAGTAAAGAGGATTCCCCACGTACAGCCAGTGTGATCAGGTGCTGGTCAGTTGCAGGTAGAGATGTAACGGTATGAAAATTTCACATCACGATTATTGTGACCAAAATTATCACGTTATCGTATTATCACGGTATTTGTAAAAAAATGCTGAAAATGTTCAAAAAGTACTGAGTACTGGTTTTAATGATAATTACAATTTGAAAAGGTACTATTAACCGTAGGCAATTTTATCACAGTTTATCATTAAACCGGTAACTGTTACATCCCTAGTTGCAGGAACATGAAACATAAATTGAAGAGAATAACCACCGCACACTTAAATGACTTACTGAGATTTATTCAGTGACCAACGTCGAGTCGTCAGGTTCACTCAACATGACACTCCTGGGTAGGGATGGGCATCGAATTTCGAATTTTCGAATAATCGTTGTTATTATCAGGGTCGACTTTTATTATTGAAAGTCGAAATTCGAAGAAAAAAAAAACGTTTTTTTTTTTTTTTTTTTTTTTTAGTGAAATGTTGCATTGTCTCCCCTGATTCTAAGTAGAGTCGAATCGCTTGGTTTGAGCAAGTAAAACAATTTTTATAAGCATTTTAAGCAAGATTTATGGAAAAATGAATGGTGGATGAAATCCCATGAAGAGGGAGAGGGGGTGACTTTGGCACCCCTTTGGCACTCAGACCTGAGCCTACTAAATATTTAATGAACCACTCGTGATTGTCAAAACTGTTTTTTATTTTCGAAAATGTCCATGTCATGTAACATGTTCTTTACTTCAGTGGTGCAATGCTTGTTTGAGCTAAAAATCCACAGCAGAAGCTTTTTCTATTCATTAATAAAGCCTTAGATTTAGAATCAGGGGAGACAATACAACATTTCACTCACAAATTTCTTTTTTTTTTAAATGCTTTTTTTTTTTTTTTTTTTTCGAATTTCGATTAAAAGTCGACTTTGGCCAGCGAATTTCGAATAGTGTTTTTGCTAGAAATGCCCATCCCTACTCCTGGGTGAACGTGATGACGCTACCCACGAAACGCATTGTTCACTGAATAAATTTCAGTAAGTAATTTAAGTGTATGCTCGTTACTCTCTTCAATTTATGTTACATATATACAGATATCTATATCTATCTATCTATCTATCTATCTATATATCTCTCTCTCTCTCTCTATATATATATATATATACAGATATCTATATATATCTATATATATATACACATACATACATACATGTATGTACATATATACATACAAAAATACATAGTACATACATACATACATATACATACATGTATGTATGTATGTATACATACATGTGTGTTTGTGTGTGTGTGTGTGTGTGTGTGTATAACATTTATTCTGTGTCATTCACTCTTCTCTTCTTGACACTGTGCCAAGAAATTTATATGGGGTTTTTGGCACAGGCCTTGGAACAAGAGAGATGGTTATTATTACATTAACATCAGTTCACAGCAGCACTAGTGAGAGGATTTGGTTATGAAATCAAAAACGTCAACTGCAATTATTTCAAAACCAGACTTATTACACAAATTGCTTTGTTAAACCATAGCAACAAGCATACAAAAAATCCTGAGCACTTGTTTAACAGGTGTTTGAGTTCTACCTGTTCCTATTTTTGCCATTGAGATGGACGAGGCGAAGGCTTTTCCATATTCCCTCACTTCACCTCTCTGAGGATCTTTCCCACAAGGGCAAAATAACACAATAATGCTATTTACTGTCACGATCAGTGCATAGCACTACAGTACATGCACACAGTTTTGAATACAGTCGTTATCTTCTGCGGTGTTCATGGTGAACTTTGTGTCACTTCTGACCTGCTGTAACCTTTACAGAACTCAAAGACCTTTACTGATGTAATGTGATGTACTTGTTTTGGAAAAGTTCTTTTGTTTGTAATACGTGAACAGTAGATGGATAAACAAACCCCTGTTTTGCAGGCCTCAGCCCTAAACTGTTAGAGTGTCAGAAGCAGGGAATACGCCCCTTGTTACAGATCTACGTGCGTTCAGCAGCTTTTTCAAACCACATTTAAGCCTTGCATAGTGCTGCTTTCTTCACCACAAGCATATAGCTTATACTTTTAATGTTAAACTGTCATCAGGAACGTGATGGGTGTATTTCCCTTTTGAAAGATGCATAACTGCCAAATAGTGGATTTCTCCACTTTGCATAAGTCATTTACTAGAATGTTGCCAAACATCTCTGTAAAATAATGTGTAGGCCAAGGTGCGACTGTGCTCCGAGTCCTTAGAGACTGACTGTGGTAAAGAGTTGGCTGCAGTTGCTGAACCCGTTGGCCACAAGATTATCAGATTAATTTCACTGTCTACTCAATAACTTTCTGTTGTTGTTGTTGTTGTTAACTGACATTATTTGCAAGATTTTAAGCTTATCTATCTTCCTTCCTCTGCTATTTCCTTCGTCATTCCCTCGTCTAATACTTTTATAATACCTCTATCATTATAGGGAGCTGTTAGAGCAAGTGGCTGAGTTTGAGAAGACTGACTTCAAAACCACTGATAAGGTGAGCGTCTTGTGCAGCGGTGCCCCATTTAGAGCATGAAACATCTCCATCAACGTAGCGGTAGTCCTTAATCATGGCTTTTCAGACCTACATGTAAACTAGTAAAGAGACGGCAGCGCCTCCCAGGCATTTGAAGTAGTTTCTCATGCCAGGCCATCAACCCTTCACACGTTTCAGAAGTCACACGTCACAGAGGTCGCCATGTGGTTTCTTGTAGCTCATTGCTTTCCTGTGGGACTCACACCTTGCTCTAAAAAATAGACCCTTGACCTTTACACTATAATCATCGGTCACATTTCTAAGGCAAACAAATAGTACACGGATATCAAAATATATTCTTTCTTTGCTTTTACCTGTGTGCAGCAACAGGGCATAGCCTACACGTTTTTACTAAGAAATCAAGAGCGGTTGTGAATTCACCGATACGTCCTCTGTTTGTACATAGCAAATGCTGTATTCTGTTTGTTTTATGATTTCAGTAGGGTTTGAGAATATTCTCGCATCATTTCAATTGCAATGTTTGTGCTCAGGTAAGCCAGGAAACTGGCAAACCCAAGTTAGCACCACTGAATGAAGGCGGGGTGTCTGAGCTTCTAAACAAGGTAAATAAATAATATGTTACCTGCGTTAGATGTTCAGGTTGACTGTAAAAAGTTGGATGCTCATTATCACATTGATATCCAACCTTATATACTTTATGCCTCATTTCTTCTTCAGGAGATATCGAGACTACAGGAGGAAAATGATAAATTGAAAACCAGGCTTCGGACTTTAGAATCCCAGGTACACCACCTATTTAACCTCCTCCCATCAGGCAGGAGATACAGGAGTATGAAGAGTAGAACATCTCGCTTCAGAGATAGCACCTACCTCCAAGCCATAAGGCACTTGAATTTGCACTGACACATTACCGTTGTCACTTTAAACTGTATGCACCTTAAACTGTATGCACTTTCTACTGTATATGCTGTAGCTGAGAACTGTTCCTGTATGTTCCTGTCGCTGGCTGCTATGTTTTTGTTTGTCTCTGAGAGTGAAACCAAGACAAATTCCTATCAACTTTTGTTGACATGGCAATAAATCTTTTGAATCTTGAATCTGAATCTTACAGAAATTCAGTCACACATTTTTTTATCTGGACGGCATTGTCCTTACAATCGGCCCACTAGTTTACATTGCTCTTAACCCTCTGGTCTGATTTCCCTTTTTAGGCCATGGGCGCGCTAGATGAGAAAACCAAGGCAGAGCGGGCTCTGAAAGACCTTCAGAAGGTGCAAGGTGAACAGAAGGTACTGTTCAGAGTTGGGCTTGGAAGTAGTATCAGTTAAATCATTGTTTATAACCACATTTGGCTTGTGTCTTGTGCTGCTGTCATGTTTTGCTTCTTTGTTTTTCATTTCATTGTGTCTGAACAATTGCTGTGATTTGATTTCTTTCTGCTAACTTGGACCTGCGATGGTATGTATGCAACTGACCAAAGTGTGGCTTTTTTGTGTGATTGTGAATAGGAATAGAAGTCTGTCACATAAAGATAGTGTCAAATAAACAGCATGCTTTCCATCTGAACTGATGTGTTGCTTCTTTTCCTTTAAGCGGGCTGCTCGTTCCCAGGAGATCAACAGTCTAGAGGACACGGTGGCATCTCTGAAGTCAGACTATGAAAGGTCTCTCAGCGCCAACGCCGCCTCCCAGAAGGACCTGCAGGAGAACCTGGTGTCTGCCAAACATGACCTGCTGCGAGTGCAGGAGCAGCTGGCCCTGGCAGAGAAGGTACATCACTGTTTTCCTTGCCTCCAGCTGACAGCAAACCAGTGTCCGATGCTGCCAATTTGTCTTCAATAAACCACACTGGCTGGTCGTTTATTGATACAATATTTGAATTAATTGGATATATTGTACTGTATATACGACTGTATACAGTCGTTGGCCTTTGCCTGTTGTCAAACTTTGTCCCCAGTACCCACTATACACGCTCTGACCATGAGCCAATCAAAACATAGACTCAGCTCTCAGTCTTAATCCGTTTCACTACTGTAAGAATATTACTATTTAAATCTTTTCATAACATTAGGTGGTGCTGTTGGAAGCCTTGCATCGGAGAACCAATCATGAGTGTTGTGGGCGGGCCTGCTTTCTGGGGGCAGTGACGCTCATGCAGAACCGGTGCTGTCGCGTTTGCGGAGAAACATATTAATCACTTAGAAACAAACATAACCTGTTAATAGGACGTGTTTCATCCGGCCCCGGCGGATAGAGGTCTTTCCCCCAGCGATAAGCCCGACTCCCAGAGCCTGCTGATGACTCACAGTAGCAAGCGGACCACTTCCGGGTAGGAAAAATGATTGTAAAATAAACAACGGGTATAAACTCTCTTTGCAGCACATCGGTGTCTTGCTCTATATTGGAACTATGAAACATTGCATTGCCGCTACCAAATAAAATTTGAATAATAAATGTAGGTGTGTCTGCTGCCGGCCGTTCTCGCCGGGCTCTGAACCAGATTTGGAACAGTAAATTCCCAGACGTTTGGTGGTTAGGTGGCGCTGTTGGCGCCGCTCCCCAAACGTCTGGAAACCGAGACTAATCAAAACAAAACATTGGGCATGGTGGCGCAGTGGTAGTGCTGTTGCCTCACAGCAAGAAGGTCCTGGGTTTGATTGCCGCCTGTGACGCTGTGGGCGCTCAGGGTGTGTCCCCATTCCCTTGTCCTCAGTGCCTACTGCCCAGGTGGGCTAGCTTGTCAAAAGGGCCTTTCTGTGTGGAGTTTGGATGTTCTCCCTGTGCTCCCCTTGGGTTTCCTCCAGATAGGAAAAACATGGGAAAAACACACAAAAACAATGGCTAATTAAACAGGCTCCTGATTGGCTGCCTGTTGTGCTGGCTTTACACAAAAGCGCTAGAGTCTAAACCTCTGCAAGCTTTTCCTTCTGTTTCTTCACTGCCTGGACGGTTAACTAGCCTTGAAACTTAACAGTATTCCTGCTTGGCAAGTCATTTCATGATGAATTACAAAGTTGATCCATTACATTACATGTGAATGAAGTTTTTTTTTAATCAAAACTCTACGCCTCTTGTCTCTTTATTGAATGTGTCAGACAGGACCTGATTCTATACATGAAAATACATTGAAAATGGGTAGAGTCAGTGAGGTATTTCTATGAAAAATCGATATTAATTATTTGGGCTGGTAACAATATTCATAGCCGGTAAATTATTTCGGTTTACAAGCTCTTGACAGGTGAGCAAAAACTACATTTTGGACACCCCGCCAGCAACCCTTCATACTCTGTACCAATCTGGTCCTCTTATTGCATTCACCTTGCATGTGTTTATTTACAGTATGTGTATAGTTTATGTGCATGTGTGTGTATGTGTACAGGAGTTGGAGAAGAAGTTCCAGCAAACTGCTGCCTACCGCAACATGAAGGAGATCCTGACCAAAAAGAATGAGCAGATCAAAGATATCAGAAAACGCCTGCAGAGGTGAGTGAAGGAATCTGTAACTGTCGAGTTTAGCAAAAACAATGGAAATGGCATCTTGTATGCCATTCTGCCCTGGCTTGTTGACCCCTTAGATTGCAGTTTGAGCTGATGGCCTCTGGGTGACGCTTTAGAGTTAAACAACTACAGACTCATTTTTCACCTCTATCATTAGATAAAGGTGTGTGGGGGGGGGCTTTTTATTTTGTTGTTGCTGAATTTCAGCCATCTTTTACCGCACTATATATTGAGCTATTGACTTTTAGGACTTACTACATGTTTTATTGTGCTTTTATGTAACCTGTTTTTATTTTTTACTAGTGGACCCGTGGGAGTTAGACCCCCCTGGGACAAATTCATCATAACGGGTGTCCAACTCCCACGGGTCCACATAGAATTGGTGATGTCACTCGAGCACTCGATGATGTCATCAGTGATGATGTCATCATTGCTCGAGTGAATCACATCATTAGGTAATTAGGGCAATCATTAGGTAATTAGGTCAATTAATCCTCCCTAATTAGGTCACCCGCAGGGGTGCTCTTTACACTTCCTGTTCCTGAAAGATTCAGCTCGATCGCACGTGAAATGACAGTTGTGGCCGAACACAATTCTGCTCACTCACACACAGACACTTTGCATTCTTATTATAGGATAGGATTCTGCGTTTTTTCTTTAAAACCCACCTGCAACCCAAGTTTCCCTCATGACACTGTAAAGTTTGAATTTAAGTTGAATCAAACACTTTTTGTGGCTGGGTGCTGGTAGGGACCACAATACTTTGTTCATACTGTATGTAATGCCCAATTCTTTGTAAAATAGTATAACTGACTTTCCTAATATGCTGTTTCTTGCAGATATGAGTCCGATGAATGAGCCTCACCCAGACGACCAGGGGGGTAAGAAGGGTATACCTGTGGTTTGGAAGAGGTTTTGATAAACCATCAGTTCTACTGCTCTAGCATTAGAGAGAGAGAAAGAAGCGCTTCCATGAAGATCTGGTTGTTTCATGCTTTAGCATCTTAAGTAGTTGTTGACTGTAGTAGAGAGGCCCGGGGAGGGGAGGAGATGGGGGTTGGAGCTAGATGGTTACCAGTGTTGTAGTCAAGTCACTATAGATGGAGCCTAGAGTCCCCAGTGTTTCGAGTCCAAGTCTGAGTCACCAAAGAAGAGTCCGAGTTGAGTCCCCATTGCCTGAGTCCGAGTCCGGTATTAATATATCGTAGCTATCAATAGGCTATCTTATGCCAAATTATTAGGATCTATTAAAAAAAAGTCTTTATCAATGGACAAGTCTCTAACTTCAGAGTCCGAATGCATGAATGGGTGAGTCCGAGTCATCAGTGCTGAAGTCCAAGTCACAAGTCCTGAAATGAGTCCAGGACTCAGACTCCTGGACTCGAGCAGGGATGCACCGATCCACATTTTTTACAATCTGCCGATTCCGATATATTCCCATACCGATATTTTTCTTGAATATACAGTATAGGCAAAGATTTGGCCAATTAAAGATTATTTTTTTAATATACCTTGCAAAAAGCAGACAAAATTAAGAAAATATACAAGGCAAAGAAGGATACTATTATACATGGGTAAATTACGGCCAGCGCTGGAATTGCAAAAAAAAAATATATATATATATATATTTTCCGATTCCGATCCGATTCGTGAATGATGTCAGTATCGGCACCCGATACCGATATTGGATCAGTTGGGTCCCATCCCTAGACTCGAGTACTACAACACTGATGGTCACACAACTGAAGTATTGATCAATTGTAGCCTTCTTCAGCTGTGCTTTTTTTCTGCATCTCAATTCGGAGCTCATTTTCAGGCCTCCCTCAGTGCTCTATGCAAGTACTATCATGTCCCTGTATAAAGAGGCCTTGTCTGTTTGTTGAGCTGGACAGATACTCTGCCTGAAGCTCTGCCGTTTCGTCTTTCTGATATGTTATGCATAGTTTTATGGCCCCGTCATTAGTTATTATTGCCTCTACTCAGATTTCCAAGCCAACCCCAAGACATTGTGTTTGTTGATGGTGAATTTCTTTTGCGTCTCCCCTGCCCATCAGGAGAGAGTTGTAGACTAGCACATGCTTCCTCCAATACATATGTGCAGTCGCCAACTGCTTCTTTTCACCTGACACCGAGGAGTTTCACCTGCAGGACATAGTGCGTGGGAGGATCATGCTATTCCCCCCAGTTCCCATCCCCCCGAACAGGCCGACCAGAGGAGGCACTAGTGCAGCAACCAGGACACATACCCTTAATCCGGCTTCGTACTCGCAGACACGGCCAATTGTGTCTGTACTACTATAGACACCCGACCAAGCCGAAAGCAACACGGGGGCTCGAACCTGCGACCCTCGTGTTGGTAAGCAGGGAATATCTACCGCTGAACTCCCCGGATGCCCCAATAGCAAATTGATTCAAAATATTTGTGCTTGACCCTTCAGATGTCACTCTCGCTATCATTGTTTACCTAAAAAAAAATGATGAAAATCTGGGGCAATAGGAATGAAAGTATGATGATTGGAAATATTCCATGTTTTACTCTAATTTCTTACATTTGTATTTTCTGCTCTTGCATATTAAATGAGGTGGAAAAAAATTGTAATCCAGAAATATATTATATTTCCCTACACAGTGTGCATAGAATATTTTTGTCTAAAAACTTTAACTGCATACTTTTCCTATTGCTTTGGGTGAAGGAGTGTAAGAGAAACATGATTGTGTTCATGATGTAATGCTCTTGTAGAGTATGATACATCTACAGTATATACTAGTATGTGGATTTGTTTGTCTTGTGTAGTCTGGGGTAATAAAAGCTGTTACCAAAACAAAAGTGTTTTACTCAAGTGTGTTAGCCGTTACTATAGTCTGACCTTATTATTATATCAGAGTCAAAGTACGTGAAACGCACACCTGCAGTGATGAGGTGCCAGCCGATGAGAAACAATGATCAAAATAATCAAGTTTAGCTGGTGCACACTCGTAGCTCCGATGCAAAGGTTTATTGAGACATCAAAATATAAATGTAACGTCAATAAATGCTCCCTGTGTTGGAACTGACTGGGGAGAGTGACTTTGACTGTCGGTTGTTGCCAAATGGGCTGCTTTGAGGGTGCATGGCAGCAGTTCTGCGGATGGAAATGCCTTGTGGAGAGGTCAGAGGAGAATGACCATACTGGTTGGAGCTGACAGAAAGGTGACAGTAACTCGGATAACCTCTTTACAACTGCGGTTAGCAGAAAAGCATCAAACAGCTGCTGTTGACGCCAGCTTCTGTGTGTTGTTAACCAAAGGAGATTGAGCAGCGTAAAGAGACAAGGTGGTCACCACAGTCAAACCCCACCCCCTCTTGTTTTGAGTGAAACTCTTCAAGCCACAATCTGTCCTGACTTCAACTTCTGCTGCCTGCTCTGCGTCATGTGTGACTGCATGCACTAACTCCCTATAGGTGCAGAGGAAGGGGGCGGGAGAGTCGAGGGACCTATAGAACGAGTCCAAAACGCCTTGATCCGTCTTCTAAATGTGCTTGCTATAAAAGCTCATTTCAAACCGGGGCAGGGATCAGAATCAAATGAACTATTTAGCTGCACCATCTGGAGCTCCAAACCCTTATCAGTGTTGTGTCATCGGGGCAGCAATTAACTGACGGGGTAAAAACGGCAGATGAATTCAAATAGGATGCAGATGCCGAGCTGATGGCAATCAGTACGTGAAATAAATCACAGCAAGCAGGTAGACAGGAAGTGGTGACTAGTGTTTCACAGCAGAAGACTCAAACTCCCCTAACTGCTACTGTTGCTGCTGAGAGAACAAGAGCTGCAGCATTTTCCCAGAATGTGCCTGGACAACTTAGTACACATCACAGCAGCACTGCCAAAGGTATCACAGGGGGTTTCTCCACTTCACTGACGAAGCAAAAACGTCTGTTTGGTTTTTCTTCCGAATTATTGAGTGAGCTTTTGCTTGTGAGAAGAATAGGCGTGCGTTTCCAATTCCAGGGAGGTTTTAGGTGATGTCCAGAGTTAGATTTTTTAAAAAAACTGCTTGTTGTGATGTATAAATCAGTTAACTAAAGGTGCATAGCACAAAGTTAATGTTACTTTTGAGTGACCCCAGTATTGCCAGTTATCAGTGCTCTGTGCATCTGCTTATAATCAATGGATAATCTCTGCAGATAACCTTTCTCCACAGAGGGGCATGGCCAATCAAGCACCAGGCCAGTACACCGACCTGAAGGCAAGGCAGGCAGACACTGAGGTTGTCACAGATAACTACCACCAGCTCAACGTGAAACTGCCTCTGTAATCTGACATCTGCCCTTTACAAAACACTGTCACAGATCAAGGTTAGAGAGATACCTGACCACCACCAGTCATTTCCAGTTTTGAGAATGTCGTCATTGCTTCACACCATCAATTTCACCTTGGTGATATGACCATGTTTGATTTCCTTGAACCGGCACCATATGTTGCTTCCCAGCTTCACTCTTCAAAGTCAAGGCAGAGGACAAATCTGCTCACCAGAATCCACCTGAAGTTATAATATGATTCATATACTGTAGATATGACCTGGATCAAACTTGAATTTTGGCTTATTTTGAACCTTTCATTATTACATTAGCTTTATGTTTTTTAATATTTTTTCCCTGATTTGTTATCCCATTTTTATCCCCCATTAGTGCTAATTTAATTTATTTATCCTGGTTGCTACTCCACCCTCTGCCGATCTGGGGAGAGCCGAAACTGGCTCCATGCTTCCTCCGAGACATGGGCAGTTAGCCAGCCGCTTCTTTTCACCTGACAGGTGAAGCTTCACCGGTAGGACATAGCACGTGGGAGGTTCACGCTATTCCAACCAGTTCCCCTCCCTCCGAACAGGCGCCCTTAACGACCAGAGGAGGAACCACATTAGCAACCAGGATATTGCATGTTTTGGTGAGGGGTTCCTATATGAAGGAAACCCCCAGGGGGCATGGGGAGAACATGCAAACTCCACACAGAAAGGGCCCTTTTGACGACCCCACCCGGGCGGTGGGCACTCGAGGACATGCGGACGGGCACGCATTCCTTCAGCGCTCACAGCGTCCCAGGTGAGAATCGAACCCAGGACCTTCTAGCTGTGAGGCGACAGCTCTACCACTGAGCCACCATGCCCCCCCCCCCTACATATTGCTTTATTGACTATCTTTTCTGTTAACAGTCTCAGATAAATGTTGCCTAATACTCGATTGCAGAGGTCTTCAAAGTGGGAGGCGGGCCCCTCCAGGGGGGCTCCAAGCAGTTTCAGGGGAGGCTCAGTGAATGGAAGTGAAAAAATATTACATTAGTTGTCAAAAAGAGCTCTCATAGAATAGCCTAAATGTGATTGAATTGGTTAAAGAGATAGTTCAGAGATACAGTAGTTTGGGGGAATCTTACAGTTTTTCCACTTTCCCAGAGTCACAAACAAATAAATGCCTTCAGACAGACCTTTTTGCATTCGGTGTAGTGTGAAGTATGTCAAACAGCAATATCAGGCTATCTTGACTCAATTGTTGAGTGTCTACTATGGATTCAAATAACATCATCATGATCCAGGCATCCAGGAATTGAGTGAGGGGGGCACCTTTTTCCAAGCTTTGTCTGGGGGGAGGCCCACGGTCTCAGACTTTGAAAACCCGCCTGCTCTATTGTATAAATACCATTTCAGAAATTCTGCAAATCTGCCCTACAACAAGACTTACCATTATACAGGAGGTGGGTGATAAAACTACTAAATGAATTGTGGGACAAGGGTAAGCCGGTAAGGCACAACTATGATCTATTTTACTAAAGGATATCACCACCATCAATGGCCTCATTCAAGTACTAGTAGTTCACATACGCACTTTAGATGTAGCCTAGTAAGCCTACATTTAATAATTACAGTGTTACCCTCACTGGTTTCAAGTATGAGTCAGCATTAGGATATGAACCAACAGTTCATATGCAAAGTGTATTAATGAAATGCTCTAGCTTTTGTAATTCCACTGTATGTCCAGTTTTACAGCCAATGAACTGTATTCCTTGCAGTCAATTGTGATCAATATGAATATAATTAGTTTCATGTTTAGCAGTTTCCACAATGGCGCTGGGCCAGCGGCCCCCGCCGGGGGTCGTAAGATAGGTCAGTCACTCGGTCAGTCAGGATTCGAGGGGTGGGTAGGATTAGTGGCTCGGGGGATATGGGTGGTGTTGGGGGGCAAGGGGAGGGTCATAGGGATAGGAAGGTGGTAGGGAGTTGGGATTCAACGGGTGAGTAGGGTTAGTGGCTCGGGGGATATGGGTGGGAGGAGGGGCCATACGGCGAGTGGCGCTGTGGTCTTAAAGGTCTGTGCTTGTTCTCTGACTCAAACCATGATTGAGTGGTCACAGACGAGTCACTAACTGCATCATTAGATTGAATGAAGCAGATTATTGGATGTTTGGTGGCCATCTGACTGATACACCTTTCAAATGAGATCAATCAGACCTAACTGCAAGGGCTTCCCCCGGCGTGACTGTGGATCGCTGTGTCATCCTAGTGACTAATCCACCTGACCCGTTTGATAGACTATTTTTACATTTATGTTCCCCAGAGTTTCTCCCAGCAGTGACGTCTGATGCGAAATCTGAGGCTTCACTTCCAGATATGTCTGGTCGAAACCCAATGTCGAAACCCAATGTGATCCTTCATTCATAACCATCTGACTCTGATAAATGCTTCTGCATTTTTCAGAGTGAGGTCATCCATGCTTATTCCTTTGCCTCAGTCTGTGCCAATGTGCATCACCACAAGACGCAAAGGAAATCACCTTTAGACTAGTCTGTAAACAATAAATGAAGTTTAGTCAGAACAGGCCAATGCATGGAAAGACTTTGCTGGAGAAGCTAAGCAGGTCTGACTGTGTGGTTAGTCCTTGGATGGGAGACCCAGGGCACTGGAAGTGGTGTTGGAGGACCAGTAGGAGGTGCTCTACCCTCTGTTCTGAATCTCCCCAATCCCCCAGGGCAGAGACAGGGCCTCTGTCCTGTGAGTGAGCGCCGTCCTTCGTACGAGACGTCCTCACTCTCTGTGGTCATTAAATATCCCATCAGCACTCTTCGCAAGAGAGTGTAACCCCGGTACCCTGAGGAGTGTAACCCCGGTGCCCCTGAGGAGTGTAACCCCAGTGCCCTGAGGGGTGTAACCCCGGTGCCCTGAGGGGTGTAACCCCAGTGCCCTGAGGAGTGTAACCCCGGTGCCCTGAGGAGTGTAACCCCGGTGCCCTGAGGAGTGTAACCCCGGTGCCCCTGAGGAGTGTAACCCCGGTGCCCCTGAGGGGTGTAACCCCGGTGCCCTGAGGAGTGTAACCCCGGTGCCCTGACCACACAGGCCTTCCTTCCATCATGGCCACCTAATCCTCCCTCGATATCTACTTAGTCCTCAACTCTCCACTGTGATAGCTGCCGTCGCCTTTCTGTCAGCTCCAACCAGTCTGTCCATTCTCCTCTGACCTTTCTCGTCAACAAGAACTGCAACCGCAGAACTGCTGCTTACTGGGTGTTTTTCTTTCTTCACGCCATTTCTGTGTAACGTCTAGACTGTTGTGGGTGATAATCCCAAGAGATCAGCAATGCACACTATGGTTCACTTGTTTTGTCTGCACACATTATACATGTTTTATATAGACTGACTTTGTCAATATTTCTTACTGGCACCAATTCAGAATCACAATCAGAATCAGAATCAGAAAGACTTTAATGATCCCCGGGGGGAAATTGGGACAAGTTACAGTAGCTCGCTCACAGAACACACATAGCATAAAATAAACAGTAGTAAATGCGATATTAAGCAAAATAAGCAGAATAGGAACACAACATAGCATAGAATAACAGTAGTAAATGCGATAGAAGCAATTGCACGCTAAGCTGGTTTGTTCATCATTGTGTTTAGTAAGATCTAGTGAGACACATTACATTAGTCCTCTGAGTCATGCTTATGAAAGGGCCATATAAGTAAACAAACTTGAACTTGATTGTGTGGAGATTGGAGCAACAGAAACACTTCCTTGCACTTTGTCAGTTAGTACTGAAACCTCTCAGTCTGTCGCTTTCTTCAACAGCTTCTCACAATAAAATTCCCATAATGATTCAGCTGTTTCCTTTGGCCTCGCTGTGGCCCAAACCGAGAAATGCAACCAGCAACTGGTGAAAACTGAAGTCACTCTCTCATGCCATCATTATCTCGTACAGGGTGAAGTCACTCTCTCATGCCATCATTATCTCGTACAGGGTGAAGTCACTCTCTCATGCCATCATTATCTCGTACAGGGTGAAAACTGAAGTCACTCTCTCATGCCATCATTATCTCGTACAGGGTGAAGTCACTCTCTCATGCCATCATTATCTCGTACAGGGTGAAGTCACTCTCTCATGCCATCATTATCTCGTACAGGGTGAAGTCACTCTCTCATGCCATCATTATCTCATACAGGGTGAAAACTGAAGTCACTCTCTCATGCCATCATTATCTCATACAGGGTGAAAACTGAAGTCACTCTCTCATGCCATCATTATCTCGTACAGGGTGAAGTCACTCTCTCATGCCATCATTATCTCGTACAGGGTGAAGTCACTCTCTCATGCCATCATTATCTCGTACAGGGTGCCAAGACTGAAGTCACTCTCTCATGCCATCATTATCTCATACAGGGTGAAAACTGAAGTCACTCTCTCATGCCATCATTATCTCGTACAGGGTGAAGTCACTCTCTCATGCCATCATTATCTCGTACAGGGTGAAGTCACTCTCTCATGCCATCATTATCTCGTACAGGGTGAAGTCACTCTCTCATGCCATCATTATCTCATACAGGGTGAAAACTGAAGTCACTCTCTCATGCCATCATTATCTCGTACAGGGTGAAAACTGAAGTCACTCTCTCATGCCATCATTATCTCGTACAGGGTGAAAACAAGTCACTCTCTCATGCCATCATTATCTCGTACAGGGTGAAAACTGAAGTCACTCTCTCATGCCATCATTATCTCATACAGGGTGAAAACTGAAGTCACTCTCTCATGCCATCATTATCTCGTACAGGGTGAAGTCACTCTCTCATGCCATCATTATCTCGTACAGACTGAAGTCACTCTCTCATGCCATCATTATCTCGTACAGGGTGAAAACTGAAGTCACTCTCTCATGCCATCATTATCTCGTACAGGGTGAAAACTGAAGTCACTCTCTCATGCCATCATTATCTCGTACAGGGTGAAAACAAGTCACTCTCTCATGCCATCATTATCTCATACAGGGTGAAAACAAGTCACTCTCTCATGCCATCATTATCTCGTACAGGGTGAAAACTGAAGTCACTCTCTCATGCCATCATTATCTCGTACAGGGTGAAGTCACTCTCTCATGCCATCATTATCTCGTACAGGGTGAAAACTGAAGTCACTCTCTCATGCCATCATTATCTCGTACAGGGTGAAGTCACTCTCTCATGCCATCATTATCTCATACAGGGTGAAAACTGAAGTCACTCTCTCATGCCATCATTATCTCGTACAGGGTGAAGTCACTCTCTCATGCCATCATTATCTCATACAGGGTGAAAACTGAAGTCACTCTCTCATGCCATCATTATCTCGTACAGGGTGAAAACTGAAGTCACTCTCTCATGCCATCATTATCTCGTACAGGGTGAAAACAAGTCACTCTCTCATGCCATCATTATCTCGTACAGGGTGAAAACAAGTCACTCTCTCATGCCATCATTATCTCGTACAGGGTGAAAACTGAAGTCACTCTCTCATGCCATCATTATCTCGTACAGGGTGAAGTCACTCTCTCATGCCATCATTATCTCGTACAGGGTGAAGTCACTCTCTCATGCCATCATTATCTCGTACAGGGTGAAGTCACTCTCTCATGCCATCATTATCTCGTACAGGGTGAAGTCACTCTCTCATGCCATCATTATCTCGTACAGGGTGAAAACTGAAGTCACTCTCTCATGCCATCATTATCTCGTACAGGGTGGCAAGATTGCAAATGGTGAATAAGGCTATACTGAAACTGTCAAGAGGATGGCACCTCACTCTGTTGTACAGACGGCATTCAAAAGAGCCAAAACAGCCACACAAGAGAGTACACCCACTCACAGGAAACACACACGCACACACGCACATACACACACACACACACACACACACACACACACACACACACACGCACATGCACACGCACACGCACACGCACACAAACACATATTGGTATTTTTGTTTTCATTTCAATAAAACAGGTGGAATAATGGGTACTTTTTACTTTGTGATTATTTGTAGTGGGCAGCTTTGTGACCTTTTGCCTCTTTATTCTTGATAATACCAAACACTTCCCTGTCTTTAAAGGATAGTTCCTTTTTTTTTTTACGTCATAGTGGTATAACATGAAATTGTTTGGTCATTGACTATGAGACAAACAAACTATGTTTTAGTGGCCTGGTTGTCATATAAATAATCAATGATTATGCTATCAATGGGACTTAAATGAAGTTTAGCAATATTACTCTTTTTTATAAACAAGGATGCTTTTCTAACAAATTTGAAACTTGTTTGGTCTTTCCTAATGACTCCAACTCATTTATAATTAGCAGACGCTACATTGTCCCCTCTTAGATTATCTCATTATTTAATGAATTCCTAACTGAACAAGAAGAAAATCACCTCAAAAACAGGTCTCCCTCACCATTTCATTTAAACTTTTACACTCATCCACATTCATTTGGCCATCCTAATGTCACAGTTTTCAGTTTCAGTCAGCCGTGGTCTTAAGTGCTCCACCTGTGTCTACAACAGCGTGTTCAAAATGGGCTACGACTTGAAGAAACTGAATACACTGTGGAAGGGATGTGAGAGTATTGATTTGGCTCGAGCCTGATGGTCGTGGTTCACTGGGTTTAGACTGATACAGACCTTACAACTTCCACACAGTCGCTTTCCAACAGTTCAATAAAGTTATGTTCAGTTGTCTTTCAAAATGATGCATAGTTTGCTACTGGCTTATCATATAATTGGAGATAGTCATTTGCTGCTGCAGTGTGTACAAAGTGTCCTATTTTTTCCACAGTGAAAAAAAGAAGAGCTAGACAGATAGAGAGATACGGTATGACAACACGTGATGCTGTGGTTAAAGAGAAACCATATAAGCAAGTGGAGATGAGGCTGGTACCAAAAAAGAATCTCCAGCCTTCTCAGACAGAGGAGCAGAACAGTGACGAATAGATTGCTCTCAACATCTCACTGACTGGGTAAGTGATTTGTTGGATTGCTAGACAATTGCACAAAGTGCACTTGCTGTTTGACTTTAATTATAATATTAGCACCATATGTCATATTTAATCCCTGTCTGTCTGTTTTTTCTATTGTAAGACACAAATAATACAAAGAAGAGACAAGCAACTTCTTATATTTTATTTTGTCACTTTTCCTGCTTCCTTGCAGATAAAATGGGGAATGAATACTACCCGTTTACGAGTGATCTGACCACTGAGGATCCACTTGGTGATTTTGTAAGTATTACTTTGTAAGTAATAAGTTACCTTTAGCTGTGACACCAGAGTGAGACAATGAGCCAACAACATTTACAGTATACTCCTGAAGAAAGACTATCCTGAGCATTGCTGATATAGGCTACTGTATGATTGTTTACATACATAGGAGGATGTAAACACACACACACACACACACACACACACACACACACACACACACACACACACACACACACACACACACACACACAGGCTGAGCAGGGCGGGTGGCAGTGTGGGGCTGACTATGTAATCATATGAATAGTAACCACTTTCACACCTCATCTTCTCTGTTCTTGAGGTTTGCTGGTGCAGTACATAAGTTATGACCTTAACGATGACCTTAAAGAATGTCATATGGTTTCATGGCACTGCGTCAACAAGCCCAAATTAGTGCGTGCAAAACAACACATGCACATTACGAAATGTGATATATTTTGTATTCCTTATTTGCTGTTATGTGTCTATTGTGTTACACAATACATTTGATGCTCCAGGTAGATCTAAAGCACGCATCCATGGGATGATTAAATACAGCAGTCAAAGTCGCAGCAGTATCAGCATCACAATTTCCATTGTTTGTGAAAAACCGAGCCCCTCGCTTCGCCCCCCCCCCCCCCCCCCCTGTTTATCTCTGTCCTACATCTGTGTTAAAGTTGACGGTGCTGGGTTACTGCCTTGTGCTGCGGGCCCCTTTCTGGAGCCCCTCCGGATCGTTTAGCGCCCCCAGGCAGCAGGAAGTTGTGCAGTAGTGTGGTTTCTCCCTCACAGACACAACACCTGCACCTCTGGTTAGCCTGAACGTCACCGGCAGGCAGCGTTTGATGTCATATCACTTTATCCTCACGAGACGCATCACTGTTGTGAAACCCTGACAGCAGGGGAGAAAACATACCAGAGGCAGACAGGAAATCAAAGCAAACTGTGTCACAATGTCTTAGGTCATTACAAATAGACAATGAGGAAAAGAATCAGGCGCTGATATCTGTTGCAAAACTACGGGTTTGGCGACATGGACAAAATCTAGTTTTTTGACCAAATACCTCAATATTGATATTTGCAACAATATTGGTGCTTTCACAAAATATTTACACAATGACATTTTTGATAAATAATCATCAGTAATGTGGATATAATGACTAAGTGGATAAAGGCAAATAACAGAACAGCCAGAACAGTCTGGTAAGTTCAGAAAATGACATTGCTTTACTGTAATGCAGCCTTTAAAACCAGGAAAAGACACTTATGCCATATCATGATATTGATGATATCAATAATTGCCCAGCCCTACATGAAACCTGATCTTAAATATCACATCTGATCATTCTTTTATTTTTTGGTTGCAGGACGAGACCGGCTATACTTCTTCTGGTTACACAGATGACTATGATGTAGATATTGAAGATGGCATGTGTGACAAGAGCTGGGTCAGGAAGTTTCGTGGGCAGTATGAGCCTCCACTCTTCTGGAGCATCTTCATCCTGGGGGCCCTGGGTAATCTGCTGGTGGTTTGGATCTACACCACCGTGCGCAACCGCCTGAAAACAATGACCGACGTGTACCTGCTAAATCTGGCCGTGGCCGACCTGCTCTTCCTGGGCACGCTGCCCTTCTGGTCTGTCGACGCCACCCAGGGCTGGGAGTTCGGCCTTGGACTCTGCAAAATGGTGTCGGCGGTCTACAAGATCAACTTCTTCAGCAGCATGCTCTTGCTCACCTGCATTAGCGTGGACCGCTACATTGCTATCGTACAGGTCACCAAAGCCCAGAACCTGAAGAAGAAACGGCTTTTCTACAGCAAACTGGCCTGCCTGGCCGTCTGGCTCGTCTCCGCTCTCCTGGCCCTCCCCGAGTTTCTCTTTTCCCAGGTCAAGACTGACCAGCAGCAGAAACCCTTCTGTACTATGGTCTACTGGAACAACTGGAACAACCGCACCAAGATCGTGGTGCTGTCCCTGCAGATCTGCATGGGCTTCTGCCTGCCCTTACTAGTGATGGTACTCTGTTACGCGGTCATCATTCACACTCTGCTGCAGGCCAAGAGCTTCGAGAAACATAAGGCCCTGCGGGTCATCTTTGCTGTAGTGGCTGTGTTTGTCTTATCTCAGCTGCCGTACAACAGTCTACTGGTAATAGAGGCCTCGCAGGCAGCGAACACCACCATCACCAGCTGTGACGTTGCGATGCGCTTCGACGTAGCCGGACAGATAGCCAAGAGTCTGGCGTACACTCACGCCTGCCTGAACCCATTCCTCTACGTCTTCATTGGCGTTCGCTTCCGACAAGACCTCACGAGGATTGCCAAGAAGTGTCTGAGCAAGGGAAGTCTCACTAAAATACAGGCGGTTCCCAAACGTCCTTCTGTCATGTCCGACACCGAGACTACCCCTGCTCTTTCCATATAAATAACCCCTCATCATGTATTAACTAACTTACTGGCCGTCACCCCATGCCACAGTGCAATAGGCCTAGGTAGCTGGGAGATCCAAGACAAGATTTTCAACTGTTAAAGTAGAACTTACATTCACCATGTCCTGTCAAGAAAGATCAAATATTCCTAATTCTTAAATCGCTTGTATAAACTGTATATTCGTGTAAATACTCTGAATTGTACCAATGTTTTTTGTTTGTTTGTTTTTGATAACTGTGACTGTAATTATCTTTTTCAATGATGTACTTAGTGTGCTGCTGTAGTTAATTTTTGGATTATCAGGTAAAAAAAACTATTAAAATGATTAAAAAAAAAATATGAAAACTGAAGCATTCTGTAATTATTTATTGCTGATAACATCTCTCAAGAGAAAGTGTCTCACGGGAGAATACCAGTTTGTGCACACGAATGAATTGGCTGGTGTCGGCTTCTTTATATAATGAAACGTTTTCGCTGGTGTAACGTACATTCTGTGGTGAATGTGGCTGGTCCCGTCCACAATGTTTTCGCTCTGCCTGTCTATTGCCATTGACTGTGCGTCGTCTACCGCAGACATTCAACTGTTGCACCTCAGTCTGGGTATGAGTTGGCAGTTTCAGAGTAAAGGCTGTGGGATATCCATTCAAACTGGCATGAAATGCATCTGCATTGACCTCCCACGGCTCTGACTCAGTGTAAAATAATTCAGAGCAGGCAAGTTGCACGTCAGCTCTTTGCTCCATGTTCAGATCACAACACTTTAAAAGCGACAAAAGCATAATGATCTTTCAACACCTTCAAAACCAGCACATTGAATTATTGGCTTTTTTCTTTTTTCTAGCTCAAAGCCACACAAATCTGCTCAAGAGGCAGTGCAGAATCCATCTGAATATTTTTCTTTACTCCATGCCACTGAAAAACATCAATGGTATCTAACTGTAAATGGTGGTCTGTTATCCTGGAAAGGCCTGCTTCTCATTCCTCTCTCCAGTACAGCCCTGATATGCTGAATGGAGGAGTGAGCAGTTTCCTGATCGACACTCCCACACATGCACAAACTGCTGCTATCTGAGACTGAGGTTGGCATCATGGCTTGCTCTGCTTGTGTTCCATCCATGAAGCAAAATAAACAAAGGCAGGTTTCACATTTACACTTCAAAAGATCAGGGATGCACATTTAACAGAGTGTGAGTCTGTGCTCATTTGATATGGTTCATCAGACTGCAGAAGGCATTTGAGAGTTGGTTTAAATTGGCATATCTATTAAAGCAGGGATACTCAACTTGCTTTGCCTGGGGGCCACTTTCGTAAAATGATAGAAGGCCAGGGGCCAGTTAATAAACAAACAATACATTTTTCTGTAGCGGATTGTAGGTTTTTGGGGTGTCAGCCGGAGTTTAGTCTGACAATGTTGTGCACACCGGATAGTTAGTTAGGTTAAGTTACTTAGGTTAAGTATAAGTGCCTGGGTAGCAAGCAGATGGTGGTATTTGACAATTTAGCAGCTAAATCATAGATTATTGAAAGATATTCCGTATTCCATATTCCAGACTGAAATGCTATAACAGAAGTGGCGTATTGGCCAGAATGACATGAACATTTGGACACTTATTCAACGGGTATCTTGCATGTTGCGTTCAGGTGCACTGTAAAAAAATAAAAAAATAAAATAATTTTTTTTTTGCGCGCCGCAAGTTGAGTATCACTGTATTAAAGGCTCATGACCACCTCTATTTATGGCATATTTTGGCATATTTTATGGCATCATCCACCCTGCTGAAAGGTGTTCAGATGCAGCCTGCCATCCCTTCAGGACCTACACACTGCCAGGACGCTGAAGCGGTCTCGAAAAACCATGGCCGACCCTTCCCACCCCGGTCATAAACTCTTTACGTCTCCCCCCCTTGGCAGAAGACTGATGTCTGGCGGTAGAACCTCTCATCACAGGCACAGTTTCTACCCAACTGCCATCCGCTTCTTCAAAGAGGCTCGAAAGCCCCCATAAGGACATTATCACCTTCCCCCCGCCACCCACCACCCCTTCCCCCCAGTGTCCTCCGGAGCACAGCCGACTAGTAACTGGCCGGGGTCCCCCCACAGACATTATCCTAGCACCCCCCCCCCCCCCCATCATATGCCATTAATGTGATGCTGTGCTGCATGCTTGCACTAAGTCAAATTCCTAGTTTGTAATGTCATTACTTAGTATGGCTATTAAAGTGAATGTTGAATGTTTAGGCACGGCATAATGATGAAGTCTGGGATTCAAGCATCTGCCTGGCTGTCTGTTTACACAAAGACAGAAAGACAGAAGAGAGAGAGGGCAAGAGAGAGAGAGAGAGAGAGAGAGAGAGAGAGAGAGACATGTGTAGCTACTGTATGCCACAGTGAGAGTAAAAACAAGCCCTGGAGGTGTTATTGAGGTCGTTGAGGTTGGGCCGACACAACTGCAGAATACCTGCTGAATTCAGGTGAGACCACAGGCACACGCTTTCTTTTTCCTCCTTTGTGCTGGTTCTCCCTCTCTCACGACAGGAAACCATCAGTCAAGTCAACAACAGCATGCTCCCTCTAAACTGTAGAGCCAGGCCTGGACCAAGACTCTCTCTCTTTCTATGGAGATCCTGGCAGATGACTCAAATTTGGTCTTTTCTGGCAAATGTTAAGGGCAATATTACTACTACAGTATCTGTCATCTTAATCTGGGTTACGTTCATTATTCCAAGTTATTTAATCCAATGGTTCTCAAACTGGGGTCCGGGGACCCCCAGGGGTCCTTGAGGGGGTTCCAGGCGGTCCCCAGAAAAAAGGGGTATCATTTATTTTGACTAATTTATTTTCACCATCCATCCATAAGTAACACAATGACAGAATGTATGACTATTTTGGTCAAGGGTTTCATACATTTTCTGTAATTCAAGATTCAAGATTACTTTATTTGTCCCTGGAGGGAAATTTGTCTTGGACATACTACAGGCTGCCACATACAGTAATACATACAACAGTTAGTGCAATAACAAGAAAGAAAAAGAAAAAGAAGTGCATAGCACAAAAGTGCAAACGTGCAAACATACAGTTTAAGTACATTCAATATTGAACGCTTATGACCTGAGTTTAGGAGATTTACTGATAAGGAGATAAACATCATAAACATTATAATAAAACATCTAAAAGGAAAAATCGTATCAGATGGGGGACCTTGGGACAAAATCAAATGGGGTATGTGGTCTAATTTGTGTCAGTTTAGGGGTCCTTCCTTGATGTGAAAAAGTTTGACTGACCACTGATTTAATCTACCGACCTCGAATTGACTTTCCCTCCAGTCGCTATCAACAACACAATGTAGAACAGACATTTGTGAATCTGTCACAAGGGTTACAATGATATTTCACAATTCATCATAAGTGCACAACTGACATGAAGGAATGTGACCCATTTAAAAAGGAGAAATTCACTCTTTTCCTGTTGCAAAATGCAATTTGTTTCCTTCTCTGAAACGCATGGACCAGTCAAGTTCAAATCTAGCGAGTTTAGGGGTGATCTATATACAGGTGCTTGTATGACGATATGGGCATCTGTCTGCCACCCATGTGTGAATGTATGTCCCATAGGCCATATAAATCAATGGAGCATTGTTAAAGGAACAGTTCACTCAAAAGAGATAAAACCAGTGGCCACTGACTTCAGCACAGTAGTACAACGGTTAGCCGTTTTCACTTCCCACCCAATTCACCCATTTTGTGTCTAAAAGGAAGGAAGTAAGACAGCTGCAAGCAAAACCTTAACGAGGGCCCTGACACTGGAACACCCAAATGGATCGGAAGTTGGAAACCGTCATTAATGTTTTGCTTGCACCTGTGTTACGTCCTGCCTTTCAGACACAAAAAGGGTGAATTGGGTGGGAAGTGAAAAAGGTGAATAGAATAGCTACATTTACAGTTATAGTAAAAGTGAAATTAAATTTATAGATCTCGGGTTGCTCAATGCCAAAAAAGGTATTGCATTGTTGTGGAAAATGGTTCACAGACCAAGCTCCACTCAATGGATAAGACAGATGCTGTCAAACCTTCCACTAGAAAAAAATTACTTACATATTGAAAGCTAAACAACATATATTTGAAGATATTTGGATGCCATTCATTAGTTATGTTGGTAATTTAAATTTAGCAGATGATCAAGCGAATAATTAGGTTTTGTGATGGCAGTGCAGTTCCTGAAGCTAGAATTTCTTTTTGATACCTTGTTATTTATTTATTTTCTTTACCTGTATGACATTTAATTAAGAATTTGTATATGGTTTAAGATTACCTATGTACAAATTGGAGGAGCGGATGTGTGGTTGTTGTTGTTGGTGTTGTTGCTTTGTCTGTATGTATTGTAAAGATAACAAATTGTAAATAAAAACATTTTGAAAAAAAAAAAAAAAGAATAGCTACATTTCCTTACAGGTAACCCAACAACTGATTTTAAAACGGGTGTTGGTGTTGAATGCAAGGTGACTCGTAATGGTTAACATACTTTCAGTCACTCAGTGGTGGTTTGAGCCCTTTACTCAGCAAGCTGTAGCCTGCATTCGCAGTAGCCTAGCCAAGATATTTTGCTGCATCGCATGTTCTACTCAGATGGTCCTATTTTCCGAGCTGGCAAGTCATTTTTCCATCGTTTGTGTGTTCATGTGTGTTAGAAAGGTTACCGGTCAGGTGCTTATTCACTGCGGGGCGGCCGCCAAGGGGCCCAATTCAGGGCCAATCAGGCCAGCCCGTTTCCTGGAGCTACCGCAAATAGTGACATCATCAGTGCTGTATGACATCACAATGGGGAGCCACAGGACAGTGATGACATAATCGAACCATGAACACAATACCAGTGATGCCCTAATCACTGATGACATCATCGGCGATTACGATGTTAGGAATGTCATGATCGCTGATGACATCATCGGTGACATCGTAATCGCCCACAACATCCAGAGTGATGTCATAGATACCACTGTGCTGATTACATCGTCGGTGATGTCATAGATGTCGGAATTGGACAGCTATAAGTAGAGGAGCTATAAGTAGAGGCACGTGACATGTGTCTAGTCTAGGCTAGGGCAGATATTCCCGATATTCCAAGAATATGTCACGTCCTAATACTCCAGATGAATTTCAATCCGTTGACGGTGATCCCCAAGGAGAAAACGGAGGTGCTTGCCAACACAGTCATCCAGTTGGTGAGCGGGTTTTGGGCAGGCGGGACCTTCATCCTACCTTGACGGGTAACCCTGGGACCAATGCATGTTAACTACGAGTCGGGCGATTTATCCAATGACCAAGGATCCTCTGCTAACCAACGATCAGGAAGTCCCCTCGAGGAAGTGGGACAAAGTTGGAGTGATAAGCAATGAATGGTCAATAGGGATTCTACAAGGAGGTCAGTGACCTCTTCGCCACAAAATGGTCTTTCGAGCCGGATATCTGCATTACAAACAGAAGGTCCTGCCGGATTTCCAATACAATGTGCTTGTGGTGTTGGAATGACCAGAATGTGTAAACCAAATCAGGATTAATGTTAATAGATAACTTTTCTAACTAATCTAGGTCACTCTACATGGACAGCAACTAACAGTAATACCATATTACAAATTAAATGTGAGCAAAATAAAACGTTTCTTGCCATCAACTAAGCACTTTATTTTATTTTTGTCCACCCTGTTTCTGCCTCTATGGTTTCTGCATATGATGTCAAGACGGCAACTCGTGTACGGAAACTTCCGAATTGAGCATCCGCTCACGTGAATTTTCCCAGTCGGCATCTCATTTTCGCGATTACTCCGACAGCACATGAATGCAGCATTTCACTAGTGCAGTGATGAGTGCAGTGGCCCAGCGTGCTCCACCAATCACAGATGACCATACAGCGAGCTCCTCCAATCAAAGACGTCAATATTACACTTTAGAATTGTGGGTAGTGTAGTACTTCTCCATGACATAGATTTTTTTTTAATAAACAAGGATGATATACAGATTTGTGGCTTCTATGGAACATATAGTAAAAATAGGGGAGGCACGCACATCCAAAGCAGTTATGGTGGGTGCTGGATCAAATAGCTGCTTACAAGAGAAAAGCAGCTGAAGAAGAGCCGACCGGCTCGAAACGTCACGCATGATAAAAATAAAATAAAAATACTACACG